>NW_026609651.1:0-355385 GCF_029499605.1 Hyla sarda | reverse complement strand
CAATGTTGGTCGCGGTCAATGACAAAAAGGCGCTTATCTTCAATCTAGGTGTTTCTGCGTGCTGCTCCGGCCCAAAGAGTGCCCGGCTGAAAACGACAACGCAGGCATGTCGGGTGCCGCTGTCTGCACCTGCACAGAAAGTTTTGAGCAGATATCTTCTTTCATTCGGCCGGAATTGCAAGACGTTTGTGCATCTTCAATATTGGTCACGGTCAATGTCAAAAAGCCCTTATCTGCAATCTAGGTGTTTCTGCGTGCTGCGCCGGCCCAAAGAGTGCCCGGCTGAAAACGACAACGAAGGCATGTCGGGTGCCACTGTCTGCACCAGCTCAGAAAGTTTTGAGCAGATATCTCCTTCCATTCGGCCGGAATTGCAAGATGTTTGTGCATCTTCTATGTTCGTCGCGGTCAATGGCAAAAGGCGCTTATCTTCAATCTAGGTGTTTCTGCGTGCTGCGCCGGCCCAAAGAGTGCCCGGCGGAAAACGACAACGCAGGCATGTCGGGTGCCCATGTCTACACCTGCACAGAAAATTGTGAGCAGATATCTCCTTCCGTTCGGCCGGAATTGAAAGAAGTTTGTGCATCTTCAATGTTGGTCACGGTCAATGACAAAAAGACGCTTATCTTCAATCTAGGTGTTTCTGCGTGCTGCTCCGGCCCAAAGAGTGCCCGGCTGAAAACGACAACGCAGGCATGTCGGGTGCCACTGTCTGCACCTGCACAGAATGTTTTGAGCAGATATCTTCTTTCGTTCGGCCGGAATTGCAAGAAGTTTGTGCATCTTCTATGTTCGTCGCGGTCAATGGCAAAAGGCGCTTATCTTCAATCTAGGTGTTTCTGCGTGCTGCTCCGGCCCAAAGAGTGCCCGGCGGAAAACGACAACGCAGGCATGTCGGGTGCCACTGTCTACACTTGCACAGAAAGTTTTAAGCAGATATCTCCTTCCATTCGGCCGGGATTGCAAGAAGTTTGTGCATCTTCTATGTTCGTCGCGGTCAATGGCAAAAGGCGCTTATCTTCAATCTAGGTGTTTCTGCATGCTGCGCCGGCCCAAAGAGTGCCCGGCGGAAAACGACAACGCAGGCATGTCGAGTGCCACTGTCTACACCTGCACAGAAAGTTTTGAGCAGATATCTCCTTCTATTCCGCCGGAATTGCAAGAAGTTTGTGCATCTTCTATGTTCGTCGCGGTCAATGGCAAAAGGCGCTTATCTTCAATCCAGGTGTTTCTGCGTGCTGCGCCGGCCCAAAGAGTGCCCGGCGGAAAACGACAACGCAGGCATGTCGGGTGCCACTGTCTGCACCTGCACAGAAAGTTGTGAGCAGATATCTCCTTCCTTTCGGCCGGAATTGAAAGAAGTTTGTGCATCTTCAATGTTGGTCGCGGTCAATGACAAAAAGGCGCTTATCTTCAATCTAGGTGTTTCTGCGTGCTGCTCCGGCCCAAAGAGTGCCCGGCTGAAAACGACAATGCAGGCATGTCGGGTGCCACTGTCTGCACCTGCACAGAATGTTTTGAGCAGATATCTTCTTTCGTTCGGCCGGAATTTCAAGACGTTTGTGCATCTTCAATATTGGTCACTCTCAATGTCAAAAAGCCCTTATCTGCAATCTAGGTGTTTCTGCGTGCTGCGCCGGCCCAAAGAGTGCCCGGCTGAAAACGACAACGCAGTCATGTCGGGTGCCACTGTCTGCACCAGCTCAGAAAGTTTTGAGCAGATATCTCCTTCCATTCGGCCGGAATTGCAAGAAGTTTGTGCATCTTCTATGTTCGTCGCGGTCAATGGCAAAAGGCGCTTATCTTCAATCTAGGTGTTTCTGCGTGCTGCGCCGGCCCAAAGAGTGCCCGGCGGAAAACGACAACGCAGGCATGTCGGGTGCCACTGTCTACACCTGCACAGAAAACTGTGAGCAGATATCTCCTTCCGTTCGGCCGGAATTGCCAGACGTTTGTGCATCTTCAATATTGGTCACGTTCAATGTCAAAAAGCCCTTATCTGCAATCTAGGTGTTTCTGCGTGCTGCGCCGGCCCAAAGAGTGCCCGGCTGAAAACGACAACGCAGGCATGTCGGGTGCCACTGTCTGCACCAGCTCAGAAAGTTTTGAGCAGATATCTCCTTCCATTCGGCCGGAATTGCAAGAAGTTTGTGCATCTTCTATGTTCGTCGCGGTCAATGGCAAAAGGCGCTTATCTTCAATCTAGGTGTTTCTGCGTGCTGCTCCGGCCCAAAGAGTGCCCGGCGGAAAACGACAACGCAGGCATGTCGGGTGCCACTGTCTACACTTGCACAGAAAGTTTTGAGCAGATATCTCCTTCCATTCGGCCGGGATTGCAAGAAGTTTGTGCAACTTCTATGTTCGTCGCGGTCAATGGCAAAAGGCGCTTATCTTCAATCTAGGTGTTTCTGCGTGCTGCTCCGGCCCAAAGAGTGCCCGGCGGAAAACGACAACGCAGTCATGTCGAGTGCCACTGTCTACACCTGCACAGAAAGTTTTGAGCAGATATCTCCTTCTATTCGGCCGGAATTGCAAGATGTTTGTGCATCTTCTATGTTCGTCGCGGTCAATGGCAAAAGGCGCTTATCTTCAATCTAGGTGTTTCTGCGTGCTGCGCCGGCCCAAAGAGTGCCCGGCGGAAAACGACAACGCAGGCATGTCGGGTGCCACTGTCTACACTTGCACAGAAAGTTTTGAGCAGATATCTCCTTCCATTCGGCCGGGATTGCAAGAAGTTTGTGCATCTTCTATGTTCGTCGCGGTCAATGGCAAAAGGCGCTTATCTTCAATCTAGGTGTTTCTGCGTGCTGCGCCGGCCCAAAGAGTGCCCGGTGGAAAACGACAACGCAGGCATGTCGGGTGCCACTGTCTGCACCTGCACAGAAAGTTGTGAGCAGATATCTCCTTCCGTTCGGCCGGAATTAAAATAAGTTTGTGCATCTTCAATGTTGGTCGCGGTCAATGACAAAAAGGCGCTTATCTTCAATCTAGGTGTTTCTGCGTGCTGCTCCGGCCCAAAGAGTGCCCGGCTGAAAACGACAACGCAGGCATGTCGGGTGCCACTGTCTGCACCTGCACAGAAAGTTTTGAGCAGATATCTTCTTTCATTCGGCCGGAATTGCAAGACGTTTGTGCATCTTCAATATTGGTCACGGTCAATGTCAAAAAGCCCTTATCTGCAATCTAGGTGTTTCTGCGTGCTGCGCCGGCCCAACGAGTGCCCGGCTGAAAACGACAACGCAGGCATGTCGGGTGCCACTGTCTGCACCAGTGTCACGATGCCGGCTGGCAGGAGGTGGATCCTCTGTGCCAGAGAGGGATAGCGAGGACCGTGCTAGTGGACCGGTTCTAAGACACTACTGGTTTTCACCAGAGCCCGCCGCAAAGCGGGATGGTCTTGCTGCGGCGGTAGTGACCAGGTCGTATCCACTAGCAACGGCTCACCTCTCTGGCTGCTGAAGATAGGCGAGGTACAAGGGAGTAGGCAGAAGCAAGGTCGGACGTAGCAGAAGGTCGGGGGCAGGCGGCAAGGATCGTAGTCAGGGGCAACGGCAGGAGGTCAGGAACACGGGCTAGGAACAAACAAGGGAACGCTTTCACTAGGCACAAGTGCAACAAGATCCGGCAAGGGAGTGCAGGGGAAGTGAGGTATAAGTAGGGAGTGCACAGGTGGAAACTAATCAAGGTAATTAGGAAGATTGGACCAGGCACCATCATAGGTGCACTGGCCCTTTAAATCGCAGAGACCCGGCGCGCGCGCGCCCTAGGGAGCGGGGCTGCGCGCGCCGGGACAGGACCGACGGAGAGCGAGTCAGGTACGGGGACCGGGGTGCGCATCGCGAGCGGGCGCCACCCGCATCGCGAATCGCATCCCGGCTGGAGGCGGTACCGCAGTGCACCCGGTCAGGAGATCTGACCGGGGCGCTGCAGCAACGAGGATGAGGCGAGCGCTCTGGGGAGGAACGGGGACCCGGAGCGCTCGGCGTAACAGTACCCCCCCCCTTGGGTCTCCCCCTCTTCTTGGGTCCAAAGAACCTGAGGAACAAAAACTCAACTCTTTCGTGAAGAGGTCCGATGCACATTAGGAGGGGTTCCGTGCGGTAACGCACGGCACAGTCCAAACTTTCATTGTTAACACAATTGCTGTAGAGGGGTCTGGCGAGACTGGTCACAGGGACGTTGAACCTGTTGATAAGAGAGGCCAAAAAAAAATTTCCTGCAGATCCGGAATCCAAGAAGGCCATAGTAGAGAAGGAGAAGGCAGAGGCAGATATCCGCACAGGCACAGTAAGGCGTGGAGAAGCAGAGTTGACATCAAGAACTGTGTCACCTTTGTGCGGAGTCAGCGTACGTCTTTCCAGGCGGGGAGGACGGATAGGACAATCCTTCAGGAAGTGTTCGGTACTGGCATAGTACAGGCAAAGATTCTCCATGCGGCGTCGTGACCTCTCTTGAGGTGTCAAGCGAGACCGGTCAACTTGCATAGCCTCCACGGCGGGAGGCACAGGAACGGTTTGCAGAGGACCAGAGGAGAGAGGAGCCGGGGAGAAAAAACGCCTTGTGCGAACAAAGTCCATATCCAGGTGGAGCTCCAGACGCCATCTGGAAAAACGCATGTCAATGCGAGTGGCAAGATGAATGAGTTCATGTAGGTTAGCAGGAGTTTCTCGTGCGGCCAGAACATCTTTAATGTTGCTGGATAGGCCTTTTTTAAAGGTCGCGCAGAGAGCCTCACTATTCCAGGACAACTCGGAAGCAAGAGCACGGAACTGAATGGCGTATTCGCCAACGGAAGAAACACCCTGGGCCAGGTTCAGCAGGGCAGTCTCGGCAGAAGAAGCTCGGGCAGGCTCCTCGAAGACACCACGGACCTCAGCGAAGAAGGACTGGACTGTGGCTGTGGCAGGATCATTGCGGTCCCAGAGTGGTGTGGCCCCAGAAAAGGCCTTTCCAGAAAGGAGACCACGGCAGAGTCCAGAGTCCTCATCAAATTTGTCCGGCAGGGACAAGCAGGGGTTAGGAGCGGCCGGTTGCTGCGGAGGAGTTGCAGGAGCCGGCGGAGGAGATGGTTGTTGTAGCTGCTGTGTCTGTGGCAGCAGCTGCTGTATCTGTGACTGAAGTTGCAGTGTCACGGTGGTCAAGTATGCCAGCTGGTGATTTCGCTGGGCAATCCGTTGGGCTTGCTGGGCAATCTGTTGGGCTTGCTGGGCAATCACCGTGGTGAGGTCGGCGACAACTGGCAGAGGAACTTCAGCGGGATCCATGGCCGGATCTACTGTCACGATGCCGGCTGGCAGGAGGTGGATCCTCTGTGCCAGAGAGGGATAGCGAGGACCGTGCTAGTGGACCGGTTCTAAGACACTACTGGTTTTCACCAGAGCCCGCCGCAAAGCGGGATGGTCTTGCTGCGGCGGTAGTGACCAGGTCGTATCCACTAGCAACGGCTCACCTCTCTGGCTGCTGAAGATAGGCGAGGTACAAGGGAGTAGGCAGAAGCAAGGTCGGACGTAGCAGAAGGTCGGGGGCAGGCGGCAAGGATCGTAGTCAGGGGCAACGGCAGGAGGTCAGGAACACGGGCTAGGAACAAACAAGGGAACGCTTTCACTAGGCACAAGTGCAACAAGATCCGGCAAGGGAGTGCAGGGGAAGTGAGGTATAAGTAGGGAGTGCACAGGTGGAAACTAATCAAGGTAATTAGGAAGATTGGACCAGGCACCATCATAGGTGCACTGGCCCTTTAAATCGCAGAGACCCGGCGCGCGCGCGCCCTAGGGAGCGGGGCCGCGCGCGCCGGGACAGGACCGACGGAGAGCGAGTCAGGTACGGGGACCGGGGTGCGCATCGCGAGCGGGCGCCACCCGCATCGCGAATCGCATCCCGGCTGGAGGCGGTACCGCAGTGCACCCGGTCAGGAGATCTGACCGGGGCGCTGCAGCAACGAGGATGAGGCGAGCGCTCCGGGGAGGAACGGGGACCCGGAGCGCTCGGCGTAACAACCAGCTCAGAAAGTTTTGAGCAGATATCTCCTTCCATTCGGCCGGAATTGCAAGATGTTTGTGCATCTTCTATGTTCGTCGCGGTCAATGGCAAAAGGCGCTTATCTTCAATCTAGGTGTTTCTGCGTGCTGCGCCGGCCCAAAGAGTGCCCGGCGGAAAACGACAACGCAGGCATGTCGGGTGCCCATGTCTACACCTGCACAGAAAATTGTGAGCAGATATCTCCTTCCGTTCGGCCGGAATTGAAAGAAGTTTGTGCATCTTCAATGTTGGTCGCGGTCAATGACAAAAAGACGCTTATCTTCAATCTAGGTGTTTCTGCGTACTGCTCCGGCCCAAAGAGTGCCCGGCTGAAAACGACAACGCAGGCATGTCGGGTGCCACTGTCTGCACCTGCACAGAATGTTTTGAGCAGATATCTTCTTTCGTTCGGCCGGAATTGCAAGAAGTTTGTGCATCTTCTATGTTCGTCGCGGTCAAGGGCAAAAGGCGCTTATCTTCAATCTAGGTGTTTCTGCGTGCTGCTCCGGCCCAAAGAGTGCCCGGCGGAAAACGACAACGCAGGCATGTCGGGTGCCACTGTCTACACTTGCACAGAAAGTTTTAAGCAGATATCTCCTTCCATTCGGCCGGGATTGCAAGAAGTTTGTGCATCTTCTATGTTCGTCGCGGTCAATGGCAAAAGGCGCTTATCTTCAATCTAGGTGTTTCTGCGTGCTGCGCCGGCCCAAAGAGTGCCCGGCGGAAAACGACAACGCAGGCATGTCGAGTGCCACTGTCTACACCTGCACAGAAAGTTTTGAGCAGATATCTCCTTCTATTCCGCCGGAATTGCAAGAAGTTTGTGCATCTTCTATGTTCGTCGCGGTCAATGGCAAAAGGCGCTTATCTTCAATCCAGGTGTTTCTGCGTGCTGCGCCGGCCCAAAGAGTGCCCGGCGGAAAACGACAACGCAGGCATGTCGGGTGCCACTGTTTGCACCTGCACAGAAAGTTGTGAGCAGATATCTCCTTCCTTTCGGCCGGAATTGAAAGAAGTTTGTGCATCTTCAATGTTGGTCGCGGTCAATGACAAAAAGGCGCTTATCTTCAATCTAGGTGTTTCTGCGTGCTGCTCCGGCCCAAAGAGTGCCCGGCTGAAAACGACAATGCAGGCATGTCGGGTGCCACTGTCTGCACCTGCACAGAATGTTTTGAGCAGATATCTTCTTTCGTTCGGCCGGAATTTCAAGACGTTTGTGCATCTTTAATATTGGTCACGGTCAATGTCAAAAAGCCCTTATCTTCAATCTAGGTGTTTCTGCGTGCTGCGCCGGCCCAAAGAGTGCCCGGCTGAAAACGACAACGCAGGCATGTCGGGTGCCACTCTCTGCACCTGCACAGAAAGTTTTGAGCAGATATCTCCTTTTATTCGGCCGGAAATGCAAGATGTTTGTGCATCTTCTATGTTCGTCGCGGTCAATGGCAAAAGGCGCTTATCTTCAATCTAGGTGTTTCTGCGTGCTGCGCCGGCCCAAAGAGTGCCCGGCGGAAAACGACAACGCAGGCATGTCGGGTGCCACTGTCTGCACTTGCACAGAAAGTTTTGAGCAGATATCTCCTTCCATTCGGCCGGGATTGCAAGAAGTTTGTGCATCTTCTATGTTCGTTGAGGTTAATGGCAAAAGGCGCTTATCTTCAATCTAGGTGTTTCTGCGTGCTGATCCAGCCCAAAGAGTGCTAGGCGGAAAACGACAACGCAGGCATGTCGGGTGCCACTGTCTACACTTGCACAGAAAGTTTTGAGCAGATATCTCCTTCCATTCGGCCGGGATTGCAAGAAGTTTGTGCATCTTCTATGTTCGTCGCGGTCAATGGCAAAAGGCGCTTATCTTCAATCTAGGTGTTTCTGCGTGCTGCTCCGGCCGAAAGAGTGCCCGGCTGAAAACGACAACGCAGGCATGTCGGGTGCCACTGTCTGCACCTGCACAGAAAGTTTTGAGCAGATATCTTCTTTCATTCGGCCGGAATTGCAAGACGTTTGTGCATCTTCAATATTGGTCACGGTCAATGTCAAAAAGCCCTTATCTGCAATCTAGGTGTTTCTGCGTGCTGCGCCGGCCCAAAGAGTGCCCGGCTGAAAACGACAACGCAGGCATGTCGGGTGCCACTGTCTGCACCAGCTCAGAAAGTTTTGAGCAGATATCTCCTTCCATTCGGCCGGAATTGCAAGATGTTTGTGCATCTTCTATGTTCGTCGCGGTCAATGGCAAAAGGCGCTTATCTTCAATCCAGGTGTTTCTGCGTGCTGCTCCGGCCCAAAGAGTGCTCGGCGGAAAACGACAACGCAGGCATGTCGGGTGCCACTGTCTACACCTGCACAGAAAGTTTTGAGCAGATATCTCCTTCCATTCGGCCGGAATTGCAAGAAGTTTGTGCATCTTCTATGTTCGTCGCGGTCAATGGCAAAAGGCGCTTATCTTCAATCTAGGTGTTTCTGCGTGCTGCGCCGGCCCAAAGAGTGCCCGGCGGAAAACGACAACGGAGGCATGTCGGGTGCCAATGTCTGCACCTGCACAGAAAGTTTTGAGCAGATATCTCCTTCCATTCGGCCGGAATTGCAAGAAGTTTGTGCATCTTCTATGTTCGTCGCGGTCAATGGCAAAAGGCGCTTATCTTCAATCTAGGTGTTTCTGCGTGCTGCTCCGGCCCAAAGAGTGCCCGGCGGAAAACGACAAAGCAGGCATGTCGAGTTCCACTGTCTACACCTGCACAGAAAGTTTTGAGCAGATATCTCCTTCTATTCCGCCGGAATTGCAAGAAGTTTGTGCATCTTCTATGTTCGTCGCGGTCAATGGCAAAAGGCGCTTATCTTCAATCTAGGTGTTTCTGCGTGCTGCGCCGGCCCAAAGAGTGCCCGGCAGAAAACGACAACGCAGGCATGTCGGGTGCCACTGTCTGCACCTGCACAGAAAGTTGTGAGCAGATATCTCCTTCCATTCAGCCGGAATTGCAAGACGTTTGTGCATCTTCAATATTGGTCACGGTCAATGTCAAAAAGCCCTTATCTGGAATCTAGGTGTTTCTGCGTGCTGCGCCGGCCCAAAGAGTGCCCGGCTGAAAACGACAACGCAGGCATGTCGGGTGCCACTGTCTGCACCAGCTCAGAAAGTTTTGAGCAGATATCTCCTTCCATTCGGCCGGAATTGCAAGAAGTTTGTGCATCTTCTATGTTCGTCGCGGTCAATGGCAAAAGGCGCTTATCTTCAATCTAGGTGTTTCTGCGTGCTGCTTCGGCCCAAAGAGTGCCCGGCGGAAAACGACAACGCAGGCATGTCGGGTGCCACTGTCTGCACCTGCACAGAAAGTTGTGAGCAGATATCTCCTTCCATTCGGCAGGAATTGCAAGACGTTTGTGCATCTTCCATATTGGTCACGGTCAATGTCAAAAAGCCCTTATCTGCAATCTAGGTGTTTCTGCGTGCTGCGCCGGCCCAAAGAGTTCCCGGCTGAAAACGACAACGCAGGCATGTCGGGTGCCACTGTCTGCACCAGCTCAGAAAGTTTTGAGCAGATATCTCCTTCCATTCGGCTGGAATTGCAAGAAGTTTGTGCATCTTCTATGTTCGTCGCGGTCAATGGCAAAAGGCGCTTATCTTCAATCTAGGTGTTTCTGCGTGCTGCTCCGGCCCAAAGAGTGCCCGGCGGAAAACGACAACGCAGGCATGTCGGGTGCCACTGTCTACACTTGCACAGAAAGTTTTGAGCAGATATCTCCTTCCATTCGGCCGGGATTGCAAGAAGTTTGTGCAACTTCTATGTTCGTCGCGGTCAATGGCAAAAGGCGCTTATCTTCAATCTAGGTGTTTCTGCGTGCTGCTCCGGCCCAAAGAGTGCCCGGCGGAAAACGACAACGCAGGCATGTCGAGTGCCACTGTCTACACCTGCACAGAAAGTTTTGAGCAGATATCTCCTTCTATTCGGCCGGAATTGCAAGAAGTTTGTGCATCTTCTATGTTCGTCGCGGTCAATGGCAAAAGGCGCTTATCTTCAATCTAGGTGTTTCTGCGTGCTGCGCCGGCCCAAAGAGTGCCCGGCGGAAAACGACAACGCAGGCATGTCGGGTGCCACTGTCTGCACCTGCACAGAAAGTTGTGAGCAGATATCTCCTTCCATTCGGCCGGAATTGCAAGACGTTTGTGCATCTTCCATATTGGTCACGGTCAATGTCAAAAAGCCCTTATCTGCAATCTAGGTGTTTCTGCGTGCTGCGCCGGCCCAAAGAGTTCCAGGCTGAAAACGACAACGCAGGCATGTCGGGTGCCACTGTCTGCACCAGCTCAGAAAGTTTTGAGCAGATATCTCCTTCCATTCGGCTGGAATTGCAAGAAGTTTGTGCATCTTCTATGTTCGTCGCGGTCAATGGCAAAAGGCGCTTATCTTCAATCTAGGTGTTTCTGCGTGCTGCTCCGGCCCAAAGAGTGCCCGGCGGAAAACGACAACGCAGGCATGTCGGGTGCCACTGTCTACACTTGCACAGAAAGTTTTGAGCAGATATCTCCTTCTATTCGGCCGTTATTGCAAGAAGTTTGTGCATCTTCTATGTTCGTCGCGGTCAATGGCAAAAGGCGCTTATCTTCAATCTAGGTGTTTCTGCGTGCTGCGCCGGCCCAAAGAGTGCCCGGCGGAAAACGACAACGCAGGCATGTCGAGTGCCACTGTCTACACCTGCACAGAAAGTTTTGAGCAGATATCTCCTTCTATTCCGCCGGAATTGCAAGAAGTTTGTGCATCTTCTATGTTCGTCGCGGTCAATGGCAAAAGGCGCTTATCTTCAATCCAGGTGTTTCTGCGTGCTGCGCCGGCCCAAAGAGTGCCCGGCGGAAAACGACAACGCAGGCATGTCGGGTGCCACTGTTTGCACCTGCACAGAAAGTTGTGAGCAGATATCTCCTTCCTTTCGGCCGGAATTGAAAGAAGTTTGTGCATCTTCAATGTTGGTCGCGGTCAATGACAAAAAGGCGCTTATCTTCAATCTAGGTGTTTCTGCGTGCTGCTCCGGCCCAAAGAGTGCCCGGCTGAAAACGACAATGCAGGCATGTCGGGTGCCACTGTCTGCACCTGCACAGAATGTTTTGAGCAGATATCTTCTTTCGTTCGGCCGGAATTTCAAGACGTTTGTGCATCTTTAATATTGGTCACGGTCAATGTCAAAAAGCCCTTATCTTCAATCTAGGTGTTTCTGCGTGCTGCGCCGGCCCAAAGAGTGCCCGGCTGAAAACGACAACGCAGGCATGTCGGGTGCCACTCTCTGCACCTGCACAGAAAGTTTTGAGCAGATATCTCCTTTTATTCGGCCGGAAATGCAAGATGTTTGTGCATCTTCTATGTTCGTCGCGGTCAATGGCAAAAGGCGCTTATCTTCAATCTAGGTGTTTCTGCGTGCTGCGCCGGCCCAAAGAGTGCCCGGCGGAAAACGACAACGCAGGCATGTCGGGTGCCACTGTCTGCACTTGCACAGAAAGTTTTGAGCAGATATCTCCTTCCATTCGGCCGGGATTGCAAGAAGTTTGTGCATCTTCTATGTTCGTTGAGGTTAATGGCAAAAGGCGCTTATCTTCAATCTAGGTGTTTCTGCGTGCTGATCCAGCCCAAAGAGTGCTAGGCGGAAAACGACAACGCAGGCATGTCGGGTGCCACTGTCTACACTTGCACAGAAAGTTTTGAGCAGATATCTCCTTCCATTCGGCCGGGATTGCAAGAAGTTTGTGCATCTTCTATGTTCGTCGCGGTCAATGGCAAAAGGCGCTTATCTTCAATCTAGGTGTTTCTGCGTGCTGCTCCGGCCGAAAGAGTGCCCGGCTGAAAACGACAACGCAGGCATGTCGGGTGCCACTGTCTGCACCTGCACAGAAAGTTTTGAGCAGATATCTTCTTTCATTCGGCCGGAATTGCAAGACGTTTGTGCATCTTCAATATTGGTCACGGTCAATGTCAAAAAGCCCTTATCTGCAATCTAGGTGTTTCTGCGTGCTGCGCCGGCCCAAAGAGTGCCCGGCTGAAAACGACAACGCAGGCATGTCGGGTGCCACTGTCTGCACCAGCTCAGAAAGTTTTGAGCAGATATCTCCTTCCATTCGGCCGGAATTGCAAGATGTTTGTGCATCTTCTATGTTCGTCGCGGTCAATGGCAAAAGGCGCTTATCTTCAATCCAGGTGTTTCTGCGTGCTGCTCCGGCCCAAAGAGTGCTCGGCGGAAAACGACAACGCAGGCATGTCGGGTGCCACTGTCTACACCTGCACAGAAAGTTTTGAGCAGATATCTCCTTCCATTCGGCCGGAATTGCAAGAAGTTTGTGCATCTTCTATGTTCGTCGCGGTCAATGGCAAAAGGCGCTTATCTTCAATCTAGGTGTTTCTGCGTGCTGCGCCGGCCCAAAGAGTGCCCGGCGGAAAACGACAACGGAGGCATGTCGGGTGCCAATGTCTGCACCTGCACAGAAAGTTTTGAGCAGATATCTCCTTCCATTCGGCCGGAATTGCAAGAAGTTTGTGCATCTTCTATGTTCGTCGCGGTCAATGGCAAAAGGCGCTTATCTTCAATCTAGGTGTTTCTGCGTGCTGCTCCGGCCCAAAGAGTGCCCGGCGGAAAACGACAAAGCAGGCATGTCGAGTTCCACTGTCTACACCTGCACAGAAAGTTTTGAGCAGATATCTCCTTCTATTCCGCCGGAATTGCAAGAAGTTTGTGCATCTTCTATGTTCGTCGCGGTCAATGGCAAAAGGCGCTTATCTTCAATCTAGGTGTTTCTGCGTGCTGCGCCGGCCCAAAGAGTGCCCGGCAGAAAACGACAACGCAGGCATGTCGGGTGCCACTGTCTGCACCTGCACAGAAAGTTGTGAGCAGATATCTCCTTCCATTCAGCCGGAATTGCAAGACGTTTGTGCATCTTCAATATTGGTCACGGTCAATGTCAAAAAGCCCTTATCTGGAATCTAGGTGTTTCTGCGTGCTGCGCCGGCCCAAAGAGTGCCCGGCTGAAAACGACAACGCAGGCATGTCGGGTGCCACTGTCTGCACCAGCTCAGAAAGTTTTGAGCAGATATCTCCTTCCATTCGGCCGGAATTGCAAGAAGTTTGTGCATCTTCTATGTTCGTCGCGGTCAATGGCAAAAGGCGCTTATCTTCAATCTAGGTGTTTCTGCGTGCTGCTTCGGCCCAAAGAGTGCCCGGCGGAAAACGACAACGCAGGCATGTCGGGTGCCACTGTCTGCACCTGCACAGAAAGTTGTGAGCAGATATCTCCTTCCATTCGGCAGGAATTGCAAGACGTTTGTGCATCTTCCATATTGGTCACGGTCAATGTCAAAAAGCCCTTATCTGCAATCTAGGTGTTTCTGCGTGCTGCGCCGGCCCAAAGAGTTCCCGGCTGAAAACGACAACGCAGGCATGTCGGGTGCCACTGTCTGCACCAGCTCAGAAAGTTTTGAGCAGATATCTCCTTCCATTCGGCTGGAATTGCAAGAAGTTTGTGCATCTTCTATGTTCGTCGCGGTCAATGGCAAAAGGCGCTTATCTTCAATCTAGGTGTTTCTGCGTGCTGCTCCGGCCCAAAGAGTGCCCGGCGGAAAACGACAACGCAGGCATGTCGGGTGCCACTGTCTACACTTGCACAGAAAGTTTTGAGCAGATATCTCCTTCCATTCGGCCGGGATTGCAAGAAGTTTGTGCAACTTCTATGTTCGTCGCGGTCAATGGCAAAAGGCGCTTATCTTCAATCTAGGTGTTTCTGCGTGCTGCTCCGGCCCAAAGAGTGCCCGGCGGAAAACGACAACGCAGGCATGTCGAGTGCCACTGTCTACACCTGCACAGAAAGTTTTGAGCAGATATCTCCTTCTATTCGGCCGGAATTGCAAGAAGTTTGTGCATCTTCTATGTTCGTCGCGGTCAATGGCAAAAGGCGCTTATCTTCAATCTAGGTGTTTCTGCGTGCTGCGCCGGCCCAAAGAGTGCCCGGCGGAAAACGACAACGCAGGCATGTCGGGTGCCACTGTCTGCACCTGCACAGAAAGTTGTGAGCAGATATCTCCTTCCATTCGGCCGGAATTGCAAGACGTTTGTGCATCTTCCATATTGGTCACGGTCAATGTCAAAAAGCCCTTATCTGCAATCTAGGTGTTTCTGCGTGCTGCGCCGGCCCAAAGAGTTCCAGGCTGAAAACGACAACGCAGGCATGTCGGGTGCCACTGTCTGCACCAGCTCAGAAAGTTTTGAGCAGATATCTCCTTCCATTCGGCTGGAATTGCAAGAAGTTTGTGCATCTTCTATGTTCGTCGCGGTCAATGGCAAAAGGCGCTTATCTTCAATCTAGGTGTTTCTGCGTGCTGCTCCGGCCCAAAGAGTGCCCGGCGGAAAACGACAACGCAGGCATGTCGGGTGCCACTGTCTACACTTGCACAGAAAGTTTTGAGCAGATATCTCCTTCTATTCGGCCGTTATTGCAAGAAGTTTGTGCATCTTCTATGTTCGTCGCGGTCAATGGCAAAAGGCGCTTATCTTCAATCTAGGTGTTTCTGCGTGCTGCGCCGGCCCAAAGAGTGCCCGGCTGAAAACGACAACGCAGGCATGTCGGGTGCCACTGTCTGCACCAGCTCAGAAAGTTTTGAGCAGATATCTCCTTCCATTCGGCCGGAATTGCAAGATGTTTGTGCATCTTCTATGTTCGTCGCGGTCAATGGCAAAAGGCGCTTATCTTCAATCTAGGTGTTTCTGCGTGCTGCGCCGGCCCAAAGAGTGCCCGGCGGAAAACGACAACGCAGGCATGTCGGGTGCCACTGTCTACACCTGCACAGAAAATTGTGAGCAGATATCTCCTTCCATTCGGCCGGAATTGCAAGACGTTTGTGCATCTTCCAAATTGGTCACGGTCAATGTCAAAAAGCCCTTATCTGCAATCTAGGTGTTTCTGCGTGCTGCGCCGGCCCAAAGAGTTCCCGGCTGAAAACGACAACGCAGGCATGTCGGGTGCCACTGTCTGCACCAGCTCAGAAAGTTTTGAGCAGATATCTCCTTCCATTCGGCTGGAATTGCAAGAAGTTTGTGCATCTTCTATGTTCGTCGCGGTCAATGGCAAAAGGCGCTTATCTTCAATCTAGGTGTTTCTGCGTGCTGCTCCGGCCCAAAGAGTGCCCGGCGGAAAACGACAACGCAGGCATGTCGGGTGCCACTGTCTACACTTGCACAGAAAGTTTTGAGCAGATATCTCCTTCTATTCGGCCGTTATTGCAAGAAGTTTGTGCATCTTCTATGTTCGTCGCGGTCAATGGCAAAAGGCGCTTATCTTCAATCTAGGTGTTTCTGCGTGCTGCGCCGGCCCAAAGAGTGCCCGGCTGAAAACGACAACGCAGGCATGTCGGGTGCCACTGTCTGCACCAGCTCAGAAAGTTTTGAGCAGATATCTCCTTCCATTCGGCCGGAATTGCAAGATGTTTGTGCATCTTCTATGTTCGTCGCGGTCAATGGCAAAAGGCGCTTATCTTCAATCTAGGTGTTTCTGCGTGCTGCGCCGGCCCAAAGAGTGCCCGGCGGAAAACGACAACGCAGGCATGTCGGGTGCCACTGTCTACACCTGCACAGAAAATTGTGAGCAGATATCTCCTTCCATTCGGCCGGAATTGCAAGACGTTTGTGCATCTTCCAAATTGGTCACGGTCAATGTCAAAAAGCCCTTATCTGCAATCTAGGTGTTTCTGCGTGCTGCGCCGGCCCAAAGAGTTCCCGGCTGAAAACGACAACGCAGGCATGTCGGGTGCCACTGTCTGCACCAGCTCAGAAAGTTTTGAGCAGATATCTCCTTCCATTCGGCTGGAATTGCAAGAAGTTTGTGCATCTTCTATGTTCGTCGCGGTCAATGGCAAAAGGCGCTTATCTTCAATCTAGGTGTTTCTGCGTGCTGCTCCGGCCCAAAGAGTGCCCGGCGGAAAACGACAACGCAGGCATGTCGGGTGCCACTGTCTACACTTGCACAGAAAGTTTTGAGCAGATATCTCCTTCTATTCGGCCGTTATTGCAAGAAGTTTGTGCATCTTCTATGTTCGTCGCGGTCAATGGCAAAAGGCGCTTATCTTCAATCTAGGTGTTTCTGCGTGCTGCGCCGGCCCAAAGAGTGCCCGGCTGAAAACGACAACGCAGGCATGTCGGGTGCCACTGTCTGCACCAGCTCAGAAAGTTTTGAGCAGATATCTCCTTCCATTCGGCCGGAATTGCAAGATGTTTGTGCATCTTCTATGTTCGTCGCGGTCAATGGCAAAAGGCGCTTATCTTCAATCTAGGTGTTTCTGCGTGCTGCGCCGGCCCAAAGAGTGCCCGGCGGAAAACGACAACGCAGGCATGTCGGGTGCCACTGTCTACACCTGCACAGAAAATTGTGAGCAGATATCTCCTTCCATTCGGCCGGAATTGCAAGACGTTTGTGCATCTTCCAAATTGGTCACGGTCAATGTCAAAAAGCCCTTATCTGCAATCTAGGTGTTTCTGCGTGCTGCGCCGGCCCAAAGAGTTCCCGGCTGAAAACGACAACGCAGGCATGTCGGGTGCCACTGTCTGCACCAGCTCAGAAAGTTTTGAGCAGATATCTCCTTCCATTCGGCTGGAATTGCAAGAAGTTTGTGCATCTTCTATGTTCGTCGCGGTCAATGGCAAAAGGCGCTTATCTTCAATCTAGGTGTTTCTGCGTGCTGCGCCGGCCAAAAGAGTGCCCGGCGGAAAACGACAACGCAGGCATGTCGGGTGCCACTGTCTACACTTGCACAGAAAGTTTTGAGCAGATATCTCCTTCCATTCGGCCGGGATTGCAAGAAGTTTGTGCATCTTCTATGTTCGTCGCGGTCAATGGCAAAAGGCGCTTATCTTCAATCTAGGTGTTTCTGCGTGCTGCGCCGGCCCAAAGAGTGCCCGGTGGAAAACGACAACGCAGGCATGTCGGGTGCCACTGTCTGCACCTGCACAGAAAGTTGTGAGCAGATATCTCCTTCCGTTCGGCCGGAATTAAAATAAGTTTGTGCATCTTCAATGTTGGTCGCGGTCAATGACAAAAAGGCGCTTATCTTCAATCTAGGTGTTTCTGCGTGCTGCTCCGGCCCAAAGAGTGCCCGGCTGAAAACGACAACGCAGGCATGTCGGGTGCCACTGTCTGCACCTGCACAGAAAGTTTTGAGCAGATATCTTCTTTCATTCGGCCGGAATTGCAAGACGTTTGTGCATCTTCAATATTGGTCACGGTCAATGTCAAAAAGCCCTTATCTGCAATCTAGGTGTTTCTGCGTGCTGCGCCGGCCCAAAGAGTGCCCGGCTGAAAACGACAACGCAGGCATGTCGGGTGCCACTGTCTGCACCAGCTCAGAAAGTTTTGAGCAGATATCTCCTTCCATTCGGCCGGAATTGCAAGATGTTTGTGCATCTTCTATGTTCGTCGCGGTCAATGGCAAAAGGCGCTTATCTTCAATCTAGGTGTTTCTGCGTGCTGCGCCGGCCCAAAGAGTGCCCGGCGGAAAACGACAACGCAGGCATGTCGGGTGCCCATGTCTACACCTGCACAGAAAACTGTGAGCAGATATCTCCTTCCGTTCGGCCGGAATTGAAAGAAGTTTGTGCATCTTCAATGTTGGTCGCGGTCAATGACAAAAAGACGCTTATCTTCAATCTAGGTGTTTCTGCGTGCTGCTCCGGCCCAAAGAGTGCCCGGCTGAAAACGACAACGCAGGCATGTCGGGTGCCACTGTCTGCACCTGCACAGAATGTTTTGAGCAGATATCTTCTTTCGTTCGGCCGGAATTGCAAGAAGTTTGTGCATCTTCTATGTTCGTCGCGGTCAATGGCAAAAGGCGCTTATCTTCAATCTAGGTGTTTCTGCGTGCTGCTCCGGCCCAAAGAGTGCCCGGCGGAAAACGACAACGCAGGCATGTCGGGTGCCACTGTCTACACTTGCACAGAAAGTTTTAAGCAGATATCTCCTTCCATTCGGCCGGGATTGCAAGAAGTTTGTGCATCTTCTATGTTCGTCGCGGTCAATGGCAAAAGGCGCTTATCTTCAATCTAGGTGTTTCTGCGTGCTGCGCCGGCCCAAAGAGTGCCCGGCGGAAAACGACAACGCAGGCATGTCGGGTGCCACTGTCTACACCTGCACAGAAAACTGTGAGCAGATATCTCCTTCCGTTCGGCCGGAATTGCCAGACGTTTGTGCATCTTCAATATTGGTCACGTTCAATGTCAAAAAGCCCTTATCTGCAATCTAGGTGTTTCTGCGTGCTGCGCCGGCCCAAAGAGTGCCCGGCTGAAAACGACAACGCAGTCATGTCGGGTGCCACTGTCTGCCCCAGCTCAGAAAGTTTTGAGCAGATATCTCCTTCCATTCGGCCGGAATTGCAAGAAGTTTGTGCATCTTCTATGTTCGTCGCGGTCAATGGCAAAAGGCGCTTATCTTCAATCTAGGTGTTTCTGCGTGCTGCTCCGGCCCAAAGAGTGCCCGGCGGAAAACGACAACGCAGGCATGTCGGGTGCCACTGTCTACACTTGCACAGAAAGTTTTGAGCAGATATCTCCTTCCATTCGGCCGGGATTGCAAGAAGTTTGTGCAACTTCTATGTTCGTCGCGGTCAATGGCAAAAGGCGCTTATCTTCAATCTAGGTGTTTCTGCGTGCTGCTCCGGCCCAAAGAGTGCCCGGCGGAAAACGACAACGCAGTCATGTCGAGTGCCACTGTCTACACCTGCACAGAAAGTTTTGAGCAGATATCTCCTTCTATTCGGCCGGAATTGCAAGAAGTTTGTGCATCTTCTATGTTCGTCGCGGTCAATGGCAAAAGGCGCTTATCTTCAATCTAGGTGTTTCTGCGTGCTGCGCCGGCCCAAAGAGTGCCCGGCGGAAAACGACAACGCAGGCATGTCGGGTGCCACTGTCTGCACCTGCACAGAAAGTTGTGAGCAGATATCTCCTTCCGTTCGGCCGGAATTGAAATAAGTTTGTGCATCTTCAATGTTGGTCGCGGTCAATGACAAAAAGGCGCTTATCTTCAATCTAGGTGTTTCAGCGTGCTGCTCCGGCCCAAAGAGTGCCCGGCTGAAAACGACAACGCAGGCATGTCGGGTGCCACTCTCTGCACCTGCACAGAAAGTTGTGAGCAGATATCTCCTTCCATTCGGCCGGAATTGCAAGACGTTTGTGCATCTTCCATATTGGTCACGGTCAATGTCAAAAAGCCCTTATCTGCAATCTAGGTGTTTCTGCGTGCTGCGCCGGCCCAAAGAGTGCCCGGCTGAAAACGACAACGCAGGCATGTCGGGTGCCACTGTCTGCACCAGCTCAGAAAGTTTTGAGCAGATATCTCCTTCCATTCGGCCGGAATTGCAAGATGTTTGTGCATCTTCTATGTTCGTCGCGGTCAATGGCAAAAGGCGCTTATCTTCAATCTAGGTGTTTCTGCGTGCTGCGCCAGCCCAAAGAGTGCCCGGCGGAAAACGACAACGCAGGCATGTCGGGTGCCACTGTCTACACCTGCACAGAAAATTGTGAGCAGATATTTCCTTCGGTTCGGCCGGAATTGAAAGAAGTTTGTGCATCTTCAATGTTGGTCGCGGTCAATGACAAAAAGACGCTTATCTTCAATCTAGGTGTTTCTGCGTGCTGATCCGGCCCAAAGAGTGCCCGGCTGAAAACGACAACGCCGGCATGTCGGGTGCCACTGTCTGCACCTGCACAGAATGTTTTGAGCAGATATCTTCTTTCGTTCGGCCGGAATTGCAAGAAGTTTGTGCATCTTCTATGTTCGTCGCGGTCAATGTCAAAAGGCGCTTATCTTCAATGTAGGTGTTTCTGCGTGCTGCGCCTGCCCAAAGAGTGCCCGGCGGAAAACGACAACGCAGGCATGTCGGGTGCCACTGTCTGCACCTGCACAGAAAGTTGTGAGCAGATATCTCCTTCCATTCGGCCGGAATTGCAAGACGTTTGTGCATCTTCCATATTGGTCACGGTCAATGTCAAAAAGCCCTTATCTGCAATCTAGGTGTTTCTGCGTGCTGCGCCGGCCCAAAGAGTTCCCGGCTGAAAACGACAACGCAGGCATGTCGGGTGCCACTGTCTGCACCAGCTCAGAAAGTTTTGAGCAGATATCTCCTTCCATTCGGCTGGAATTGCAAGAAGTTTGTGCATCTTCTATGTTCGTCGCGGTCAATGGCAAAAGGCGCTTATCTTCAATCTAGGTGTTTCTGCGTGCTGCTCCGGCCCAAAGAGTGCCCGGCGGAAAACGACAACGCAGGCATGTCGGGTGCCACTGTCTACACTTGCACAGAAAGTTTTGAGCAGATATCTCCTTCTATTCGGCCGGAATTGCAAGAAGTTTGTGCATCTTCTATGTTCGTCGCGGTCAATGGCAAAAGGCGCTTATCTTCAATCTAGGTGTTTCTGCGTGCTGCGCCGGCCCAAAGAGTGCCCGGCTGAAAACGACAACGCAGGCATGTCGGGTGCCACTGTCTGCACCAGCTCAGAAAGTTTTGAGCAGATATCTCCTTCCATTCGGCCGGAATTGCAAGATGTTTGTGCATCTTCTATGTTCGTCGCGGTCAATGGCAAAAGGCGCTTATCTTCAATCTAGGTGTTTCTGCGTGCTGCGCCGGCCCAAAGAGTGCCCGGCGGAAAACGACAACGCAGGCATGTCGGGTGCCACTGTCTACACCTGCACAGAAAATTGTGAGCAGATATCTCCTTCCATTCGGCCGGAATTGCAAGACGTTTGTGCATCTTCCAAATTGGTCACGGTCAATGTCAAAAAGCCCTTATCTGCAATCTAGGTGTTTCTGCGTGCTGCGCCGGCCCAAAGAGTTCCCGGCTGAAAACGACAACACAGGCATGTCGGGTGCCACTGTCTGCACCAGCTCAGAAAGTTTTGAGCAGATATCTCCTTCCATTCGGCTGGAATTGCAAGAAGTTTGTGCATCTTCTATGTTCGTCGCGGTCAATGGCAAAAGGCGCTTATCTTCAATCTAGGTGTTTCTGCGTGCTGCTCCGGCCCAAAGAGTGCCCGGCGGAAAACGACAACGCAGGCATGTCGGGTGCCACTGTCTACACTTGCACAGAAAGTTTTGAGCAGATATCTCCTTCCATTCGGCCGGGATTGCAAGAAGTTTGTGCATCTTCTATGTTCGTCGCGGTCAATGGCAAAAGGCGCTTATCTTCAATCTAGGTGTTTCTGCGTGCTGCGCCGGCCCAAAGAGTGCCCGGCGGAAAACGACAACGCAGGCATGTCGGGTGCCACTGTCTGCACCTGCACAGAAAGTTGTGAGCAGATATCTCCTTCCGTTCGGCCGGAATTAAAATAAGTTTGTGCATCTTCAATGTTGGTCGCGGTCAATGACAAAAAGGCGCTTATCTTCAATCTAGGTGTTTCTGCGTGCTGCTCCGGCCCAAAGAGTGCCCGGCTTAAAACGACAACTAAGGCATGTCGGGTGCCACTGTCTGCACCAGCTCAGAAAGTTTTGAGCAGATATCTCCTTCCATTCGGCCGGAATTGCAAGAAGTTTGTGCATCTTCTATGTTCGTCGCGGTCAATGGCAAAAGGCGCTTATCTTCAATCTAGGTGTTTCTGCGTGCTGCGCCGGCCCAAAGAGTGCCCGGCGGAAAACGACAACGCAGGCATGTCGGGTGCCACTGTCTGCACCTGCACAGAAAGTTGTGAGCAGATATCTCCTTCCGTTCGGCCGGAATTAAAATAAGTTTGTGCATCTTCTATGTTCGTCGCGGTCAATGGCAAAAGGCGCTTATCTTCAATCTAGGTGTTTCTGCGTGCTGCTCCGTCCCAAAGAGTGCCCGGCGGAAAACGACAACGCAGGCATGTCGGGTGCCACTGTCTGCACCTGCACAGAAAGTTTTGAGCAGATATCTTCTTTCATTCGGCCGGAATTGCAAGACGTTTGTGCATCTTCAATATTGGTCACGGTCAATGTCAAAAAGCCCTTATCTGCAATCTAGGTGTCTCTGCGTGCTGCGCCGGCCCAAAGAGTGCCCGGCTGAAAACGACAACGCAGGCATGTCGGGTGCCACTGTCTGCACCTGCACAGAAAGTTTTGAGCAGATATCTCCTTCCGTTCGGCCGGAATTGAAAGAAGTTTGTGCATCTTCAATGTTGGTCGCGGTCAATGGCAAAAGGCGCTTATCTTCAATCTAGGTGTTTCTGCGTGCTGCGCCGGCCCAAAGAGTGCCCGGCGGAAAACGACAACGCAGGCATGTCGGGTGCCACTGTCTGCACCTGCACAGAAAGTTGTGAGCAGATATCTCCTTCCGTTCGGCCGGAATTAAAATAAGTTTGTGCATCTTCAATGTTGGTCGCGGTCAATGACAAAAAGGCGCTTATCTTCAATCTAGGTGTTTCTGCGTGCTGCTCCGGCCCAAAGAGTGCCCGGCTGAAAACGACAACGCAGGCATGTCGGGTGCCACTGTCTGCACCTGCACAGAAAGTTTTGAGCAGATATCTTCTTTCATTCGGCCGGAATTGCAAGACGTTTGTGCATCTTCAATATTGGTCACGGTCAATGTCAAAAAGCCCTTATCTGCAATCTAGGTGTTTCTGCGTGCTGCGCCGGCCCAAAGAGTGCCCGGCTGAAAACGACAGCGCAGGCATGTCGGGTGCCACTGTCTGCACCAGCTCAGAAAGTTTTGAGCAGATATCTCCTTCCATTCGGCCGGAATTGCAAGATGTTTGTGCATCTTCTATGTTCGTCGCGGTCAATGGCAAAAGGCGCTTATCTTCAATCTAGGTGTTTCTGCGTGCTGCGCCGGCCCAAAGAGTGCCCGGCGGAAAACGACAACGCAGGCATGTCGGGTGCCCATGTCTACACCTGCACAGAAAATTGTGAGCAGATATCTCCTTCCGTTCGGCCGGAATTGAAAGAAGTTTGTGCATCTTCAATGTTGGTCGCGGTCAATGACAAAAAGACGCTTATCTTCAATCTAGGTGTTTCTGCGTGCTGCTCCGGCCCAAAGAGTGCCCGGCTGAAAACGACAACGCAGGCATGTCGGGTGCCACTGTCTGCACCTGCACAGAATGTTTTGAGCAGATATCTTCTTTCGTTCGGCCGGAATTGCAAGAAGTTTGTGCATCTTCTATGTTCGTCGCGGTCAATGGCAAAAGGCGCTTATCTTCAATCTAGGTGTTTCTGCGTGCTGCTCCGGCCCAAAGAGTGCCCGGCGGAAAACGACAACGCAGGCATGTCGGGTGCCACTGTCTACACTTGCACAGAAAGTTTTAAGCAGATATCTCCTTCCATTCGGCCGGGATTGCAAGAAGTTTGTGCATCTTCTATGTTCGTCGCGGTCAATGGCAAAAGGCGCTTATCTTCAATCTAGGTGTTTCTGCGTGCTGCGCCGGCCCAAAGAGTGCCCGGCGGAAAACGACAACGCAGGCATGTCGAGTGCCACTGTCTACACCTGCACAGAAAGTTTTGAGCAGATATCTCCTTCTATTCCGCCGGAATTGCAAGAAGTTTGTGCATCTTCTATGTTCGTCGCGGTCAATGGCAAAAGGCGCTTATCTTCAATCCAGGTGTTTCTGCGTGCTGCGCCGGCCCAAAGAGTGCCCGGCGGAAAACGACAACGCAGGCATGTCGGGTGCCACTGTCTGCACCTGCACGGAAAGTTGTGAGCAGATATCTCCTTCCTTTCGGCCGGAATTGAAAGAAGTTTGTGCATCTTCAATGTTGGTCGCGGTCAATGACAAAAAGGCGCTTATCTTCAATCTAGGTGTTTCTGCGTGCTGCTCCGGCCCAAAGAGTGCCCGGCTGAAAACGACAATGCAGGCATGTCGGGTGCCACTGTCTGCACCTGCACAGAATGTTTTGAGCAGATATCTTCTTTCGTTCGGCCGGAATTTCAAGACGTTTGTGCATCTTCAATATTGGTCACTCTCAATGTCAAAAAGCCTTTATCTGCAATCTAGGTGTTTCTGCGTGCTGCGCCGGCCCAAAGAGTGCCCGGCTGAAAACGACAACGCAGTCATGTCGGGTGCCACTGTCTGCCCCAGCTCAGAAAGTTTTGAGCAGATATCTCCTTCCATTCGGCCGGAATTGCAAGAAGTTTGTGCATCTTCTATGTTCGTCGCGGTCAATGGCAAAAGGCGCTTATCTTCAATCTAGGTGTTTCTGCGTGCTGCGCCGGCCCAAAGAGTGCCCGGCGGAAAACGACAACGCAGGCATGTCGGGTGCCACTGTCTACACCTGCACAGAAAACTGTGAGCAGATATCTCCTTCCGTTCGGCCGGAATTGCCAGACGTTTGTGCATCTTCAATATTGGTCACGTTCAATGTCAAAAAGCCCTTATCTGCAATCTAGGTGTTTCTGCGTGCTGCGCCGGCCCAAAGAGTGCCCGGCTGAAAACGACAACGCAGGCATGTCGGGTGCCACTGTCTGCACCAGCTCAGAAAGTTTTGAGCAGATATCTCCTTCCATTCGGCCGGAATTGCAAGAAGTTTGTGCATCTTCTATGTTCGTCGCGGTCAATGGCAAAAGGCGCTTATCTTCAATCTAGGTGTTTCTGCGTGCTGCTCCGGCCCAAAGAGTGCCCGGCGGAAAACGACAACGCAGGCATGTCGGGTGCCACTGTCTACACTTGCACAGAAAGTTTTGAGCAGATATCTCCTTCCATTCGGCCGGGATTGCAAGAAGTTTGTGCATCTTCTATGTTCGTCGCGGTCAATGGCAAAAGGCGCTTATCTTCAATCTAGGTGTTTCTGCGTGCTGCTCCGGCCCAAAGAGTGCCCGGCTGAAAACGACAACGCAGGCATGTCGGGTGCCACTGTCTGCACCTGCACAGAAAGTTTTGAGCAGATATCTTCTTTCATTCTGCCGGAATTGCAAGACGTTTGTGCATCTTCAATATTGGTCACGGTCAATGTCAAAAAGCCCTTATCTGCAATCTAGGTGTTTCTGCGTGCTGCGCCGGCCCAAAGAGTGCCCGGCTGAAAACGACAACGCAGGCATGTCGGGTGCCACTGTCTGCACCAGCTCAGAAAGCTTTGAGCAGATATCTCCTTCCATTCGGCCGGAATTGCAAGATGTTTGTGCATCTTCTATGTTCGTCGCGGTCAATGGCAAAAGGCGCTTATCTTCAATCTAGGTGTTTCTGCGTGCTGCTCCGGCCCAAAGAGTGCCCGGCGGAAAACGACAACGCAGGCATGTCGGGTGCCACTGTCTACACTTGCACAGAAAGTTTTGAGCAGATATCTCCTTCCATTCGGCCGGGATTGCAAGAAGTTTGTGCATCTTCAATGTTCGTCGCGGTCAATGGCAAAAGACGCTTATCTTCAATCTAGGTGTTTCTGCGTGCTGCGCCGGCCCAAAGAGTGCCTAGCGGAAAACGACAACGCAGGCATGTCGGGTGCCACTGTCTGCACCTGCACAGAAAGTTGTGAGCAGATATCTCCTTCCGTTCGGCCGGAATTAAAATAAGTTTGTGCATCTTCTATGTTCGTCGCGGTCAATGGCAAAAGGCGCTTATCTTCAATCTAGGTGTTTCTGCGTGCTGCTCCGTCCCAAAGAGTGCCCGGCGGAAAACGACAACGCAGGCATGTCGGGTGCCACTGTCTGCACCTGCACAGAAAGTTTTGAGCAGATATCTTCTTTCATTCGGCCGGAATTGCAAGACGTTTGTGCATCTTCAATATTGGTCACGGTCAATGTCAAAAAGCCCTTATCTGCAATCTAGGTGTCTCTGCGTGCTGCGCCGGCCCAAAGAGTGCCCGGCTGAAAACGACAACGCAGGCATGTCGGGTGCCACTGTCTGCACCTGCACAGAAAGTTGTGAGCAGATATCTCCTTCCGTTCGGCCGGAATTGAAAGAAGTTTGTGCATCTTCAATGTTGGTCGCGGTCAATGGCAAAAGGCGCTTATCTTCAATCTAGGTGTTTCTGCGTGCTGCGCCGGCCCAAAGAGTGCCCGGCGGAAAACGACAACGCAGGCATGTCGGGTGCCACTGTCTGCACCTGCACAGAAAGTTGTGAGCAGATATCTCCTTCCGTTCGGCCGGAATTAAAATAAGTTTGTGCATCTTCAATGTTGGTCGCGGTCAATGACAAAAAGGCGCTTATCTTCAATCTAGGTGTTTCTGCGTGCTGCTCCGGCCCAAAGAGTGCCCGGCTGAAAACGACAACGCAGGCATGTCGGGTGCCACTGTCTGCACCTGCACAGAAAGTTTTGAGCAGATATCTTCTTTCATTCGGCCGGAATTGCAAGACGTTTGTGCATCTTCAATATTGGTCACGGTCAATGTCAAAAAGCCCTTATCTGCAATCTAGGTGTTTCTGCGTGCTGCGCCGGCCCAAAGAGTGCCCGGCTGAAAACGACAACGCAGGCATGTCGGGTGCCACTGTCTGCACCAGCTCAGAAAGTTTTGAGCAGATATCTCCTTCCATTCGGCCGGAATTGCAAGATGTTTGTGCATCTTCTATGTTCGTCGCGGTCAATGGCAAAAGGCGCTTATCTTCAATCTAGGTGTTTCTGCGTGCTGCGCCGGCCCAAAGAGTGCCCGGCGGAAAACGACAACGCAGGCATGTCGGGTGCCCATGTCTACACCTGCACAGAAAATTGTGAGCAGATATCTCCTTCCGTTCGGCCGGAATTGAAAGAAGTTTGTGCATCTTCAATGTTGGTCGCGGTCAATGACAAAAAGACGCTTATCTTCAATCTAGGTGTTTCTGCGTGCTGCTCCGGCCCAAAGAGTGCCCGGCTGAAAACGACAACGCAGGCATGTCGGGTGCCACTGTCTGCACCTGCACAGAATGTTTTGAGCAGATATCTTCTTTCGTTCGGCCGGAATTGCAAGAAGTTTGTGCATCTTCTATGTTCGTCGCGGTCAATGGCAAAAGGCGCTTATCTTCAATCTAGGTGTTTCTGCGTGCTGCTCCGGCCCAAAGAGTGCCCGGCGGAAAACGACAACGCAGGCATGTCGGGTGCCACTGTCTACACTTGCACAGAAAGTTTTAAGCAGATATCTCCTTCCATTCGGCCGGGATTGCAAGAAGTTTGTGCATCTTCTATGTTCGTCGCGGTCAATGGCAAAAGGCGCTTATCTTCAATCTAGGTGTTTCTGCGTGCTGCGCCGGCCCAAAGAGTGCCCGGCGGAAAACGACAACGCAGGCATGTCGAGTGCCACTGTCTACACCTGCACAGAAAGTTTTGAGCAGATATCTCCTTCTATTCCGCCGGAATTGCAAGAAGTTTGTGCATCTTCTATGTTCGTCGCGGTCAATGGCAAAAGGCGCTTATCTTCAATCCAGGTGTTTCTGCGTGCTGCGCCGGCCCAAAGAGTGCCCGGCGGAAAACGACAACGCAGGCATGTCGGGTGCCACTGTCTGCACCTGCACAGAAAGTTGTGAGCAGATATCTCCTTCCTTTCGGCCGGAATTGAAAGAAGTTTGTGCATCTTCAATGTTGGTCGCGGTCAATGACAAAAAGGCGCTTATCTTCAATCTAGGTGTTTCTGCGTGCTGCTCCGGCCCAAAGAGTGCCCGGCTGAAAACGACAATGCAGGCATGTCGGGTGCCACTGTCTGCACCTGCACAGAATGTTTTGAGCAGATATCTTCTTTCGTTCGGCCGGAATTTCAAGACGTTTGTGCATCTTCAATATTGGTCACTCTCAATGTCAAAAAGCCTTTATCTGCAATCTAGGTGTTTCTGCGTGCTGCGCCGGCCCAAAGAGTGCCCGGCTGAAAACGACAACGCAGTCATGTCGGGTGCCACTGTCTGCCCCAGCTCAGAAAGTTTTGAGCAGATATCTCCTTCCATTCGGCCGGAATTGCAAGAAGTTTGTGCATCTTCTATGTTCGTCGCGGTCAATGGCAAAAGGCGCTTATCTTCAATCTAGGTGTTTCTGCGTGCTGCGCCGGCCCAAAGAGTGCCCGGCGGAAAACGACAACGCAGGCATGTCGGGTGCCACTGTCTACACCTGCACAGAAAACTGTGAGCAGATATCTCCTTCCGTTCGGCCGGAATTGCCAGACGTTTGTGCATCTTCAATATTGGTCACGTTCAATGTCAAAAAGCCCTTATCTGCAATCTAGGTGTTTCTGCGTGCTGCGCCGGCCCAAAGAGTGCCCGGCTGAAAACGACAACGCAGGCATGTCGGGTGCCACTGTCTGCACCAGCTCAGAAAGTTTTGAGCAGATATCTCCTTCCATTCGGCCGGAATTGCAAGAAGTTTGTGCATCTTCTATGTTCGTCGCGGTCAATGGCAAAAGGCGCTTATCTTCAATCTAGGTGTTTCTGCGTGCTGCTCCGGCCCAAAGAGTGCCCGGCGGAAAACGACAACGCAGGCATGTCGGGTGCCACTGTCTACACTTGCACAGAAAGTTTTGAGCAGATATCTCCTTCCATTCGGCCGGGATTGCAAGAAGTTTGTGCAACTTCTATGTTCGTCGCGGTCAATGGCAAAAGGCGCTTATCTTCAATCTAGGTGTTTCTGCGTGCTGCTCCGGCCCAAAGAGTGCCCGGCGGAAAACGACAACGCAGTCATGTCGAGTGCCACTGTCTACACCTGCACAGAAAGTTTTGAGCAGATATCTCCTTCTATTCGGCCGGAATTGCAAGAAGTTTGTGCATCTTCCATATTGGTCACGGTCAATGTCAAAAAGCCCTTATCTGCAATCTAGGTGTTTCTGCGTGCTGCGCCGGCCCAAAGAGTGCCCGGCTGAAAACGACAACGCAGGCATGTCGGGTGCCACTGTCTGCACCAGCTCAGAAAGTTTTGAGCAGATATCTCCTTCCATTCGGCCGGAATTGCAAGATGTTTGTGCATCTTCTATGTTCGTCGCGGTCAATGGCAAAAGGCGCTTATCTTCAATCTAGGTGTTTCTGCGTGCTGCGCCGGCCCAAAGAGTGCCCGGCGGAAAACGACAACGCAGGCATGTCGGGTGCCACTGTCTACACCTGCACAGAAAATTGTGAGCAGATATTTCCTTCCGTTCGGCCGGAATTGAAAGAAGTTTGTGCATCTTCAATGTTGGTCGCGGTCAATGACAAAAAGACGCTTATCTTCAATCTAGGTGTTTCTGCGTGCTGCTCCGGCCCAAAGAGTGCCCGGCGGAAAACGACAACGCAGGCATGTCGGGTGCCACTGTCTACACTTGCACAGAAAGTTTTGAGCAGATATCTCCTTCCATTCGGCCGGGATTGCACGAAGTTTGTGCAACTTCTATGTTCGTCGCGGTCAATGGCAAAAGGCGCTTATCTTCAATCTAGGTGTTTCTGCGTGCTGCTCCGGCCCAAAGAGTGCCCGGCGGAAAACGACAACGCAGGCATGTCGAGTGCCACTGTCTACACCTGCACAGAAAGTTTTGAGCAGATATCTCCTTCTATTCGGCCGGAATTGCAAGAAGTTTGTGCATCTTCTATGTTCGTCGCGGTCAATGGCAAAAGGCGCTTATCTTCAATCTAGGTGTTTCTGCGTGCTGCGCCGGCCCAAAGAGTGCCCGGCGGAAAACGACAACGCAGGCATGTCGGGTGCCACTGTCTGCACCTGCACAGAAAGTTGTGAGCAGATATCTCCTTCCGTTCGGCCGGAATTGAAATAAGTTTGTGCATCTTCAATGTTGGTCGCGGTCAATGACAAAAAGGCGCTTATCTTCAATCTAGGTGTTTCAGCGTGCTGCTCCGGCCCAAAGAGTGCCCGGCTGAAAACGACAACGCAGGCATGTCGGGTGCCACTGTCTACACCTGCACAGAAAATTGTGAGCAGATATCTCCTTCCGTTCGGCCGGAATTGCAAGACGTTTGTGCATCTTCAATATTGGTCACGGTCAATGTCAAAAAGCCCTTATCTGCAATCTAGGTGTTTCTGCGTGCTGCGCCGGCCCAAAGAGTGCCCGGCTGAAAACGACAACGCAGGCATGTCGGGTGCCACTGTCTGCACCAGCTCAGAAAGTTTTGAGCAGATATCTCCTTCCATTCGGCCGGAATTGCAAGAAGTTTGTGCATCTTCTATGTTCGTCGCGGTCAATGGCAAAAGGCGCTTATCTTCAATCTAGGTGTTTCTGCGTGCTGCTCCGGCCCAAAGAGTGCCCGGCGGAAAACGACAACGCAGGCATGTCGGGTGCCACTGTCTACACTTGCACAGAAAGTTTTGAGCAGATATCTCCTTCCATTCGGCCGGGATTGCAAGAAGTTTGTGCATCTTCTATGTTCGTCGCGGTCAATGGCAAAAGGCGCTTATCTTCAATCTAGGTGTTTCTGCGTGCTGCTCCAGCCCAAAGAGTGCCCGGCGGAAAACGACAACGCAGGCATGTCGGGTGCCACTGTCTACACTTGCACAGAAAGTTTTGAGCAGATATCTCCTTCCATTCGGCCGGGATTGCAAGAAGTTTGTGCATCTTCTATGTTCGTCGCGGTCAATGGCAAAAGGCGCTTATCTTCAATCTAGGTGTTTCTGCGTGCTGCTCCGGCCCAAAGAGTGCCCGGCTGAAAACGACAACGCAGGCATGTCGGGTGCCACTGTCTGCACCTGCACAGAAAGTTTTGAGCAGATATCTTCTTTCATTCGGCCGGAATTGCAAGACGTTTGTGCATCTTCAATATTGGTCACGGTCAATGTCAAAAAGCCCTTATCTGCAATCTAGGTGTTTCTGCGTGCTGCGCCGGCCCAAAGAGTTCCCGGCTGAAAACGACAACGCAGGCATGTCGGGTGCCACTGTCTGCACCAGCTCAGAAAGTTTTGAGCAGATATCTCCTTCCATTCGGCTGGAATTGCAAGAAGTTTGTGCATCTTCTATGTTCGTCGCGGTCAATGGCAAAAGGCGCTTATCTTCAATCTAGGTGTTTCTGCGTGCTGCTCCGGCCCAAAGAGTGCCCGGCGGAAAACGACAACGCAGGCATGTCGGGTGCCACTGTCTACACTTGCACAGAAAGTTTTGAGCAGATATCTCCTTCTATTCGGCCGTTATTGCAAGAAGTTTGTGCATCTTCTATGTTCGTCGCGGTCAATGGCAAAAGGCGCTTATCTTCAATCTAGGTGTTTCTGCGTGCTGCGCCGGCCCAAAGAGTGCCCAGCTGAAAACGACAACGCAGGCATGTCGGGTGCCACTGTCTGCACCAGCTCAGAAAGTTTTGAGCAGATATCTCCTTCCATTCGGCCGGAATTGCAAGATGTTTGTGCATCTTCTATGTTCGTCGCGGTCAATGGCAAAAGGCGCTTATCTTCAATCTAGGTGTTTCTGCGTGCTGCGCCGGCCCAAAGAGTGCCCGGCGGAAAACGACAACGCAGGCATGTCGGGTGCCACTGTCTACACCTGCACAGAAAATTGTGAGCAGATATCTCCTTCTATTCGGCCGGAATTGCAAGAAGTTTGTGCATCTTCTATGTTCGTCGCGGTCAATGGCAAAAGGCGCTTATCTTCAATCTAGGTGTTTCTGCGTGCTGCGCCGGCCCAAAGAGTGCCCGGCGGAAAACGACAACGCAGGCATGTCGGGTGCCACTGTCTGCACCTGCACAGAAAGTTGTGAGCAGATATCTCCTTCCGTTCGGCCGGAATTGAAATAAGTTTGTGCATCTTCAATGTTGGTCGCGGTCAATGACAAAAAGGCGCTTATCTTCAATCTAGGTGTTTCAGCGTGCTGCTCCGGCCCAAAGAGTGCCCGGCTGAAAACGACAACGCAGGCATGTCGGGTGCCACTGTCTACACCTGCACAGAAAATTGTGAGCAGATATCTCCTTCCGTTCGGCCGGAATTGCAAGACGTTTGTGCATCTTCAATATTGGTCACGGTCAATGTCAAAAAGCCCTTATCTGCAATCTAGGTGTTTCTGCGTGCTGCGCCGGCCCAAAGAGTGCCCGGCTGAAAACGACAACGCAGGCATGTCGGGTGCCACTGTCTGCACCAGCTCAGAAAGTTTTGAGCAGATATCTCCTTCCATTCGGCCGGAATTGCAAGAAGTTTGTGCATCTTCTATGTTCGTCGCGGTCAATGGCAAAAGGCGCTTATCTTCAATCTAGGTGTTTCTGCGTGCTGCTCCGGCCCAAAGAGTGCCCGGCGGAAAACGACAACGCAGGCATGTCGGGTGCCACTGTCTACACTTGCACAGAAAGTTTTGAGCAGATATCTCCTTCCATTCGGCCGGGATTGCAAGAAGTTTGTGCATCTTCTATGTTCGTCGCGGTCAATGGCAAAAGGCGCTTATCTTCAATCTAGGTGTTTCTGCGTGCTGCTCCAGCCCAAAGAGTGCCCGGCGGAAAACGACAACGCAGGCATGTCGGGTGCCACTGTCTACACTTGCACAGAAAGTTTTGAGCAGATATCTCCTTCCATTCGGCCGGGATTGCAAGAAGTTTGTGCATCTTCTATGTTCGTCGCGGTCAATGGCAAAAGGCGCTTATCTTCAATCTAGGTGTTTCTGCGTGCTGCTCCGGCCCAAAGAGTGCCCGGCTGAAAACGACAACGCAGGCATGTCGGGTGCCACTGTCTGCACCTGCACAGAAAGTTTTGAGCAGATATCTTCTTTCATTCGGCCGGAATTGCAAGACGTTTGTGCATCTTCAATATTGGTCACGGTCAATGTCAAAAAGCCCTTATCTGCAATCTAGGTGTTTCTGCGTGCTGCGCCGGCCCAAAGAGTTCCCGGCTGAAAACGACAACGCAGGCATGTCGGGTGCCACTGTCTGCACCAGCTCAGAAAGTTTTGAGCAGATATCTCCTTCCATTCGGCCGGAATTGCAAGATGTTTGTGCATCTTCTATGTTCGTCGCGGTCAATGGCAAAAGGCGCTTATCTTCAATCTAGGTGTTTCTGCGTGCTGCGCCGGCCCAAAGAGTGCCCGGCGGAAAACGACAACGCAGGCATGTCGGGTGCCACTGTCTACACCTGCACAGAAAATTGTGAGCAGATATCTCCTTCCATTCGGCCGGAATTGCAAGACGTTTGTGCATCTTCCAAATTGGTCACGGTCAATATCGAAAAGCCCTTATCTGCAATCTAGGTGTTTCTGCGAGCTGCGCCGGCCCAAAGAGTTCCCGGCTGATAACGACAACGCAGGCATGTCGGGTGCCACTGTCTGCACCAGCTCAGAAAGTTTTGAGCAGATATCTCCTTCCATTCGGCTGGAATTGCAAGAAGTTTGTGCATCTTCTATGTTCGTCGCGGTCAATGGCAAAAGGCGCTTATCTTCAATCTAGGTGTTTCTGCGTGCTGCGCCGGCCCAAAGAGTGCCCGGCGGAAAACGACAACGCAGGCATGTCGGGTGCCACTGTCTACACTTGCACAGAAAGTTTTGAGCAGATATCTCCTTCCATTCGGCCGGGATTGCAAGAAGTTTGTGCATCTTCTATGTTCGTCGCGGTCAATGGCAAAAGGCGCTTATCTTCAATCTAGGTGTTTCTGCGTGCTGCGCCGGCCCAAAGAGTGCCCGGTGGAAAACGACAACGCAGGCATGTCGGGTGCCACTGTCTGCACCTGCACAGAAAGTTGTGAGCAGATATCTCCTTCCGTTCGGCCGGAATTAAAATAAGTTTGTGCATCTTCAATGTTGGTCGCGGTCAATGACAAAAAGGCGCTTATCTTCAATCTAGGTGTTTCTGCGTGCTGCTCCGGCCCAAAGAGTGCCCGGCTGAAAACGACAACGCAGGCATGTCGGGTGCCGCTGTCTGCACCTGCACAGAAAGTTTTGAGCAGATATCTTCTTTCATTCGGCCGGAATTGCAAGACGTTTGTGCATCTTCAATATTGGTCACGGTCAATGTCAAAAAGCCCTTATCTGCAATCTAGGTGTTTCTGCGTGCTGCGCCGGCCCAAAGAGTGCCCGGCTGAAAACGACAACGAAGGCATGTCGGGTGCCACTGTCTGCACCAGCTCAGAAAGTTTTGAGCAGATATCTCCTTCCATTCGGCCGGAATTGCAAGATGTTTGTGCATCTTCTATGTTCGTCGCGGTCAATGGCAAAAGGCGCTTATCTTCAATCTAGGTGTTTCTGCGTGCTGCGCCGGCCCAAAGAGTGCCCGGCGGAAAACGACAACGCAGGCATGTCGGGTGCCCATGTCTACACCTGCACAGAAAATTGTGAGCAGATATCTCCTTCCGTTCGGCCGGAATTGAAAGAAGTTTGTGCATCTTCAATGTTGGTCACGGTCAATGACAAAAAGACGCTTATCTTCAATCTAGGTGTTTCTGCGTGCTGCTCCGGCCCAAAGAGTGCCCGGCTGAAAACGACAACGCAGGCATGTCGGGTGCCACTGTCTGCACCTGCACAGAATGTTTTGAGCAGATATCTTCTTTCGTTCGGCCGGAATTGCAAGAAGTTTGTGCATCTTCTATGTTCGTCGCGGTCAATGGCAAAAGGCGCTTATCTTCAATCTAGGTGTTTCTGCGTGCTGCTCCGGCCCAAAGAGTGCCCGGCGGAAAACGACAACGCAGGCATGTCGGGTGCCACTGTCTACACTTGCACAGAAAGTTTTAAGCAGATATCTCCTTCCATTCGGCCGGGATTGCAAGAAGTTTGTGCATCTTCTATGTTCGTCGCGGTCAATGGCAAAAGGCGCTTATCTTCAATCTAGGTGTTTCTGCATGCTGCGCCGGCCCAAAGAGTGCCCGGCGGAAAACGACAACGCAGGCATGTCGAGTGCCACTGTCTACACCTGCACAGAAAGTTTTGAGCAGATATCTCCTTCTATTCCGCCGGAATTGCAAGAAGTTTGTGCATCTTCTATGTTCGTCGCGGTCAATGGCAAAAGGCGCTTATCTTCAATCCAGGTGTTTCTGCGTGCTGCGCCGGCCCAAAGAGTGCCCGGCGGAAAACGACAACGCAGGCATGTCGGGTGCCACTGTCTGCACCTGCACAGAAAGTTGTGAGCAGATATCTCCTTCCTTTCGGCCGGAATTGAAAGAAGTTTGTGCATCTTCAATGTTGGTCGCGGTCAATGACAAAAAGGCGCTTATCTTCAATCTAGGTGTTTCTGCGTGCTGCTCCGGCCCAAAGAGTGCCCGGCTGAAAACGACAATGCAGGCATGTCGGGTGCCACTGTCTGCACCTGCACAGAATGTTTTGAGCAGATATCTTCTTTCGTTCGGCCGGAATTTCAAGACGTTTGTGCATCTTCAATATTGGTCACTCTCAATGTCAAAAAGCCCTTATCTGCAATCTAGGTGTTTCTGCGTGCTGCGCCGGCCCAAAGAGTGCCCGGCTGAAAACGACAACGCAGTCATGTCGGGTGCCACTGTCTGCACCAGCTCAGAAAGTTTTGAGCAGATATCTCCTTCCATTCGGCCGGAATTGCAAGAAGTTTGTGCATCTTCTATGTTCGTCGCGGTCAATGGCAAAAGGCGCTTATCTTCAATCTAGGTGTTTCTGCGTGCTGCGCCGGCCCAAAGAGTGCCCGGCGGAAAACGACAACGCAGGCATGTCGGGTGCCACTGTCTACACCTGCACAGAAAACTGTGAGCAGATATCTCCTTCCGTTCGGCCGGAATTGCCAGACGTTTGTGCATCTTCAATATTGGTCACGTTCAATGTCAAAAAGCCCTTATCTGCAATCTAGGTGTTTCTGCGTGCTGCGCCGGCCCAAAGAGTGCCCGGCTGAAAACGACAACGCAGGCATGTCGGGTGCCACTGTCTGCACCAGCTCAGAAAGTTTTGAGCAGATATCTCCTTCCATTCGGCCGGAATTGCAAGAAGTTTGTGCATCTTCTATGTTCGTCGCGGTCAATGGCAAAAGGCGCTTATCTTCAATCTAGGTGTTTCTGCGTGCTGCTCCGGCCCAAAGAGTGCCCGGCGGAAAACGACAACGCAGGCATGTCGGGTGCCACTGTCTTCACTTGCACAGAAAGTTTTGAGCAGATATCTCCTTCCATTCGGCCGGGATTGCAAGAAGTTTGTGCAACTTCTATGTTCGTCGCGGTCAATGGCAAAAGGCGCTTATCTTCAATCTAGGTGTTTCTGCGTGCTGCTCCGGCCCAAAGAGTGCCCGGCGGAAAACGACAACGCAGTCATGTCGAGTGCCACTGTCTACACCTGCACAGAAAGTTTTGAGCAGATATCTCCTTCTATTCGGCCGGAATTGCAAGATGTTTGTGCATCTTCTATGTTCGTCGCGGTCAATGGCAAAAGGCGCTTATCTTCAATCTAGGTGTTTCTGCGTGCTGCGCCGGCCCAAAGAGTGCCCGGCGGAAAACGACAACGCAGGCATGTCGGGTGCCACTGTCTACACTTGCACAGAAAGTTTTGAGCAGATATCTCCTTCCATTCGGCCGGGATTGCAAGAAGTTTGTGCATCTTCTATGTTCGTCGCGGTCAATGGCAAAAGGCGCTTATCTTCAATCTAGGTGTTTCTGCGTGCTGCGCCGGCCCAAAGAGTGCCCGGTGGAAAACGACAACGCAGGCATGTCGGGTGCCACTGTCTGCACCTGCACAGAAAGTTGTGAGCAGATATCTCCTTCCGTTCGGCCGGAATTAAAATAAGTTTGTGCATCTTCAATGTTGGTCGCGGTCAATGACAAAAAGGCGCTTATCTTCAATCTAGGTGTTTCTGCGTGCTGCTCCGGCCCAAAGAGTGCCCGGCTGAAAACGACAACGCAGGCATGTCGGGTGCCACTGTCTGCACCTGCACAGAAAGTTTTGAGCAGATATCTTCTTTCATTCGGCCGGAATTGCAAGACGTTTGTGCATCTTCAATATTGGTCACGGTCAATGTCAAAAAGCCCTTATCTGCAATCTAGGTGTTTCTGCGTGCTGCGCCGGCCCAACGAGTGCCCGGCTGAAAACGACAACGCAGGCATGTCGGGTGCCACTGTCTGCACCAGTGTCACGATGCCGGCTGGCAGGAGGTGGATCCTCTGTGCCAGAGAGGGATAGCGAGGACCGTGCTAGTGGACCGGTTCTAAGACACTACTGGTTTTCACCAGAGCCCGCCGCAAAGCGGGATGGTCTTGCTGCGGCGGTAGTGACCAGGTCGTATCCACTAGCAACGGCTCACCTCTCTGGCTGCTGAAGATAGGCGAGGTACAAGGGAGTAGGCAGAAGCAAGGTCGGACGTAGCAGAAGGTCGGGGGCAGGCGGCAAGGATCGTAGTCAGGGGCAACGGCAGGAGGTCAGGAACACGGGCTAGGAACAAACAAGGGAACGCTTTCACTAGGCACAAGTGCAACAAGATCCGGCAAGGGAGTGCAGGGGAAGTGAGGTATAAGTAGGGAGTGCACAGGTGGAAACTAATCAAGGTAATTAGGAAGATTGGACCAGGCACCATCATAGGTGCACTGGCCCTTTAAATCGCAGAGACCCGGCGCGCGCGCGCCCTAGGGAGCGGGGCTGCGCGCGCCGGGACAGGACCGACGGAGAGCGAGTCAGGTACGGGGACCGGGGTGCGCATCGCGAGCGGGCGCCACCCGCATCGCGAATCGCATCCCGGCTGGAGGCGGTACCGCAGTGCACCCGGTCAGGAGATCTGACCGGGGCGCTGCAGCAACGAGGATGAGGCGAGCGCTCTGGGGAGGAACGGGGACCCGGAGCGCTCGGCGTAACAGTACCCCCCCCCTTGGGTCTCCCCCTCTTCTTGGGTCCAAAGAACCTGAGGAACAAAAACTCAACTCTTTCGTGAAGAGGTCCGATGCACATTAGGAGGGGTTCCGTGCGGTAACGCACGGCACAGTCCAAACTTTCATTGTTAACACAATTGCTGTAGAGGGGTCTGGCGAGACTGGTCACAGGGACGTTGAACCTGTTGATAAGAGAGGCCAAAAAAAAATTTCCTGCAGATCCGGAATCCAAGAAGGCCATAGTAGAGAAGGAGAAGGCAGAGGCAGATATCCGCACAGGCACAGTAAGGCGTGGAGAAGCAGAGTTGACATCAAGAACTGTGTCACCTTTGTGCGGAGTCAGCGTACGTCTTTCCAGGCGGGGAGGACGGATAGGACAATCCTTCAGGAAGTGTTCGGTACTGGCATAGTACAGGCAAAGATTCTCCATGCGGCGTCGTGACCTCTCTTGAGGTGTCAAGCGAGACCGGTCAACTTGCATAGCCTCCACGGCGGGAGGCACAGGAACGGTTTGCAGAGGACCAGAGGAGAGAGGAGCCGGGGAGAAAAAACGCCTTGTGCGAACAAAGTCCATATCCAGGTGGAGCTCCAGACGCCATCTGGAAAAACGCATGTCAATGCGAGTGGCAAGATGAATGAGTTCATGTAGGTTAGCAGGAGTTTCTCGTGCGGCCAGAACATCTTTAATGTTGCTGGATAGGCCTTTTTTAAAGGTCGCGCAGAGAGCCTCACTATTCCAGGACAACTCGGAAGCAAGAGCACGGAACTGAATGGCGTATTCGCCAACGGAAGAAACACCCTGGGCCAGGTTCAGCAGGGCAGTCTCGGCAGAAGAAGCTCGGGCAGGCTCCTCGAAGACACCACGGACCTCAGCGAAGAAGGACTGGACTGTGGCTGTGGCAGGATCATTGCGGTCCCAGAGTGGTGTGGCCCCAGAAAAGGCCTTTCCAGAAAGGAGACCACGGCAGAGTCCAGAGTCCTCATCAAATTTGTCCGGCAGGGACAAGCAGGGGTTAGGAGCGGCCGGTTCCTGCGGAGGAGTTGCAGGAGCCGGCGGAGGAGATGGTTGTTGTAGCTGCTGTGTCTGTGGCAGCAGCTGCTGTATCTGTGACTGAAGTTGCAGTGTCACGGTGGTCAAGTATGCCAGCTGGTGATTTCGCTGGGCAATCCGTTGGGCTTGCTGGGCAATCTGTTGGGCTTGCTGGGCAATCACCGTGGTGAGGTCGGCGACAACTGGCAGAGGAACTTCAGCGGGATCCATGGCCGGATCTACTGTCACGATGCCGGCTGGCAGGAGGTGGATCCTCTGTGCCAGAGAGGGATAGCGAGGACCGTGCTAGTGGACCGGTTCTAAGACACTACTGGTTTTCACCAGAGCCCGCCGCAAAGCGGGATGGTCTTGCTGCGGCGGTAGTGACCAGGTCGTATCCACTAGCAACGGCTCACCTCTCTGGCTGCTGAAGATAGGCGAGGTACAAGGGAGTAGGCAGAAGCAAGGTCGGACGTAGCAGAAGGTCGGGGGCAGGCGGCAAGGATCGTAGTCAGGGGCAACGGCAGGAGGTCAGGAACACGGGCTAGGAACAAACAAGGGAACGCTTTCACTAGGCACAAGTGCAACAAGATCCGGCAAGGGAGTGCAGGGGAAGTGAGGTATAAGTAGGGAGTGCACAGGTGGAAACTAATCAAGGTAATTAGGAAGATTGGACCAGGCACCATCATAGGTGCACTGGCCCTTTAAATCGCAGAGACCCGGCGCGCGCGCGCCCTAGGGAGCGGGGCCGCGCGCGCCGGGACAGGACCGACGGAGAGCGAGTCAGGTACGGGGACCGGGGTGCGCATCGCGAGCGGGCGCCACCCGCATCGCGAATCGCATCCCGGCTGGAGGCGGTACCGCAGTGCACCCGGTCAGGAGATCTGACCGGGGCGCTGCAGCAACGAGGATGAGGCGAGCGCTCCGGGGAGGAACGGGGACCCGGAGCGCTCGGCGTAACAACCAGCTCAGAAAGTTTTGAGCAGATATCTCCTTCCATTCGGCCGGAATTGCAAGATGTTTGTGCATCTTCTATGTTCGTCGCGGTCAATGGCAAAAGGCGCTTATCTTCAATCTAGGTGTTTCTGCGTGCTGCGCCGGCCCAAAGAGTGCCCGGCGGAAAACGACAACGCAGGCATGTCGGGTGCCCATGTCTACACCTGCACAGAAAATTGTGAGCAGATATCTCCTTCCGTTCGGCCGGAATTGAAAGAAGTTTGTGCATCTTCAATGTTGGTCGCGGTCAATGACAAAAAGACGCTTATCTTCAATCTAGGTGTTTCTGCGTACTGCTCCGGCCCAAAGAGTGCCCGGCTGAAAACGACAACGCAGGCATGTCGGGTGCCACTGTCTGCACCTGCACAGAATGTTTTGAGCAGATATCTTCTTTCGTTCGGCCGGAATTGCAAGAAGTTTGTGCATCTTCTATGTTCGTCGCGGTCAAGGGCAAAAGGCGCTTATCTTCAATCTAGGTGTTTCTGCGTGCTGCTCCGGCCCAAAGAGTGCCCGGCGGAAAACGACAACGCAGGCATGTCGGGTGCCACTGTCTACACTTGCACAGAAAGTTTTAAGCAGATATCTCCTTCCATTCGGCCGGGATTGCAAGAAGTTTGTGCATCTTCTATGTTCGTCGCGGTCAATGGCAAAAGGCGCTTATCTTCAATCTAGGTGTTTCTGCGTGCTGCGCCGGCCCAAAGAGTGCCCGGCGGAAAACGACAACGCAGGCATGTCGAGTGCCACTGTCTACACCTGCACAGAAAGTTTTGAGCAGATATCTCCTTCTATTCCGCCGGAATTGCAAGAAGTTTGTGCATCTTCTATGTTCGTCGCGGTCAATGGCAAAAGGCGCTTATCTTCAATCCAGGTGTTTCTGCGTGCTGCGCCGGCCCAAAGAGTGCCCGGCGGAAAACGACAACGCAGGCATGTCGGGTGCCACTGTTTGCACCTGCACAGAAAGTTGTGAGCAGATATCTCCTTCCTTTCGGCCGGAATTGAAAGAAGTTTGTGCATCTTCAATGTTGGTCGCGGTCAATGACAAAAAGGCGCTTATCTTCAATCTAGGTGTTTCTGCGTGCTGCTCCGGCCCAAAGAGTGCCCGGCTGAAAACGACAATGCAGGCATGTCGGGTGCCACTGTCTGCACCTGCACAGAATGTTTTGAGCAGATATCTTCTTTCGTTCGGCCGGAATTTCAAGACGTTTGTGCATCTTCAATATTGGTCACGGTCAATGTCAAAAAGCCCTTATCTTCAATCTAGGTGTTTCTGCGTGCTGCGCCGGCCCAAAGTGTGCCCGGCTGAAAACGACAACGCAGGCATGTCGGGTGCCACTCTCTGCACCTGCACAGAAAGTTTTGAGCAGATATCTCCTTTTATTCGGCCGGAAATGCAAGATGTTTGTGCATCTTCTATGTTCGTCGCGGTCAATGGCAAAAGGCGCTTATCTTCAATCTAGGTGTTTCTGCGTGCTGCGCCGGCCCAAAGAGTGCCCGGCGGAAAACGACAACGCAGGCATGTCGGGTGCCACTGTCTGCACTTGCACAGAAAGTTTTGAGCAGATATCTCCTTCCATTCGGCCGGGATTGCAAGAAGTTTGTGCATCTTCTATGTTCGTTGAGGTTAATGGCAAAAGGCGCTTATCTTCAATCTAGGTGTTTCTGCGTGCTGCTCCAGCCCAAAGAGTGCTAGGCGGAAAACGACAACGCAGGCATGTCGGGTGCCACTGTCTACACTTGCACAGAAAGTTTTGAGCAGATATCTCCTTCCATTCGGCCGGGATTGCAAGAAGTTTGTGCATCTTCTATGTTCGTCGCGGTCAATGGCAAAAGGCGCTTATCTTCAATCTAGGTGTTTCTGCGTGCTGCTCCGGCCGAAAGAGTGCCCGGCTGAAAACGACAACGCAGGCATGTCGGGTGCCACTGTCTGCACCTGCACAGAAAGTTTTGAGCAGATATCTTCTTTCATTCGGCCGGAATTGCAAGACGTTTGTGCATCTTCAATATTGGTCACGGTCAATGTCAAAAAGCCCTTATCTGCAATCTAGGTGTTTCTGCGTGCTGCGCCGGCCCAAAGAGTGCCCGGCTGAAAACGACAACGCAGGCATGTCGGGTGCCACTGTCTGCACCAGCTCAGAAAGTTTTGAGCAGATATCTCCTTCCATTCGGCCGGAATTGCAAGATGTTTGTGCATCTTCTATGTTCGTCGCGGTCAATGGCAAAAGGCGCTTATCTTCAATCCAGGTGTTTCTGCGTGCTGCTCCGGCCCAAAGAGTGCTCGGCGGAAAACGACAACGCAGGCATGTCGGGTGCCACTGTCTACACCTGCACAGAAAGTTTTGAGCAGATATCTCCTTCCATTCGGCCGGAATTGCAAGAAGTTTGTGCATCTTCTATGTTCGTCGCGGTCAATGGCAAAAGGCGCTTATCTTCAATCTAGGTGTTTCTGCGTGCTGCGCCGGCCCAAAGAGTGCCCGGCGGAAAACGACAACGGAGGCATGTCGGGTGCCAATGTCTGCACCTGCACAGAAAGTTTTGAGCAGATATCTCCTTCCATTCGGCCGGAATTGCAAGAAGTTTGTGCATCTTCTATGTTCGTCGCGGTCAATGGCAAAAGGCGCTTATCTTCAATCTAGGTGTTTCTGCGTGCTGCTCCGGCCCAAAGAGTGCCCGGCGGAAAACGACAAAGCAGGCATGTCGAGTTCCACTGTCTACACCTGCACAGAAAGTTTTGAGCAGATATCTCCTTCTATTCCGCCGGAATTGCAAGAAGTTTGTGCATCTTCTATGTTCGTCGCGGTCAATGGCAAAAGGCGCTTATCTTCAATCTAGGTGTTTCTGCGTGCTGCGCCGGCCCAAAGAGTGCCCGGCAGAAAACGACAACGCAGGCATGTCGGGTGCCACTGTCTGCACCTGCACAGAAAGTTGTGAGCAGATATCTCCTTCCATTCAGCCGGAATTGCAAGACGTTTGTGCATCTTCAATATTGGTCACGGTCAATGTCAAAAAGCCCTTATCTGGAATCTAGGTGTTTCTGCGTGCTGCGCCGGCCCAAAGAGTGCCCGGCTGAAAACGACAACGCAGGCATGTCGGGTGCCACTGTCTGCACCAGCTCAGAAAGTTTTGAGCAGATATCTCCTTCCATTCGGCCGGAATTGCAAGAAGTTTGTGCATCTTCTATGTTCGTCGCGGTCAATGGCAAAAGGCGCTTATCTTCAATCTAGGTGTTTCTGCGTGCTGCTTCGGCCCAAAGAGTGCCCGGCGGAAAACGACAACGCAGGCATGTCGGGTGCCACTGTCTGCACCTGCACAGAAAGTTGTGAGCAGATATCTCCTTCCATTCGGCCGGAATTGCAAGACGTTTGTGCATCTTCCATATTGGTCACGGTCAATGTCAAAAAGCCCTTATCTGCAATCTAGGTGTTTCTGCGTGCTGCGCCGGCCCAAAGAGTTCCCGGCTGAAAACGACAACGCAGGCATGTCGGGTGCCACTGTCTGCACCAGCTCAGAAAGTTTTGAGCAGATATCTCCTTCCATTCGGCTGGAATTGCAAGAAGTTTGTGCATCTTCTATGTTCGTCGCGGTCAATGGCAAAAGGCGCTTATCTTCAATCTAGGTGTTTCTGCGTGCTGCTCCGGCCCAAAGAGTGCCCGGCGGAAAACGACAACGCAGGCATGTCGGGTGCCACTGTCTACACTTGCACAGAAAGTTTTGAGCAGATATCTCCTTCCATTCGGCCGGGATTGCAAGAAGTTTGTGCAACTTCTATGTTCGTCGCGGTCAATGGCAAAAGGCGCTTATCTTCAATCTAGGTGTTTCTGCGTGCTGCTCCGGCCCAAAGAGTGCCCGGCGGAAAACGACAACGCAGGCATGTCGAGTGCCACTGTCTACACCTGCACAGAAAGTTTTGAGCAGATATCTCCTTCTATTCGGCCGGAATTGCAAGAAGTTTGTGCATCTTCTATGTTCGTCGCGGTCAATGGCAAAAGGCGCTTATCTTCAATCTAGGTGTTTCTGCGTGCTGCGCCGGCCCAAAGAGTGCCCGGCGGAAAACGACAACGCAGGCATGTCGGGTGCCACTGTCTGCACCTGCACAGAAAGTTGTGAGCAGATATCTCCTTCCATTCGGCCGGAATTGCAAGACGTTTGTGCATCTTCCATATTGGTCACGGTCAATGTCAAAAAGCCCTTATCTGCAATCTAGGTGTTTCTGCGTGCTGCGCCGGCCCAAAGAGTTCCAGGCTGAAAACGACAACGCAGGCATGTCGGGTGCCACTGTCTGCACCAGCTCAGAAAGTTTTGAGCAGATATCTCCTTCCATTCGGCTGGAATTGCAAGAAGTTTGTGCATCTTCTATGTTCGTCGCGGTCAATGGCAAAAGGCGCTTATCTTCAATCTAGGTGTTTCTGCGTGCTGCTCCGGCCCAAAGAGTGCCCGGCGGAAAACGACAACGCAGGCATGTCGGGTGCCACTGTCTACACTTGCACAGAAAGTTTTGAGCAGATATCTCCTTCTATTCGGCCGTTATTGCAAGAAGTTTGTGCATCTTCTATGTTCGTCGCGGTCAATGGCAAAAGGCGCTTATCTTCAATCTAGGTGTTTCTGCGTGCTGCGCCGGCCCAAAGAGTGCCCGGCTGAAAACGACAACGCAGGCATGTCGGGTGCCACTGTCTGCACCAGCTCAGAAAGTTTTGAGCAGATATCTCCTTCCATTCGGCCGGAATTGCAAGATGTTTGTGCATCTTCTATGTTCGTCGCGGTCAATGGCAAAAGGCGCTTATCTTCAATCTAGGTGTTTCTGCGTGCTGCGCCGGCCCAAAGAGTGCCCGGCGGAAAACGACAACGCAGGCATGTCGGGTGCCACTGTCTACACCTGCACAGAAAATTGTGAGCAGATATCTCCTTCCATTCGGCCGGAATTGCAAGACGTTTGTGCATCTTCCAAATTGGTCACGGTCAATGTCAAAAAGCCCTTATCTGCAATCTAGGTGTTTCTGCGTGCTGCGCCGGCCCAAAGAGTTCCCGGCTGAAAACGACAACGCAGGCATGTCGGGTGCCACTGTCTGCACCAGCTCAGAAAGTTTTGAGCAGATATCTCCTTCCATTCGGCTGGAATTGCAAGAAGTTTGTGCATCTTCTATGTTCGTCGCGGTCAATGGCAAAAGGCGCTTATCTTCAATCTAGGTGTTTCTGCGTGCTGCTCCGGCCCAAAGAGTGCCCGGCGGAAAACGACAACGCAGGCATGTCGGGTGCCACTGTATACACTTGCACAGAAAGTTTTGAGCAGATATCTCCTTCTATTCGGCCGTTATTGCAAGAAGTTTGTGCATCTTCTATGTTCGTCGCGGTCAATGGCAAAAGGCGCTTATCTTCAATCTAGGTGTTTCTGCGTGCTGCGCCGGCCCAAAGAGTGCCCGGCTGAAAACGACAACGCAGGCATGTCGGGTGCCACTGTCTGCACCAGCTCAGAAAGTTTTGAGCAGATATCTCCTTCCATTCGGCCGGAATTGCAAGATGTTTGTGCATCTTCTATGTTCGTCGCGGTCAATGGCAAAAGGCGCTTATCTTCAATCTAGGTGTTTCTGCGTGCTGCGCCGGCCCAAAGAGTGCCCGGCGGAAAACGACAACGCAGGCATGTCGGGTGCCACTGTCTACACCTGCACAGAAAATTGTGAGCAGATATCTCCTTCCATTCGGCTGGAATTGCAAGAAGTTTGTGCATCTTCTATGTTCGTCGCGGTCAATGGCAAAAGGCGCTTATCTTCAATCTAGGTGTTTCTGCGTGCTGCTCCGGCCCAAAGAGTGCCCGGCGGAAAACGACAACGCAGGCATGTCGGGTGCCACTGTCTACACTTGCACAGAAAGTTTTGAGCAGATATCTCCTTCTATTCGGCCGTTATTGCAAGAAGTTTGTGCATCTTCTATGTTCGTCGCGGTCAATGGCAAAAGGCGCTTATCTTCAATCTAGGTGTTTCTGCGTGCTGCGCCGGCCCAAAGAGTGCCCGGCTGAAAACGACAACGCAGGCATGTCGGGTGCCACTGTCTGCACCAGCTCAGAAAGTTTTGAGCAGATATCTCCTTCCATTCGGCCGGAATTGCAAGATGTTTGTGCATCTTCTATGTTCGTCGCGGTCAATGGCAAAAGGCGCTTATCTTCAATCTAGGTGTTTCTGCGTGCTGCGCCGGCCCAAAGAGTGCCCGGCGGAAAACGACAACGCAGGCATGTCGGGTGCCACTGTCTACACCTGCACAGAAAATTGTGAGCAGATATCTCCTTCCATTCGGCCGGAATTGCAAGACGTTTGTGCATCTTCCAAATTGGTCACGGTCAATGTCAAAAAGCCCTTATCTGCAATCTAGGTGTTTCTGCGTGCTGCGCCGGCCCAAAGAGTTCCCGGCTGAAAACGACAACGCAGGCATGTCGGGTGCCACTGTCTGCACCAGCTCAGAAAGTTTTGAGCAGATATCTCCTTCCATTCGGCTGGAATTGCAAGAAGTTTGTGCATCTTCTATGTTCGTCGCGGTCAATGGCAAAAGGCGCTTATCTTCAATCTAGGTGTTTCTGCGTGCTGCGCCGGCCAAAAGAGTGCCCGGCGGAAAACGACAACGCAGGCATGTCGGGTGCCACTGTCTACACTTGCACAGAAAGTTTTGAGCAGATATCTCCTTCCATTCGGCCGGGATTGCAAGAAGTTTGTGCATCTTCTATGTTCGTCGCGGTCAATGGCAAAAGGCGCTTATCTTCAATCTAGGTGTTTCTGCGTGCTGCGCCGGCCCAAAGAGTGCCCGGTGGAAAACGACAACGCAGGCATGTCGGGTGCCACTGTCTGCACCTGCACAGAAAGTTGTGAGCAGATATCTCCTTCCGTTCGGCCGGAATTAAAATAAGTTTGTGCATCTTCAATGTTGGTCGCGGTCAATGACAAAAAGGCGCTTATCTTCAATCTAGGTGTTTCTGCGTGCTGCTCCGGCCCAAAGAGTGCCCGGCTGAAAACGACAACGCAGGCATGTCGGGTGCCACTGTCTGCACCTGCACAGAAAGTTTTGAGCAGATATCTTCTTTCATTCGGCCGGAATTGCAAGACGTTTGTGCATCTTCAATATTGGTCACGGTCAATGTCAAAAAGCCCTTATCTGCAATCTAGGTGTTTCTGCGTGCTGCGCCGGCCCAAAGAGTGCCCGGCTGAAAACGACAACGCAGGCATGTCGGGTGCCACTGTCTGCACCAGCTCAGAAAGTTTTGAGCAGATATCTCCTTCCATTCGGCCGGAATTGCAAGATGTTTGTGCATCTTCTATGTTCGTCGCGGTCAATGGCAAAAGGCGCTTATCTTCAATCTAGGTGTTTCTGCGTGCTGCGCCGGCCCAAAGAGTGCCCGGCGGAAAACGACAACGCAGGCATGTCGGGTGCCCATGTCTACACCTGCACAGAAAATTGTGAGCAGATATCTCCTTCCGTTCGGCCGGAATTGAAAGAAGTTTGTGCATCTTCAATGTTGGTCGCGGTCAATGACAAAAAGACGCTTATCTTCAATCTAGGTGTTTCTGCGTGCTGCTCCGGCCCAAAGAGTGCCCGGCGGAAAACGACAACGCAGGCATGTCGGGTGCCACTGTCTACACTTGCACAGAAAGTTTTAAGCAGATATCTCCTTCCATTCGGCCGGGATTGCAAGAAGTTTGTGCATCTTCTATGTTCGTCGCGGTCAATGGCAAAAGGCGCTTATCTTCAATCTAGGTGTTTCTGCGTGCTGCGCCGGCCCAAAGAGTGCCCGGCGGAAAACGACAACGCAGGCATGTCGGGTGCCACTGTCTACACCTGCACAGAAAACTGTGAGCAGATATCTCCTTCCGTTCGGCCGGAATTGCCAGACGTTTGTGCATCTTCAATATTGGTCACGTTCAATGTCAAAAAGCCCTTATCTGCAATCTAGGTGTTTCTGCGTGCTGCGCCGGCCCAAAGAGTGCCCGGCTGAAAACGACAACGCAGTCATGTCGGGTGCCACTGTCTGCCCCAGCTCAGTAAGTTTTGAGCAGATATCTCCTTCCATTCGGCCGGAATTGCAAGAAGTTTGTGCATCTTCTATGTTCGTCGCGGTCAATGGCAAAAGGCGCTTATCTTCAATCTAGGTGTTTCTGCGTGCTGCGCCGGCCCAAAGAGTGCCCGGCGGAAAACGACAACGCAGGCATGTCGGGTGCCACTGTCTACACCTGCACAGAAAACTGTGAGCAGATATCTCCTTCCGTTCGGCCGGAATTGCCAGACGTTTGTGCATCTTCAATATTGGTCACGTTCAATGTCAAAAAGCCCTTATCTGCAATCTAGGTGTTTCTGCGTGCTGCGCCGGCCCAAAGAGTGCCCGGCTGAAAACGACAACGCAGGCATGTCGGGTGCCACTGTCTGCACCAGCTCAGAAAGTTTTGAGCAGATATCTCCTTCCATTCGGCCGGAATTGCAAGAAGTTTGTGCATCTTCTATGTTCGTCGCGGTCAATGGCAAAAGGCGCTTATCTTCAATCTAGGTGTTTCTGCGTGCTGCTCCGGCCCAAAGAGTGCCCGGCGGAAAACGACAACGCAGGCATGTCGGGTGCCACTGTCTACACTTGCACAGAAAGTTTTGAGCAGATATCTCCTTCCATTCGGCCGGGATTGCAAGAAGTTTGTGCAACTTCTATGTTCGTCGCGGTCAATGGCAAAAGGCGCTTATCTTCAATCTAGGTGTTTCTGCGTGCTGCTCCGGCCCAAAGAGTGCCCGGCGGAAAACGACAACGCAGTCATGTCGAGTGCCACTGTCTACACCTGCACAGAAAGTTTTGAGCAGATATCTCCTTCTATTCGGCCGGAATTGCAAGAAGTTTGTGCATCTTCTATGTTCGTCGCGGTCAATGGCAAAAGGCGCTTATCTTCAATCTAGGTGTTTCTGCGTGCTGCGCCGGCCCAAAGAGTGCCCGGCGGAAAACGACAACGCAGGCATGTCGGGTGCCACTGTCTGCACCTGCACAGAAAGTTGTGAGCAGATATCTCCTTCCGTTCGGCCGGAATTGAAATAAGTTTGTGCATCTTCAATGTTGGTCGCGGTCAATGACAAAAAGGCGCTTATCTTCAATCTAGGTGTTTCAGCGTGCTGCTCCGGCCCAAAGAGTGCCCGGCTGAAAACGACAACGCAGGCATGTCGGGTGCCACTCTCTGCACCTGCACAGAAAGTTGTGAGCAGATATCTCCTTCCATTCGGCCGGAATTGCAAGACGTTTGTGCATCTTCCATATTGGTCACGGTCAATGTCAAAAAGCCCTTATCTGCAATCTAGGTGTTTCTGCGTGCTGCGCCGGCCCAAAGAGTGCCCGGCTGAAAACGACAACGCAGGCATGTCGGGTGCCACTGTCTGCACCAGCTCAGAAAGTTTTGAGCAGATATCTCCTTCCATTCGGCCGGAATTGCAAGATGTTTGTGCATCTTCTATGTTCGTCGCGGTCAATGGCAAAAGGCGCTTATCTTCAATCTAGGTGTTTCTGCGTGCTGCGCCAGCCCAAAGAGTGCCCGGCGGAAAACGACAACGCAGGCATGTCGGGTGCCACTGTCTACACCTGCACAGAAAATTGTGAGCAGATATTTCCTTCGGTTCGGCCGGAATTGAAAGAAGTTTGTGCATCTTCAATGTTGGTCGCGGTCAATGACAAAAAGACGCTTATCTTCAATCTAGGTGTTTCTGCGTGCTGATCCGGCCCAAAGAGTGCCCGGCTGAAAACGACAACGCAGGCATGTCGGGTGCCACTGTCTGCACCTGCACAGAATGTTTTGAGCAGATATCTTCTTTCGTTCGGCCGGAATTGCAAGAAGTTTGTGCATCTTCTATGTTCGTCGCGGTCAATGTCAAAAGGCGCTTATCTTCAATGTAGGTGTTTCTGCGTGCTGCGCCTGCCCAAAGAGTGCCCGGCGGAAAACGACAACGCAGGCATGTCGGGTGCCACTGTCTGCACCTGCACAGAAAGTTGTGAGCAGATATCTCCTTCCATTCGGCCGGAATTGCAAGACGTTTGTGCATCTTCCATATTGGTCACGGTCAATGTCAAAAAGCCCTTATCTGCAATCTAGGTGTTTCTGCGTGCTGCGCCGGCCCAAAGAGTTCCCGGCTGAAAACGACAACGCAGGCATGTCGGGTGCCACTGTCTGCACCAGCTCAGAAAGTTTTGAGCAGATATCTCCTTCCATTCGGCTGGAATTGCAAGAAGTTTGTGCATCTTCTATGTTCGTCGCGGTCAATGGCAAAAGGCGCTTATCTTCAATCTAGGTGTTTCTGCGTGCTGCTCCGGCCCAAAGAGTGCCCGGCGGAAAACGACAACGCAGGCATGTCGGGTGCCACTGTCTACACTTGCACAGAAAGTTTTGAGCAGATATCTCCTTCTATTCGGCCGGAATTGCAAGAAGTTTGTGCATCTTCTATGTTCGTCGCGGTCAATGGCAAAAGGCGCTTATCTTCAATCTAGGTGTTTCTGCGTGCTGCGCCGGCCCAAAGAGTGCCCGGCTGAAAACGACAACGCAGGCATGTCGGGTGCCACTGTCTGCACCAGCTCAGAAAGTTTTGAGCAGATATCTCCTTCCATTCGGCCGGAATTGCAAGATGTTTGTGCATCTTCTATGTTCGTCGCGGTCAATGGCAAAAGGCGCTTATCTTCAATCTAGGTGTTTCTGCGTGCTGCGCCGGCCCAAAGAGTGCCCGGCGGAAAACGACAACGCAGGCATGTCGGGTGCCACTGTCTACACCTGCACAGAAAATTGTGAGCAGATATCTCCTTCCATTCGGCCGGAATTGCAAGACGTTTGTGCATCTTCCAAATTGGTCACGGTCAATGTCAAAAAGCCCTTATCTGCAATCTAGGTGTTTCTGCGTGCTGCGCCGGCCCAAAGAGTTCCCGGCTGAAAACGACAACACAGGCATGTCGGGTGCCACTGTCTGCACCAGCTCAGAAAGTTTTGAGCAGATATCTCCTTCCATTCGGCTGGAATTGCAAGAAGTTTGTGCATCTTCTATGTTCGTCGCGGTCAATGGCAAAAGGCGCTTATCTTCAATCTAGGTGTTTCTGCGTGCTGCTCCGGCCCAAAGAGTGCCCGGCGGAAAACGACAACGCAGGCATGTCGGGTGCCACTGTCTACACTTGCACAGAAAGTTTTGAGCAGATATCTCCTTCCATTCGGCCGGGATTGCAAGAAGTTTGTGCATCTTCTATGTTCGTCGCGGTCAATGGCAAAAGGCGCTTATCTTCAATCTAGGTGTTTCTGCGTGCTGCGCCGGCCCAAAGAGTGCCCGGCGGAAAACGACAACGCAGGCATGTCGGGTGCCACTGTCTGCACCTGCACAGAAAGTTGTGAGCAGATATCTCCTTCCGTTCGGCCGGAATTAAAATAAGTTTGTGCATCTTCAATGTTGGTCGCGGTCAATGACAAAAAGGCGCTTATCTTCAATCTAGGTGTTTCTGCGTGCTGCTCCGGCCCAAAGAGTGCCCGGCTTAAAACGACAACTAAGGCATGTCGGGTGCCACTGTCTGCACCAGCTCAGAAAGTTTTGAGCAGATATCTCCTTCCATTCGGCCGGAATTGCAAGAAGTTTGTGCATCTTCTATGTTCGTCGCGGTCAATGGCAAAAGGCGCTTATCTTCAATCTAGGTGTTTCTGCGTGCTGCGCCGGCCCAAAGAGTGCCCGGCGGAAAACGACAACGCAGGCATGTCGGGTGCCACTGTCTGCACCTGCACAGAAAGTTGTGAGCAGATATCTCCTTCCGTTCGGCCGGAATTAAAATAAGTTTGTGCATCTTCTATGTTCGTCGCGGTCAATGGCAAAAGGCGCTTATCTTCAATCTAGGTGTTTCTGCGTGCTGCTCCGTCCCAAAGAGTGCCCGGCGGAAAACGACAACGCAGGCATGTCGGGTGCCACTGTCTGCACCTGCACAGAAAGTTTTGAGCAGATATCTTCTTTCATTCGGCCGGAATTGCAAGACGTTTGTGCATCTTCAATATTGGTCACGGTCAATGTCAAAAAGCCCTTATCTGCAATCTAGGTGTCTCTGCGTGCTGCGCCGGCCCAAAGAGTGCCCGGCTGAAAACGACAACGCAGGCATGTCGGGTGCCACTGTCTGCACCTGCACAGAAAGTTTTGAGCAGATATCTCCTTCCGTTCGGCCGGAATTGAAAGAAGTTTGTGCATCTTCAATGTTGGTCGCGGTCAATGGCAAAAGGCGCTTATCTTCAATCTAGGTGTTTCTGCGTGCTGCGCCGGCCCAAAGAGTGCCCGGCGGAAAACGACAACGCAGGCATGTCGGGTGCCACTGTCTGCACCTGCACAGAAAGTTGTGAGCAGATATCTCCTTCCGTTCGGCCGGAATTAAAATAAGTTTGTGCATCTTCAATGTTGGTCGCGGTCAATGACAAAAAGGCGCTTATCTTCAATCTAGGTGTTTCTGCGTGCTGCTCCGGCCCAAAGAGTGCCCGGCTGAAAACGACAACGCAGGCATGTCGGGTGCCACTGTCTGCACCTGCACAGAAAGTTTTGAGCAGATATCTTCTTTCATTCGGCCGGAATTGCAAGACGTTTGTGCATCTTCAATATTGGTCACGGTCAATGTCAAAAAGCCCTTATCTGCAATCTAGGTGTTTCTGCGTGCTGCGCCGGCCCAAAGAGTGCCCGGCTGAAAACGACAACGCAGGCATGTCGGGTGCCACTGTCTGCACCAGCTCAGAAAGTTTTGAGCAGATATCTCCTTCCATTCGGCCGGAATTGCAAGATGTTTGTGCATCTTCTATGTTCGTCGCGGTCAATGGCAAAAGGCGCTTATCTTCAATCTAGGTGTTTCTGCGTGCTGCGCCGGCCCAAAGAGTGCCCGGCGGAAAACGACAACGCAGGCATGTCGGGTGCCCATGTCTACACCTGCACAGAAAATTGTGAGCAGATATCTCCTTCCGTTCGGCCGGAATTGAAAGAAGTTTGTGCATCTTCAATGTTGGTCGCGGTCAATGACAAAAAGACGCTTATCTTCAATCTAGGTGTTTCTGCGTGCTGCTCCGGCCCAAAGAGTGCCCGGCTGAAAACGACAACGCAGGCATGTCGGGTGCCACTGTCTGCACCTGCACAGAATGTTTTGAGCAGATATCTTCTTTCGTTCGGCCGGAATTGCAAGAAGTTTGTGCATCTTCTATGTTCGTCGCGGTCAATGGCAAAAGGCGCTTATCTTCAATCTAGGTGTTTCTGCGTGCTGCTCCGGCCCAAAGAGTGCCCGGCGGAAAACGACAACGCAGGCATGTCGGGTGCCACTGTCTACACTTGCACAGAAAGTTTTAAGCAGATATCTCCTTCCATTCGGCCGGGATTGCAAGAAGTTTGTGCATCTTCTATGTTCGTCGCGGTCAATGGCAAAAGGCGCTTATCTTCAATCTAGGTGTTTCTGCGTGCTGCGCCGGCCCAAAGAGTGCCCGGCGGAAAACGACAACGCAGGCATGTCGAGTGCCACTGTCTACACCTGCACAGAAAGTTTTGAGCAGATATCTCCTTCTATTCCGCCGGAATTGCAAGAAGTTTGTGCATCTTCTATGTTCGTCGCGGTCAATGGCAAAAGGCGCTTATCTTCAATCCAGGTGTTTCTGCGTGCTGCGCCGGCCCAAAGAGTGCCCGGCGGAAAACGACAACGCAGGCATGTCGGGTGCCACTGTCTGCACCTGCACAGAAAGTTGTGAGCAGATATCTCCTTCCTTTCGGCCGGAATTGAAAGAAGTTTGTGCATCTTCAATGTTGGTCGCGGTCAATGACAAAAAGGCGCTTATCTTCAATCTAGGTGTTTCTGCGTGCTGCTCCGGCCCAAAGAGTGCCCGGCTGAAAACGACAATGCAGGCATGTCGGGTGCCACTGTCTGCACCTGCACAGAATGTTTTGAGCAGATATCTTCTTTCGTTCGGCCGGAATTTCAAGACGTTTGTGCATCTTCAATATTGGTCACTCTCAATGTCAAAAAGCCTTTATCTGCAATCTAGGTGTTTCTGCGTGCTGCGCCGGCCCAAAGAGTGCCCGGCTGAAAACGACAACGCAGTCATGTCGGGTGCCACTGTCTGCCCCAGCTCAGAAAGTTTTGAGCAGATATCTCCTTCCATTCGGCCGGAATTGCAAGAAGTTTGTGCATCTTCTATGTTCGTCGCGGTCAATGGCAAAAGGCGCTTATCTTCAATCTAGGTGTTTCTGCGTGCTGCGCCGGCCCAAAGAGTGCCCGGCGGAAAACGACAACGCAGGCATGTCGGGTGCCACTGTCTACACCTGCACAGAAAACTGTGAGCAGATATCTCCTTCCGTTCGGCCGGAATTGCCAGACGTTTGTGCATCTTCAATATTGGTCACGTTCAATGTCAAAAAGCCCTTATCTGCAATCTAGGTGTTTCTGCGTGCTGCGCCGGCCCAAAGAGTGCCCGGCTGAAAACGACAACGCAGGCATGTCGGGTGCCACTGTCTGCACCAGCTCAGAAAGTTTTGAGCAGATATCTCCTTCCATTCGGCCGGAATTGCAAGAAGTTTGTGCATCTTCTATGTTCGTCGCGGTCAATGGCAAAAGGCGCTTATCTTCAATCTAGGTGTTTCTGCGTGCTGCTCCGGCCCAAAGAGTGCCCGGCGGAAAACGACAACGCAGGCATGTCGGGTGACACTGTCTACACTTGCACAGAAAGTTTTGAGCAGATATCTCCTTCCATTCGGCCGGGATTGCAAGAAGTTTGTGCATCTTCTATGTTCGTCGCGGTCAATGGCAAAAGGCGCTTATCTTCAATCTAGGTGTTTCTGCGTGCTGCTCCGGCCCAAAGAGTGCCCGGCTGAAAACGACAACGCAGGCATGTCGGGTGCCACTGTCTGCACCTGCACAGAAAGTTTTGAGCAGATATCTTCTTTCATTCTGCCGGAATTGCAAGACGTTTGTGCATCTTCAATATTGGTCACGGTCAATGTCAAAAAGCCCTTATCTGCAATCTAGGTGTTTCTGCGTGCTGCGCCGGCCCAAAGAGTGCCCGGCTGAAAACGACAACGCAGGCATGTCGGGTGCCACTGTCTGCACCAGCTCAGAAAGCTTTGAGCAGATATCTCCTTCCATTCGGCCGGAATTGCAAGATGTTTGTGCATCTTCTATGTTCGTCGCGGTCAATGGCAAAAGGCGCTTATCTTCAATCTAGGTGTTTCTGCGTGCTGCTCCGGCCCAAAGAGTGCCCGGCGGAAAACGACAACGCAGGCATGTCGGGTGCCACTGTCTACACTTGCACAGAAAGTTTTGAGCAGATATCTCCTTCCATTCGGCCGGGATTGCAAGAAGTTTGTGCATCTTCAATGTTCGTCGCGGTCAATGGCAAAAGACGCTTATCTTCAATCTAGGTGTTTCTGCGTGCTGCGCCGGCCCAAAGAGTGCCTAGCGGAAAACGACAACGCAGGCATGTCGGGTGCCACTGTCTGCACCTGCACAGAAAGTTGTGAGCAGATATCTCCTTCCGTTCGGCCGGAATTAAAATAAGTTTGTGCATCTTCTATGTTCGTCGCGGTCAATGGCAAAAGGCGCTTATCTTCAATCTAGGTGTTTCTGCGTGCTGCTCCGTCCCAAAGAGTGCCCGGCGGAAAACGACAACGCAGGCATGTCGGGTGCCACTGTCTGCACCTGCACAGAAAGTTTTGAGCAGATATCTTCTTTCATTCGGCCGGAATTGCAAGACGTTTGTGCATCTTCAATATTGGTCACGGTCAATGTCAAAAAGCCCTTATCTGCAATCTAGGTGTCTCTGCGTGCTGCGCCGGCCCAAAGAGTGCCCGGCTGAAAACGACAACGCAGGCATGTCGGGTGCCACTGTCTGCACCTGCACAGAAAGTTGTGAGCAGATATCTCCTTCCGTTCGGCCGGAATTGAAAGAAGTTTGTGCATCTTCAATGTTGGTCGCGGTCAATGGCAAAAGGCGCTTATCTTCAATCTAGGTGTTTCTGCGTGCTGCGCCGGCCCAAAGAGTGCCCGGCGGAAAACGACAACGCAGGCATGTCGGGTGCCACTGTCTGCACCTGCACAGAAAGTTGTGAGCAGATATCTCCTTCCGTTCGGCCGGAATTAAAATAAGTTTGTGCATCTTCAATGTTGGTCGCGGTCAATGACAAAAAGGCGCTTATCTTCAATCTAGGTGTTTCTGCGTGCTGCTCCGGCCCAAAGAGTGCCCGGCTGAAAACGACAACGCAGGCATGTCGGGTGCCACTGTCTGCACCTGCACAGAAAGTTTTGAGCAGATATCTTCTTTCATTCGGCCGGAATTGCAAGACGTTTGTGCATCTTCAATATTGGTCACGGTCAATGTCAAAAAGCCCTTATCTGCAATCTAGGTGTTTCTGCGTGCTGCGCCGGCCCAAAGAGTGCCCGGCTGAAAACGACAACGCAGGCATGTCGGGTGCCACTGTCTGCACCAGCTCAGAAAGTTTTGAGCAGATATCTCCTTCCATTCGGCCGGAATTGCAAGATGTTTGTGCATCTTCTATGTTCGTCGCGGTCAATGGCAAAAGGCGCTTATCTTCAATCTAGGTGTTTCTGCGTGCTGCGCCGGCCCAAAGAGTGCCCGGCGGAAAACGACAACGCAGGCATGTCGGGTGCCCATGTCTACACCTGCACAGAAAATTGTGAGCAGATATCTCCTTCCGTTCGGCCGGAATTGAAAGAAGTTTGTGCATCTTCAATGTTGGTCGCGGTCAATGACAAAAAGACGCTTATCTTCAATCTAGGTGTTTCTGCGTGCTGCTCCGGCCCAAAGAGTGCCCGGCTGAAAACGACAACGCAGGCATGTCGGGTGCCACTGTCTGCACCTGCACAGAATGTTTTGAGCAGATATCTTCTTTCGTTCGGCCGGAATTGCAAGAAGTTTGTGCATCTTCTATGTTCGTCGCGGTCAATGGCAAAAGGCGCTTATCTTCAATCTAGGTGTTTCTGCGTGCTGCTCCGGCCCAAAGAGTGCCCGGCGGAAAACGACAACGCAGGCATGTCGGGTGCCACTGTCTACACTTGCACAGAAAGTTTTAAGCAGATATCTCCTTCCATTCGGCCGGGATTGCAAGAAGTTTGTGCATCTTCTATGTTCGTCGCGGTCAATGGCAAAAGGCGCTTATCTTCAATCTAGGTGTTTCTGCGTGCTGCGCCGGCCCAAAGAGTGCCCGGCGGAAAACGACAACGCAGGCATGTCGAGTGCCACTGTCTACACCTGCACAGAAAGTTTTGAGCAGATATCTCCTTCTATTCCGCCGGAATTGCAAGAAGTTTGTGCATCTTCTATGTTCGTCGCGGTCAATGGCAAAAGGCGCTTATCTTCAATCCAGGTGTTTCTGCGTGCTGCGCCGGCCCAAAGAGTGCCCGGCGGAAAACGACAACGCAGGCATGTCGGGTGCCACTGTCTGCACCTGCACAGAAAGTTGTGAGCAGATATCTCCTTCCTTTCGGCCGGAATTGAAAGAAGTTTGTGCATCTTCAATGTTGGTCGCGGTCAATGACAAAAAGGCGCTTATCTTCAATCTAGGTGTTTCTGCGTGCTGCTCCGGCCCAAAGAGTGCCCGGCTGAAAACGACAATGCAGGCATGTCGGGTGCCACTGTCTGCACCTGCACAGAATGTTTTGAGCAGATATCTTCTTTCGTTCGGCCGGAATTTCAAGACGTTTGTGCATCTTCAATATTGGTCACTCTCAATGTCAAAAAGCCTTTATCTGCAATCTAGGTGTTTCTGCGTGCTGCGCCGGCCCAAAGAGTGCCCGGCTGAAAACGACAACGCAGTCATGTCGGGTGCCACTGTCTGCCCCAGCTCAGAAAGTTTTGAGCAGATATCTCCTTCCATTCGGCCGGAATTGCAAGAAGTTTGTGCATCTTCTATGTTCGTCGCGGTCAATGGCAAAAGGCGCTTATCTTCAATCTAGGTGTTTCTGCGTGCTGCGCCGGCCCAAAGAGTGCCCGGCGGAAAACGACAACGCAGGCATGTCGGGTGCCACTGTCTACACCTGCACAGAAAACTGTGAGCAGATATCTCCTTCCGTTCGGCCGGAATTGCCAGACGTTTGTGCATCTTCAATATTGGTCACGTTCAATGTCAAAAAGCCCTTATCTGCAATCTAGGTGTTTCTGCGTGCTGCGCCGGCCCAAAGAGTGCCCGGCTGAAAACGACAACGCAGGCATGTCGGGTGCCACTGTCTGCACCAGCTCAGAAAGTTTTGAGCAGATATCTCCTTCCATTCGGCCGGAATTGCAAGAAGTTTGTGCATCTTCTATGTTCGTCGCGGTCAATGGCAAAAGGCGCTTATCTTTAATCTAGGTGTTTCTGCGTGCTGATCCGGCCCAAAGAGTGCCCGGCTGAAAACGACAACGCAGGCATGTCGGGTGCCACTGTCTGCACCTGCACAGAATGTTTTGAGCAGATATCTTCTTTCGTTCGGCCGGAATTGCAAGAAGTTTGTGCATCTTCTATGTTCGTCGCGGTCAATGTCAAAAGGCGCTTATCTTCAATGTAGGTGTTTCTGCGTGCTGCGCCTGCCCAAAGAGTGCCCGGCGGAAAACGACAACGCAGGCATGTCGGGTGCCACTGTCTGCACCTGCACAGAAAGTTGTGAGCAGATATCTCCTTCCATTCGGCCGGAATTGCAAGACGTTTGTGCATCTTCCATATTGGTCACGGTCAATGTCAAAAAGCCCTTATCTGCAATCTAGGTGTTTCTGCGTGCTGCGCCGGCCCAAAGAGTTCCCGGCTGAAAACGACAACGCAGGCATGTCGGGTGCCACTGTCTGCACCAGCTCAGAAAGTTTTGAGCAGATATCTCCTTCCATTCGGCTGGAATTGCAAGAAGTTTGTGCATCTTCTATGTTCGTCGCGGTCAATGGCAAAAGGCGCTTATCTTCAATCTAGGTGTTTCTGCGTGCTGCTCCGGCCCAAAGAGTGCCCGGCGGAAAACGACAACGCAGGCATGTCGGGTGCCACTGTCTACACTTGCACAGAAAGTTTTGAGCAGATATCTCCTTCTATTCGGCCGGAATTGCAAGAAGTTTGTGCATCTTCTATGTTCGTCGCGGTCAATGGCAAAAGGCGCTTATCTTCAATCTAGGTGTTTCTGCGTGCTGCGCCGGCCCAAAGAGTGCCCGGCTGAAAACGACAACGCAGGCATGTCGGGTGCCACTGTCTGCACCAGCTCAGAAAGTTTTGAGCAGATATCTCCTTCCATTCGGCCGGAATTGCAAGATGTTTGTGCATCTTCTATGTTCGTCGCGGTCAATGGCAAAAGGCGCTTATCTTCAATCTAGGTGTTTCTGCGTGCTGCGCCGGCCCAAAGAGTGCCCGGCGGAAAACGACAACGCAGGCATGTCGGGTGCCACTGTCTACACCTGCACAGAAAATTGTGAGCAGATATCTCCTTCCATTCGGCCGGAATTGCAAGACGTTTGTGCATCTTCCAAATTGGTCACGGTCAATGTCAAAAAGCCCTTATCTGCAATCTAGGTGTTTCTGCGTGCTGCGCCGGCCCAAAGAGTTCCCGGCTGAAAACGACAACACAGGCATGTCGGGTGCCACTGTCTGCACCAGCTCAGAAAGTTTTGAGCAGATATCTCCTTCCATTCGGCTGGAATTGCAAGAAGTTTGTGCATCTTCTATGTTCGTCGCGGTCAATGGCAAAAGGCGCTTATCTTCAATCTAGGTGTTTCTGCGTGCTGCTCCGGCCCAAAGAGTGCCCGGCGGAAAACGACAACGCAGGCATGTCGGGTGCCACTGTCTACACTTGCACAGAAAGTTTTGAGCAGATATCTCCTTCCATTCGGCCGGGATTGCAAGAAGTTTGTGCATCTTCTATGTTCGTCGCGGTCAATGGCAAAAGGCGCTTATCTTCAATCTAGGTGTTTCTGCGTGCTGCGCCGGCCCAAAGAGTGCCCGGCGGAAAACGACAACGCAGGCATGTCGGGTGCCACTGTCTGCACCTGCACAGAAAGTTGTGAGCAGATATCTCCTTCCGTTCGGCCGGAATTAAAATAAGTTTGTGCATCTTCAATGTTGGTCGCGGTCAATGACAAAAAGGCGCTTATCTTCAATCTAGGTGTTTCTGCGTGCTGCTCCGGCCCAAAGAGTGCCCGGCTTAAAACGACAACGCAGGCATGTCGGGTGCCACTGTCTGCACCAGCTCAGAAAGTTTTGAGCAGATATCTCCTTCCATTCGGCCGGAATTGCAAGAAGTTTGTGCATCTTCTATGTTCGTCGCGGTCAATGGCAAAAGGCGCTTATCTTCAATCTAGGTGTTTCTGCGTGCTGCTCCGGCCAAAAGAGTGCCCGGCGGAAAACGACAACGCAGGCATGTCGGGTGCCACTGTCTACACTTGCACAGAAAATTTTGAGCAGATATCTCCTTCCATTCGACCGGGATTGCAAGAAGTTTGTGCAACTTCTATGTTCGTCGCGGTCAATGGCAAAAGGCGCTTATCTTCAATCTAGGTGTTTCTGCGTGCTGCTCCGGCCCAAAGAGTGCCCGGCGGAAAACGACAACGCAGTCATGTCGAGTGCCACTGTCTACACCTGCACAGAAAGTTTTGAGCAGATATCTCCTTCTATTCGGCCGGAATTGCAAGAAGTTTGTGCATCTTCTATGTTCGTCGCGGTCAATGGCAAAAGGCGCTTATCTTCAATCTAGGTGTTTCTGCGTGCTGCGCTGGCCCAAAGAGTGCCCGGCGGAAAACGACAACGCAGGCATGTCGGGTGCCACTGTCTGCACCTGCACAGAAAGTTGTGAGCAGATATCTCCTTCCGTTCGGCCGGAATTGAAATAAGTTTGTGCATCTTCAATGTTGGTCGCGGTCAATGACAAAAAGGCGCTTATCTTCAATCTAGGTGTTTCAGCGTGCTGCTCCGGCCCAAAGAGTGCCCGGCTGAAAACGACAACGCAGGCATGTCGGGTGCCACTCTCTGCACCTGCACAGAAAGTTGTGAGCAGATATCTCCTTCCATTCGGCCGGAATTGCAAGACGTTTGTGCATCTTCCATATTGGTCACGGTCAATGTCAAAAAGCCCTTATCTGCAATCTAGGTGTTTCTGCGTGCTGCACAGAAAGTTTTGAGCAGATATCTTCTTTCATTCGGCCGGAATTGCAAGACGTTTGTGCATCTTTAATATTGGTCACGGTCAATGTCAAAAAGCCCTTATCTGCAATCTAGGTGTTTCTGCGTGCTGCGCCGGCCCAAAGAGTGCCCGGCTGAAAACGACAACGCAGGCATGTCGGGTGCCACTGTCTGCACCAGCTCAGAAAGTTTTGAGCAGATATCTCCTTCCATTCGGCCGGAATTGCAAGATGTTTGTGCATCTTCTATGTTCGTCGCGGTCAATGGCAAAAGGCGCTTATCTTCAATCTAGGTGTTTCTGCGTGCTGCTCCGGCCCAAAGAGTGCTCGGCGGAAAACGACAACGCAGGCATGTCGGGTGCCACTGTCTACACCTGCACAGAAAGTTTTGAGCAGATATCTCCTTCCATTCGGCCGGAATTGCAAGAAGTTTGTGCATCTTCTATGTTCGTCGCGGTCAAAGGCAAAAGGCGCTTATCTTCAATCTAGGTGTTTCTGCGTGCTGCGCCGGCCCAAAGAGTGCCCGGCGGAAAACGACAACGGAGGCATGTCGGGTGCCAATGTCTGCACCTGCACAGAAAGTTTTGAGCAGATATCTCCTTCCATTCGGCCGGAATTGCAAGAAGTTTGTGCATCTTCTATGTTCGTCGCGGTCAATGGCAAAAGGCGCTTATCTTCAATCTAGGTGTTTCTGCGTGCTGCTCCGGCCCAAAGAGTGCCCGGCGGAAAACGACAAAGCAGGCATGTCGAGTTCCACTGTCTGCACCAGCTCAGAAAGTTTTGAGCAGATATCTCCTTCCATTCGGCCGGAATTGCAAGATGTTTGTGCATCTTCTATGTTCGTCGCGGTCAATGGCAAAAGGCGCTTATCTTCAATCTAGGTGTTTCTGCGTGCTGCGCCGGCCCAAAGAGTGCCCGGCGGAAAACGACAACGCAGGCATGTCGGTTGCCACTGTCTGCACCTGCACAGAAAGTTGTGAGCAGATATCTCCTTCCGTTCGGCCGGAATTGAAAGAAGTTTGTGCATCTTCAATGTTGGTCGCGGTCAATGACAAAAAGGCGCTTATCTTCAATCTAGGTGTTTCTGCGTGCTGCTCCGGCCCAAAGAGTGCCCGGCTGAAAACGACAATGCAGGCATGTCGGGTGCCACTGTCTGCACCTGCACAGAAAGTTTTGAGCAGATATCTTCTTTCGTTCGGCCGGAATTGCAAGACGTTTGTGCATCTTTAATATTGGTCACGGTCAATGTCAAAAAGCCCTTATCTTCAATCTAGGTGTTTCTGCGTGCTGCGCCGGCCCAAAGAGTGCCCGGCTGAAAACGACAACGCAGGCATGTCGGGTGCCACTCTCTGCACCTGCACAGAAAGTTTTGAGCAGATATCTCCTTTTATTCGGCCGGAATTGCAAGATGTTTGTGCATCTTCTATGTTCGTCGCGGTCAATGGCAAAAGGCGCTTATCTTCAATCTAGGTGTTTCTGCGTGCTGCTCCGGCCCAAAGAGTGCCCGGCGGAAAACGACAACGCAGGCATGTCGAGTGCCACTGTCTACACCTGCACAGAAAGTTTTGAGCAGATATCTCCTTCTATTCGGCCGGAATTGCAAGAAGTTTGTGCATCTTCTATGTTCGTCGCGGTCAATGGCAAAAGGCGCTTATCTTCAATCTAGGTGTTTCTGCGTGCTGCGCCGGCCCAAAGAGTGCCCGGCGGAAAACGACAACGCAGGCATTTCGGGTGCCACTGTCTGCACTTGCACAGAAAGATTTGAGCAGATATCTCCTTCCATTCGGCCGGGATTGCAAGAAGTTTGTGCATCTTCTATGTTCGTTGAGGTTAATGGCAAAAGGCGCTTATCTTCAATCTAGGTGTTTCTGCGTGCTGCTCCAGCCCAAAGAGTGCTAGGCGGAAAACGACAACGCAGGCATGTCGGGTGCCACTGTCTACACTTGCACAGAAAGTTTTGAGCAGATATCTCCTTCCATTCGGCCGGGATTGCAAGAAGTTTGTTTATCTTCTATGTTCGTCGCGGTCAATGGCAAAAGGCGCTTATCTTCAATCTAGGTGTTTCTGCGTGCTGCTCCGGCCCAAAGAGTGCCCGGCTGAAAACGACAACGCAGGCATGTCGGGTGCCACTGTCTGCACCTGCACAGAAAGTTTTGAGCAGATATCTTCTTTCATTCGGCCGGAATTGCAAGACGTTTGTGCATCTTCAATATTGGTCACGGTCAATGTCAAAAAGCCCTTATCTGCAATCTAGGTGTTTCTGCGTGCTGCGCCGGCCCAAAGAGTGCCCGGCTGAAAACGACAACGCAGGCATGTCGGGTGCCACTGTCTGCACCAGCTCAGAAAGTTTTGAGCAGATATCTCCTTCCATTCGGCCGGAATTGCAAGATGTTTGTGCATCTTCTATGTTCGTCGCGGTCAATGGCAAAAGGCGCTTATCTTCAATCTAGGTGTTTCTGCGTGCTGCGCCGGCCCAAAGAGTGCCCGGCGGAAAACGACAACGCAGGCATGTCGGGTGCCCATGTCTACACCTGCACAGAAAATTGTGAGCAGATATCTCCTTCCGTTCGGCCGGAATTGAAAGAAGTTTGTGCATCTTCAATGTTGGTCGCGGTCAATGACAAAAAGACGCTTATCTTCAATCTAGGTGTTTCTGCGTGCTGCTCCGGCCCAAAGAGTGCCCGGCTGAAAACGACAACGCAGGCATGTCGGGTGCCACTGTCTGCACCTGCACAGAATGTTTTGAGCAGATATCTTCTTTCGTTCGGCCGGAATTGCAAGAAGTTTGTGCATCTTCTATGTTCGTCGCGGTCAATGGCAAAAGGCGCTTATCTTCAATCTAGGTGTTTCTGCGTGCTGCTCCGGCCCAAAGAGTGCCCGGCGGAAAACGACAACGCAGGCATGTCGGGTGCCACTGTCTACACTTGCACAGAAAGTTTTAAGCAGATATCTCCTTCCATTCGGCCGGGATTGCAAGAAGTTTGTGCATCTTCTATGTTCGTCGCGGTCAATGGCAAAAGGCGCTTATCTTCAATCTAGGTGTTTCTGCGTGCTGCGCCGGCCCAAAGAGTGCCCGGCGGAAAACGACAACGCAGGCATGTCGAGTGCCACTGTCTACACCTGCACAGAAAGTTTTGAGCAGATATCTCCTTCTATTCCGCCGGAATTGCAAGAAGTTTGTGCATCTTCTATGTTCGTCGCGGTCAATGGCAAAAGGCGCTTATCTTCAATCCAGGTGTTTCTGCGTGCTGCGCCGGCCCAAAGAGTGCCCGGCGGAAAACGACAACGCAGGCATGTCGGGTGCCACTGTCTGCACCTGCACAGAAAGTTGTGAGCAGATATCTCCTTCCTTTCGGCCGGAATTGAAAGAAGTTTGTGCATCTTCAATGTTGGTCGCGGTCAATGACAAAAAGGCGCTTATCTTCAATCTAGGTGTTTCTGCGTGCTGCTCCGGCCCAAAGAGTGCCCGGCTGAAAACGACAATGCAGGCATGTCGGGTGCCACTGTCTGCACCTGCACAGAATGTTTTGAGCAGATATCTTCTTTCGTTCGGCCGGAATTTCAAGACGTTTGTGCATCTTCAATATTGGTCACTCTCAATGTCAAAAAGCCTTTATCTGCAATCTAGGTGTTTCTGCGTGCTGCGCCGGCCCAAAGAGTGCCCGGCTGAAAACGACAACGCAGTCATGTCGGGTGCCACTGTCTGCCCCAGCTCAGAAAGTTTTGAGCAGATATCTCCTTCCATTCGGCCGGAATTGCAAGAAGTTTGTGCATCTTCTATGTTCGTCGCGGTCAATGGCAAAAGGCGCTTATCTTCAATCTAGGTGTTTCTGCGTGCTGCGCCGGCCCAAAGAGTGCCCGGCGGAAAACGACAACGCAGGCATGTCGGGTGCCACTGTCTACACCTGCACAGAAAACTGTGAGCAGATATCTCCTTCCGTTCGGCCGGAATTGCCAGACGTTTGTGCATCTTCAATATTGGTCACGTTCAATGTCAAAAAGCCCTTATCTGCAATCTAGGTGTTTCTGCGTGCTGCGCCGGCCCAAAGAGTGCCCGGCTGAAAACGACAACGCAGGCATGTCGGGTGCCACTGTCTGCACCAGCTCAGAAAGTTTTGAGCAGATATCTCCTTCCATTCGGCCGGAATTGCAAGAAGTTTGTGCATCTTCTATGTTCGTCGCGGTCAATGGCAAAAGGCGCTTATCTTCAATCTAGGTGTTTCTGCGTGCTGCTCCGGCCCAAAGAGTGCCCGGCGGAAAACGACAACGCAGGCATGTCGGGTGCCACTGTCTACACTTGCACAGAAAGTTTTGAGCAGATATCTCCTTCCATTCGGCCGGGATTGCAAGAAGTTTGTGCATCTTCTATGTTCGTCGCGGTCAATGGCAAAAGGCGCTTATCTTCAATCTAGGTGTTTCTGCGTGCTGCTCCGGCCCAAAGAGTGCCCGGCTGAAAACGACAACGCAGGCATGTCGGGTGCCACTGTCTGCACCTGCACAGAAAGTTTTGAGCAGATATCTTCTTTCATTCTGCCGGAATTGCAAGACGTTTGTGCATCTTCAATATTGGTCACGGTCAATGTCAAAAAGCCCTTATCTGCAATCTAGGTGTTTCTGCGTGCTGCGCCGGCCCAAAGAGTGCCCGGCTGAAAACGACAACGCAGGCATGTCGGGTGCCACTGTCTGCACCAGCTCAGAAAGCTTTGAGCAGATATCTCCTTCCATTCGGCCGGAATTGCAAGATGTTTGTGCATCTTCTATGTTCGTCGCGGTCAATGGCAAAAGGCGCTTATCTTCAATCTAGGTGTTTCTGCGTGCTGCTCCGGCCCAAAGAGTGCCCGGCGGAAAACGACAACGCAGGCATGTCGGGTGCCACTGTCTACACTTGCACAGAAAGTTTTGAGCAGATATCTCCTTCCATTCGGCCGGGATTGCAAGAAGTTTGTGCATCTTCAATGTTCGTCGCGGTCAATGGCAAAAGACGCTTATCTTCAATCTAGGTGTTTCTGCGTGCTGCGCCGGCCCAAAGAGTGCCTAGCGGAAAACGACAACGCAGGCATGTCGGGTGCCACTGTCTGCACCTGCACAGAAAGTTGTGAGCAGATATCTCCTTCCGTTCGGCCGGAATTAAAATAAGTTTGTGCATCTTCTATGTTCGTCGCGGTCAATGTCAAAAGGCGCTTATCTTCAATCTAGGTGTTTCTGCGTGCTGCTCCGGCCCAAAGAGTGCCCGGCTGAAAACGACAACGCAGGCATGTCGGGTGCCACTGTCTGCACCTGCACAGAAAGTTTTGAGCAGATATCTTCTTTCATTCGGCCGGAATTGCAAGACGTTTGTGCATCTTCAATATTGGTCACGGTCAATGTCAAAAAGCCCTTATCTGCAATCTAGGTGTTTCTGCGTGCTGCGCCGGCCCAAAGAGTGCCCGGCTGAAAACGACAACGCAGGCATGTCGGGTGCCACTGTCTGCACCAGCTCAGAAAGTTTTGAGCAGATATCTCCTTCCATTCGGCCGGAATTGCAAGATGTTTGTGCATCTTCTATGTTCGTCGCGGTCAATGGCAAAAGGCGCTTATCTTCAATCTAGGTGTTTCTGCGTGCTGCGCCGGCCCAAAGAGTGCCCGGCGGAAAACGACAACGCAGGCATGTCGGGTGCCCATGTCTACACCTGCACAGAAAATTGTGAGCAGATATCTCCTTCCGTTCGGCCGGAATTGAAAGAAGTTTGTGCATCTTCAATGTTGGTCGCGGTCAATGACAAAAAGACGCTTATCTTCAATCTAGGTGTTTCTGCGTGCTGCTCCGGCCCAAAGAGTGCCCGGCTGAAAACGACAACGCAGGCATGTCGGGTGCCACTGTCTGCACCTGCACAGAATGTTTTGAGCAGATATCTTCTTTCGTTCGGCCGGAATTGCAAGAAGTTTGTGCATCTTCTATGTTCGTCGCGGTCAATGGCAAAAGGCGCTTATCTTCAATCTAGGTGTTTCTGCGTGCTGCTCCGGCCCAAAGAGTGCCCGGCGGAAAACGACAACGCAGGCATGTCGGGTGCCACTGTCTACACTTGCACAGAAAGTTTTAAGCAGATATCTCCTTCCATTCGGCCGGGATTGCAAGAAGTTTGTGCATCTTCTATGTTCGTCGCGGTCAATGGCAAAAGGCGCTTATCTTCAATCTAGGTGTTTCTGCGTGCTGCGCCGGCCCAAAGAGTGCCCGGCGGAAAACGACAACGCAGGCATGTCGAGTGCCACTGTCTACACCTGCACAGAAAGTTTTGAGCAGATATCTCCTTCTATTCCGCCGGAATTGCAAGAAGTTTGTGCATCTTCTATGTTCGTCGCGGTCAATGGCAAAAGGCGCTTATCTTCAATCCAGGTGTTTCTGCGTGCTGCGCCGGCCCAAAGAGTGCCCGGCGGAAAACGACAACGCAGGCATGTCGGGTGCCACTGTCTGCACCTGCACAGAAAGTTGTGAGCAGATATCTCCTTCCTTTCGGCCGGAATTGAAAGAAGTTTGTGCATCTTCAATGTTGGTCGCGGTCAATGACAAAAAGGCGCTTATCTTCAATCTAGGTGTTTCTGCGTGCTGCTCCGGCCCAAAGAGTGCCCGGCTGAAAACGACAATGCAGGCATGTCGGGTGCCACTGTCTGCACCTGCACAGAATGTTTTGAGCAGATATCTTCTTTCGTTCGGCCGGAATTTCAAGACGTTTGTGCATCTTCAATATTGGTCACTCTCAATGTCAAAAAGCCTTTATCTGCAATCTAGGTGTTTCTGCGTGCTGCGCCGGCCCAAAGAGTGCCCGGCTGAAAACGACAACGCAGTCATGTCGGGTGCCACTGTCTGCCCCAGCTCAGAAAGTTTTGAGCAGATATCTCCTTCCATTCGGCCGGAATTGCAAGAAGTTTGTGCATCTTCAATGTTGTTCGCGGTCAATGGCAAAAGGCGCTTATCTTCAATCTAGGTGTTTCTGCGTGCTGCGCCGGCCCAAAGAGTGCCCGGCGGAAAACGACAACGCAGGCATGTCGGGTGCCACTGTCTGCACCTGCACAGAAAGTTGTGAGCAGATATCTCCTTCCGTTCGGCCGGAATTAAAATAAGTTTGTGCATCTTCAATGTTGGTCGCGGTCAATGACAAAAAGGCGCTTATCTTCAATCTAGGTGTTTCTGCGTGCTGCTCCGGCCCAAAGAGTGCCCGGCTGAAAACGACAACGCAGGCATGTCGGGTGCCACTGTCTGCACCTGCACAGAAAGTTTTGAGCAGATATCTTCTTTCATTCGGCCGGAATTGCAAGACGTTTGTGCATCTTCAATATTGGTCACGGTCAATGTCAAAAAGCCCTTATCTGCAATCTAGGTGTTTCTGCGTGCTGCGCCGGCCCAAAGAGTGCCCGGCTGAAAACGACAACGCAGGCATGTCGGGTGCCACTGTCTGCACCAGCTCAGAAAGTTTTGAGCAGATATCTCCTTCCATTCGGCCGGAATTGCAAGATGTTTGTGCATCTTCTATGTTCGTCGCGGTCAATGGCAAAAGGCGCTTATCTTCAATCTAGGTGTTTCTGCGTGCTGCGCCGGCCCAAAGAGTGCCCGGCGGAAAACGACAACGCAGGCATGTCGGGTGCCCATGTCTACACCTGCACAGAAAATTGTGAGCAGATATCTCCTTCCGTTCGGCCGGAATTGAAAGAAGTTTGTGCATCTTCAATGTTGGTCGCGGTCAATGACAAAAAGACGCTTATCTTCAATCTAGGTGTTTCTGCGTGCTGCTCCGGCCCAAAGAGTGCCCGGCTGAAAACGACAACGCAGGCATGTCGGGTGCCACTGTCTGCACCTGCACAGAATGTTTTGAGCAGATATCTTCTTTCGTTCGGCCGGAATTGCAAGAAGTTTGTGCATCTTCTATGTTCGTCGCGGTCAATGGCAAAAGGCGCTTATCTTCAATCTAGGTGTTTCTGCGTGCTGCTCCGGCCCAAAGAGTGCCCGGCGGAAAACGACAACGCAGGCATGTCGGGTGCCACTGTCTACACTTGCACAGAAAGTTTTAAGCAGATATCTCCTTCCATTCGGCCGGGATTGCAAGAAGTTTGTGCATCTTCTATGTTCGTCGCGGTCAATGGCAAAAGGCGCTTATCTTCAATCTAGGTGTTTCTGCGTGCTGCGCCGGCCCAAAGAGTGCCCGGCGGAAAACGACAACGCAGGCATGTCGAGTGCCACTGTCTACACCTGCACAGAAAGTTTTGAGCAGATATCTCCTTCTATTCCGCCGGAATTGCAAGAAGTTTGTGCATCTTCTATGTTCGTCGCGGTCAATGGCAAAAGGCGCTTATCTTCAATCCAGGTGTTTCTGCGTGCTGCGCCGGCCCAAAGAGTGCCCGGCGGAAAACGACAACGCAGGCATGTCGGGTGCCACTGTCTGCACCTGCACAGAAAGTTGTGAGCAGATATCTCCTTCCTTTCGGCCGGAATTGAAAGAAGTTTGTGCATCTTCAATGTTGGTCGCGGTCAATGACAAAAAGGCGCTTATCTTCAATCTAGGTGTTTCTGCGTGCTGCTCCGGCCCAAAGAGTGCCCGGCTGAAAACGACAATGCAGGCATGTCGGGTGCCACTGTCTGCACCTGCACAGAATGTTTTGAGCAGATATCTTCTTTCGTTCGGCCGGAATTTCAAGACGTTTGTGCATCTTCAATATTGGTCACTCTCAATGTCAAAAAGCCTTTATCTGCAATCTAGGTGTTTCTGCGTGCTGCGCCGGCCCAAAGAGTGCCCGGCTGAAAACGACAACGCAGTCATGTCGGGTGCCACTGTCTGCCCCAGCTCAGAAAGTTTTGAGCAGATATCTCCTTCCATTCGGCCGGAATTGCAAGAAGTTTGTGCATCTTCTATGTTCGTCGCGGTCAATGGCAAAAGGCGCTTATCTTCAATCTAGGTGTTTCTGCGTGCTGCGCCGGCCCAAAGAGTGCCCGGCGGAAAACGACAACGCAGGCATGTCGGGTGCCACTGTCTACACCTGCACAGAAAACTGTGAGCAGATATCTCCTTCCGTTCGGCCGGAATTGCCAGACGTTTGTGCATCTTCAATATTGGTCACGTTCAATGTCAAAAAGCCCTTATCTGCAATCTAGGTGTTTCTGCGTGCTGCGCCGGCCCAAAGAGTGCCCGGCTGAAAACGACAACGCAGGCATGTCGGGTGCCACTGTCTGCACCAGCTCAGAAAGTTTTGAGCAGATATCTTCTTCCATTCGGCCGGAATTGCAAGAAGTTTGTGCATCTTCTATGTTCGTCGCGGTCAATGGCAAAAGGCGCTTATCTTCAATCTAGGTGTTTCTGCGTGCTGCTCCGGCCCAAAGAGTGCCCGGCGGAAAACGACAACGCAGGCATGTCGGGTGCCACTGTCTACACTTGCACAGAAAGTTTTGAGCAGATATCTCCTTCCATTCGGCCGGGATTGCAAGAAGTTTGTGCAACTTCTATGTTCGTCGCGGTCAATGGCAAAAGGCGCTTATCTTCAATCTAGGTGTTTCTGCGTGCTGCTCCGGCCCAAAGAGTGCCCGGCGGAAAACGACAACGCAGTCATGTCGAGTGCCACTGTCTACACCTGCACAGAAAGTTTTGAGCAGATATCTCCTTCTATTCGGCCGGAATTGCAAGAAGTTTGTGCATCTTCCATATTGGTCACGGTCAATGTCAAAAAGCCCTTATCTGCAATCTAGGTGTTTCTGCGTGCTGCGCCGGCCCAAAGAGTGCCCGGCTGAAAACGACAACGCAGGCATGTCGGGTGCCACTGTCTGCACCAGCTCAGAAAGTTTTGAGCAGATATCTCCTTCCATTCGGCCGGAATTGCAAGATGTTTGTGCATCTTCTATGTTCGTCGCGGTCAATGGCAAAAGGCGCTTATCTTCAATCTAGGTGTTTCTGCGTGCTGCGCCGGCCCAAAGAGTGCCCGGCGGAGAACGACAACGCAGGCATGTCGGGTGCCACTGTCTACACCTGCACAGAAAATTGTGAGCAGATATTTCCTTCCGTTCGGCCGGAATTGAAAGAAGTTTGTGCATCTTCAATGTTGGTCGCGGTCAATGACAAAAAGACGCTTATCTTCAATCTAGGTGTTTCTGCGTGCTGATCCGGCCCAAAGAGTGCCCGGCTGAAAACGACAACGCAGGCATGTCGGGTGCCACTGTCTGCACCTGCACAGAATGTTTTGAGCAGATATCTTCTTTCGTTCGGCCGGAATTGCAAGAAGTTTGTGCATCTTCTATGTTCGTCGCGGTCAATGTCAAAAGGCGCTTATCTTCAATGTAGGTGTTTCTGCGTGCTGCGCCTGCCCAAAGAGTGCCCGGCGGAAAACGACAACGCAGGCATGTCGGGTGCCACTGTCTGCACCTGCACAGAAAGTTGTGAGCAGATATCTCCTTCCATTCGGCCGGAATTGCAAGACGTTTGTGCATCTTCCATATTGGTCACGGTCAATGTCAAAAAGCCCTTATCTGCAATCTAGGTGTTTCTGCGTGCTGCGCCGGCCCAAAGAGTTCCCGGCTGAAAACGACAACGCAGGCATGTCGGGTGCCACTGTCTGCACCAGCTCAGAAAGTTTTGAGCAGATATCTCCTTCCATTCGGCTGGAATTGCAAGAAGTTTGTGCATCTTCTATGTTCGTCGCGGTCAATGGCAAAAGGCGCTTATCTTCAATCTAGGTGTTTCTGCGTGCTGCTCCGGCCCAAAGAGTGCCCGGCGGAAAACGACAACGCAGGCATGTCGGGTGCCACTGTCTACACTTGCACAGAAAGTTTTGAGCAGATATCTCCTTCTATTCGGCCGGAATTGCAAGAAGTTTGTGCATCTTCTATGTTCGTCGCGGTCAATGGCAAAAGGCGCTTATCTTCAATCTAGGTGTTTCTGCGTGCTGCGCCGGCCCAAAGAGTGCCCGGCTGAAAACGACAACGCAGGCATGTCGGGTGCCACTGTCTGCACCAGCTCAGAAAGTTTTGAGCAGATATCTCCTTCCATTCGGCCGGAATTGCAAGATGTTTGTGCATCTTCTATGTTCGTCGCGGTCAATGGCAAAAGGCGCTTATCTTCAATCTAGGTGTTTCTGCGTGCTGCGCCGGCCCAAAGAGTGCCCGGCGGAAAACGACAACGCAGGCATGTCGGGTGCCACTGTCTACACCTGCACAGAAAATTGTGAGCAGATATCTCCTTCCATTCGGCCGGAATTGCAAGACGTTTGTGCATCTTCCAAATTGGTCACGGTCAATGTCAAAAAGCCCTTATCTGCAATCTAGGTGTTTCTGCGTGCTGCGCCGGCCCAAAGAGTTCCCGGCTGAAAACGACAACACAGGCATGTCGGGTGCCACTGTCTGCACCAGCTCAGAAAGTTTTGAGCAGATATCTCCTTCCATTCGGCTGGAATTGCAAGAAGTTTGTGCATCTTCTATGTTCGTCGCGGTCAATGGCAAAAGGCGCTTATCTTCAATCTAGGTGTTTCTGCGTGCTGCTCCGGCCCAAAGAGTGCCCGGCGGAAAACGACAACGCAGGCATGTCGGGTGCCACTGTCTACACTTGCACAGAAAGTTTTGAGCAGATATCTCCTTCCATTCGGCCGGGATTGCAAGAAGTTTGTGCATCTTCTATGTTCGTCGCGGTCAATGGCAAAAGGCGCTTATCTTCAATCTAGGTGTTTCTGCGTGCTGCGCCGGCCCAAAGAGTGCCCGGCGGAAAACGACAACGCAGGCATGTCGGGTGCCACTGTCTGCACCTGCACAGAAAGTTGTGAGCAGATATCTCCTTCCGTTCGGCCGGAATTAAAATAAGTTTGTGCATCTTCAATGTTGGTCGCGGTCAATGACAAAAAGGCGCTTATCTTCAATCTAGGTGTTTCTGCGTGCTGCTCCGGCCCAAAGAGTGCCCGGCTTAAAACGACAACGCAGGCATGTCGGGTGCCACTGTCTGCACCAGCTCAGAAAGTTTTGAGCAGATATCTCCTTCCATTCGGCCGGAATTGCAAGAAGTTTGTGCATCTTCTATGTTCGTCGCGGTCAATGGCAAAAGGCGCTTATCTTCAATCTAGGTGTTTCTGCGTGCTGCTCCGGCCAAAAGAGTGCCCGGCGGAAAACGACAACGCAGGCATGTCGGGTGCCACTGTCTACACTTGCACAGAAAATTTTGAGCAGATATCTCCTTCCATTCGGCCGGGATTGCAAGAAGTTTGTGCAACTTCTATGTTCGTCGCGGTCAATGGCAAAAGGCGCTTATCTTCAATCTAGGTGTTTCTGCGTGCTGCTCCGGCCCAAAGAGTGCCCGGCGGAAAACGACAACGCAGTCATTCGGCCGGAATTGCAAGAAGTTTGTGCATCTTCTATGTTCGTCGCGGTCAATGGCAAAAGGCGCTTATCTTCAATCTAGGTGTTTCTGCGTGCTGCGCTGGCCCAAAGAGTGCCCGGCGGAAAACGACAACGCAGGCATGTCGGGTGCCACTGTCTGCACCTGCACAGAAAGTTGTGAGCAGATATCTCCTTCCGTTCGGCCGGAATTGAAATAAGTTTGTGCATCTTCAATGTTGGTCGCGGTCAATGACAAAAAGGCGCTTATCTTCAATCTAGGTGTTTCAGCGTGCTGCTCCGGCCCAAAGAGTGCCCGGCTGAAAACGACAACGCAGGCATGTCGGGTGCCACTCTCTGCACCTGCACAGAAAGTTGTGAGCAGATATCTCCTTCCATTCGGCCGGAATTGCAAGACGTTTGTGCATCTTCCATATTGGTCACGGTCAATGTCAAAAAGCCCTTATCTGCAATCTAGGTGTTTCTGCGTGCTGCACAGAAAGTTTTGAGCAGATATCTTCTTTCATTCGGCCGGAATTGCAAGACGTTTGTGCATCTTTAATATTGGTCACGGTCAATGTCAAAAAGCCCTTATCTGCAATCTAGGTGTTTCTGCGTGCTGCGCCGGCCCAAAGAGTGCCCGGCTGAAAACGACAACGCAGGCATGTCGGGTGCCACTGTCTGCACCAGCTCAGAAAGTTTTGAGCAGATATCTCCTTCCATTCGGCCGGAATTGCAAGATGTTTGTGCATCTTCTATGTTCGTCGCGGTCAATGGCAAAAGGCGCTTATCTTCAATCTAGGTGTTTCTGCGTGCTGCTCCGGCCCAAAGAGTGCTCGGCGGAAAACGACAACGCAGGCATGTCGGGTGCCACTGTCTACACCTGCACAGAAAGTTTTGAGCAGATATCTCCTTCCATTCGGCCGGAATTGCAAGAAGTTTGTGCATCTTCTATGTTCGTCGCGGTCAAAGGCAAAAGGCGCTTATCTTCAATCTAGGTGTTTCTGCGTGCTGCGCCGGCCCAAAGAGTGCCCGGCGGAAAACGACAACGGAGGCATGTCGGGTGCCAATGTCTGCACCTGCACAGAAAGTTTTGAGCAGATATCTCCTTCCATTCGGCCGGAATTGCAAGAAGTTTGTGCATCTTCTATGTTCGTCGCGGTCAATGGCAAAAGGCGCTTATCTTCAATCTAGGTGTTTCTGCGTGCTGCTCCGGCCCAAAGAGTGCCCGGCGGAAAACGACAAAGCAGGCATGTCGAGTTCCACTGTCTGCACCAGCTCAGAAAGTTTTGAGCAGATATCTCCTTCCATTCGGCCGGAATTGCAAGATGTTTGTGCATCTTCTATGTTCGTCGCGGTCAATGGCAAAAGGCGCTTATCTTCAATCTAGGTGTTTCTGCGTGCTGCGCCGGCCCAAAGAGTGCCCGGCGGAAAACGACAACGCAGGCATGTCGGTTGCCACTGTCTGCACCTGCACAGAAAGTTGTGAGCAGATATCTCCTTCCGTTCGGCCGGAATTGAAAGAAGTTTGTGCATCTTCAATGTTGGTCGCGGTCAATGACAAAAAGGCGCTTATCTTCAATCTAGGTGTTTCTGCGTGCTGCTCCGGCCCAAAGAGTGCCCGGCTGAAAACGACAATGCAGGCATGTCGGGTGCCACTGTCTGCACCTGCACAGAAAGTTTTGAGCAGATATCTTCTTTCGTTCGGCCGGAATTGCAAGACGTTTGTGCATCTTTAATATTGGTCACGGTCAATGTCAAAAAGCCCTTATCTTCAATCTAGGTGTTTCTGCGTGCTGCGCCGGCCCAAAGAGTGCCCGGCTGAAAACGACAACGCAGGCATGTCGGGTGCCACTCTCTGCACCTGCACAGAAAGTTTTGAGCAGATATCTCCTTTTATTCGGCCGGAATTGCAAGATGTTTGTGCATCTTCTATGTTCGTCGCGGTCAATGGCAAAAGGCGCTTATCTTCAATCTAGGTGTTTCTGCGTGCTGCTCCGGCCCAAAGAGTGCCCGGCGGAAAACGACAACGCAGGCATGTCGAGTGCCACTGTCTACACCTGCACAGAAAGTTTTGAGCAGATATCTCCTTCTATTCGGCCGGAATTGCAAGAAGTTTGTGCATCTTCTATGTTCGTCGCGGTCAATGGCAAAAGGCGCTTATCTTCAATCTAGGTGTTTCTGCGTGCTGCGCCGGCCCAAAGAGTGCCCGGCGGAAAACGACAACGCAGGCATTTCGGGTGCCACTGTCTGCACTTGCACAGAAAGATTTGAGCAGATATCTCCTTCCATTCGGCCGGGATTGCAAGAAGTTTGTGCATCTTCTATGTTCGTTGAGGTTAATGGCAAAAGGCGCTTATCTTCAATCTAGGTGTTTCTGCGTGCTGCTCCAGCCCAAAGAGTGCTAGGCGGAAAACGACAACGCAGGCATGTCGGGTGCCACTGTCTACACTTGCACAGAAAGTTTTGAGCAGATATCTCCTTCCATTCGGCCGGGATTGCAAGAAGTTTGTGCATCTTCTATGTTCGTCGCGGTCAATGGCAAAAGGCGCTTATCTTCAATCTAGGTGTTTCTGCGTGCTGCTCCGGCCCAAAGAGTGCCCGGCTGAAAACGACAACGCAGGCATGTCGGGTGCCACTGTCTGCACCTGCACAGAAAGTTTTGAGCAGATATCTTCTTTCATTCGGCCGGAATTGCAAGACGTTTGTGCATCTTCAATATTGGTCACGGTCAATGTCAAAAAGCCCTTATCTGCAATCTAGGTGTTTCTGCGTGCTGCGCCGGCCCAAAGAGTGCCCGGCTGAAAACGACAACGCAGGCATGTCGGGTGCCACTGTCTGCACCAGCTCAGAAAGTTTTGAGCAGATATCTCCTTCCATTCGGCCGGAATTGCAAGATGTTTGTGCATCTTCTATGTTCGTCGCGGTCAATGGCAAAAGGCGCTTATCTTCAATCTAGGTGTTTCTGCGTGCTGCTCCGGCCCAAAGAGTGCCCGGCGGAAAACGACAACGCAGGCATGTCGGGTGCCACTGTCTACACTTGCACAGAAAGTTTTGAGCAGATATCTCCTTCCATTCGGCCGGGATTGCAAGAAGTTTGTGCATCTTCAATGTTCGTCGCGGTCAATGGCAAAAGACGCTTATCTTCAATCTAGGTGTTTCTGCGTGCTGCGCCGGCCCAAAGAGTGCCTAGCGGAAAACGACAACGCAGGCATGTCGGGTGCCACTGTCTGCACCTGCACAGAAAGTTGTGAGCAGATATCTCCTTCCGTTCGGCCGGAATTAAAATAAGTTTGTGCATCTTCTATGTTCGTCGCGGTCAATGGCAAAAGGCGCTTATCTTCAATCTAGGTGTTTCTGCGTGCTGCTCCGTCCCAAAGAGTGCCCGGCGGAAAACGACAACGCAGGCATGTCGGGTGCCACTGTCTGCACCTGCACAGAAAGTTTTGAGCAGATATCTTCTTTCATTCGGCCGGAATTGCAAGACGTTTGTGCATCTTCAATATTGGTCACGGTCAATGTCAAAAAGCCCTTATCTGCAATCTAGGTGTCTCTGCGTGCTGCGCCGGCCCAAAGAGTGCCCGGCTGAAAACGACAACGCAGGCATGTCGGGTGCCACTGTCTGCACCTGCACAGAAAGTTTTGAGCAGATATCTCCTTCCGTTCGGCCGGAATTGAAAGAAGTTTGTGCATCTTCAATGTTGGTCGCGGTCAATGGCAAAAGGCGCTTATCTTCAATCTAGGTGTTTCTGCGTGCTGCGCCGGCCCAAAGAGTGCCCGGCGGAAAACGACAACGCAGGCATGTCGGGTGCCACTGTCTGCACCTGCACAGAAAGTTGTGAGCAGATATCTCCTTCCGTTCGGCCGGAATTAAAATAAGTTTGTGCATCTTCAATGTTGGTCGCGGTCAATGACAAAAAGGCGCTTATCTTCAATCTAGGTGTTTCTGCGTGCTGCTCCGGCCCAAAGAGTGCCCGGCTGAAAACGACAACGCAGGCATGTCGGGTGCCACTGTCTGCACCTGCACAGAAAGTTTTGAGCAGATATCTTCTTTCATTCGGCCGGAATTGCAAGACGTTTGTGCATCTTCAATATTGGTCACGGTCAATGTCAAAAAGCCCTTATCTGCAATCTAGGTGTTTCTGCGTGCTGCGCCGGCCCAAAGAGTGCCCGGCTGAAAACGACAACGCAGGCATGTCGGGTGCCACTGTCTGCACCAGCTCAGAAAGTTTTGAGCAGATATCTCCTTCCATTCGGCCGGAATTGCAAGATGTTTGTGCATCTTCTATGTTCGTCGCGGTCAATGGCAAAAGGCGCTTATCTTCAATCTAGGTGTTTCTGCGTGCTGCGCCGGCCCAAAGAGTGCCCGGCGGAAAACGACAACGCAGGCATGTCGGGTGCCCATGTCTACACCTGCACAGAAAATTGTGAGCAGATATCTCCTTCCGTTCGGCCGGAATTGAAAGAAGTTTGTGCATCTTCAATGTTGGTCGCGGTCAATGACAAAAAGACGCTTATCTTCAATCTAGGTGTTTCTGCGTGCTGCTCCGGCCCAAAGAGTGCCCGGCTGAAAACGACAACGCAGGCATGTCGGGTGCCACTGTCTGCACCTGCACAGAATGTTTTGAGCAGATATCTTCTTTCGTTCGGCCGGAATTGCAAGAAGTTTGTGCATCTTCTATGTTCGTCGCGGTCAATGGCAAAAGGCGCTTATCTTCAATCTAGGTGTTTCTGCGTGCTGCTCCGGCCCAAAGAGTGCCCGGCGGAAAACGACAACGCAGGCATGTCGGGTGCCACTGTCTACACTTGCACAGAAAGTTTTAAGCAGATATCTCCTTCCATTCGGCCGGGATTGCAAGAAGTTTGTGCATCTTCTATGTTCGTCGCGGTCAATGGCAAAAGGCGCTTATCTTCAATCTAGGTGTTTCTGCGTGCTGCGCCGGCCCAAAGAGTGCCCGGCGGAAAACGACAACGCAGGCATGTCGAGTGCCACTGTCTACACCTGCACAGAAAGTTTTGAGCAGATATCTCCTTCTATTCCGCCGGAATTGCAAGAAGTTTGTGCATCTTCTATGTTCGTCGCGGTCAATGGCAACAGGCGCTTATCTTCAATCCAGGTGTTTCTGCGTGCTGCGCCGGCCCAAAGAGTGCCCGGCGGAAAACGACAACGCAGGCATGTCGGGTGCCACTGTCTGCACCTGCACAGAAAGTTGTGAGCAGATATCTCCTTCCTTTCGGCCGGAATTGAAAGAAGTTTGTGCATCTTCAATGTTGGTCGCGGTCAATGACAAAAAGGCGCTTATCTTCAATCTAGGTGTTTCTGCGTGCTGCTCCGGCCCAAAGAGTGCCCGGCTGAAAACGACAATGCAGGCATGTCGGGTGCCACTGTCTGCACCTGCACAGAATGTTTTGAGCAGATATCTTCTTTCGTTCGGCCGGAATTTCAAGACGTTTGTGCATCTTCAATATTGGTCACTCTCAATGTCAAAAAGCCTTTATCTGCAATCTAGGTGTTTCTGCGTGCTGCGCCGGCCCAAAGAGTGCCCGGCTGAAAACGACAACGCAGTCATGTCGGGTGCCACTGTCTGCCCCAGCTCAGAAAGTTTTGAGCAGATATCTCCTTCCATTCGGCCGGAATTGCAAGAAGTTTGTGCATCTTCTATGTTCGTCGCGGTCAATGGCAAAAGGCGCTTATCTTCAATCTAGGTGTTTCTGCGTGCTGCGCCGGCCCAAAGAGTGCCCGGCGGAAAACGACAACGCAGGCATGTCGGGTGCCACTGTCTACACCTGCACAGAAAACTGTGAGCAGATATCTCCTTCCGTTCGGCCGGAATTGCCAGACGTTTGTGCATCTTCAATATTGGTCACGTTCAATGTCAAAAAGCCCTTATCTGCAATCTAGGTGTTTCTGCGTGCTGCGCCGGCCCAAAGAGTGCCCGGCTGAAAACGACAACGCAGGCATGTCGGGTGCCACTGTCTGCACCAGCTCAGAAAGTTTTGAGCAGATATCTCCTTCCATTCGGCCGGGATTGCAAGAAGTTTGTGCAACTTCTATGTTCGTCGCGGTCAATGGCAAAAGGCGCTTATCTTCAATCTAGGTGTTTCTGCGTGCTGCGCCGGCCCAAAGAGTGCCCGGCGGAAAACGACAACGCAGGCATGTCGGGTGCCACTGTCTGCACCTGCACAGAAAGTTGTGAGCAGATATCTCCTTCCGTTCGGCCGGAATTGAAATAAGTTTGTGCATCTTCAATGTTGGTCGCGGTCAATGACAAAAAGGCGCTTATCTTCAATCTAGGTGTTTCAGCGTGCTGCTCCGGCCCAAAGAGTGCCCGGCTGAAAACGACAACGCAGGCATGTCGGGTGCCACTCTCTGCACCTGCACAGAAAGTTGTGAGCAGATATCTCCTTCCATTCGGCCGGAATTGCAAGACGTTTGTGCATCTTCTATGTTCGTCGCGGTCAAAGGCAAAAGGCGCTTATCTTCAATCTAGGTGTTTCTGCGTGCTGCGCCGGCCCAAAGAGTGCCCGGCGGAAAACGACAACGGAGGCATGTCGGGTGCCAATGTCTGCACCTGCACAGAAAGTTTTGAGCAGATATCTCCTTCCATTCGGCCGGAATTGCAAGAAGTTTGTGCATCTTCTATGTTCGTCGCGGTCAATGGCAAAAGGCGCTTATCTTCAATCTAGGTGTTTCTGCGTGCTGCTCCGGCCCAAAGAGTGCCCGGCGGAAAACGACAAAGCAGGCATGTCGAGTTCCACTGTCTGCACCAGCTCAGAAAGTTTTGAGCAGATATCTCCTTCCATTCGGCCGGAATTGCAAGATGTTTGTGCATCTTCTATGTTCGTCGCGGTCAATGGCAAAAGGCGCTTATCTTCAATCTAGGTGTTTCTGCGTGCTGCGCCGGCCCAAAGAGTGCCCGGCGGAAAACGACAACGCAGGCATGTCGGTTGCCACTGTCTGCACCTGCACAGAAAGTTGTGAGCAGATATCTCCTTCCGTTCGGCCGGAATTGAAAGAAGTTTGTGCATCTTCAATGTTGGTCGCGGTCAATGACAAAAAGGCGCTTATCTTCAATCTAGGTGTTTCTGCGTGCTGCTCCGGCCCAAAGAGTGCCCGGCTGAAAACGACAATGCAGGCATGTCGGGTGCCACTGTCTGCACCTGCACAGAAAGTTTTGAGCAGATATCTTCTTTCGTTCGGCCGGAATTGCAAGACGTTTGTGCATCTTTAATATTGGTCACGGTCAATGTCAAAAAGCCCTTATCTTCAATCTAGGTGTTTCTGCGTGCTGCGCCGGCCCAAAGAGTGCCCGGCTGAAAACGACAACGCAGGCATGTCGGGTGCCACTCTCTGCACCTGCACAGAAAGTTTTGAGCAGATATCTCCTTTTATTCGGCCGGAATTGCAAGATGTTTGTGCATCTTCTATGTTCGTCGCGGTCAATGGCAAAAGGCGCTTATCTTCAATCTAGGTGTTTCTGCGTGCTGCTCCGGCCCAAAGAGTGCCCGGCGGAAAACGACAACGCAGGCATGTCGAGTGCCACTGTCTACACCTGCACAGAAAGTTTTGAGCAGATATCTCCTTCTATTCGGCCGGAATTGCAAGAAGTTTGTGCATCTTCTATGTTCGTCGCGGTCAATGGCAAAAGGCGCTTATCTTCAATCTAGGTGTTTCTGCGTGCTGCGCCGGCCCAAAGAGTGCCCGGCGGAAAACGACAACGCAGGCATTTCGGGTGCCACTGTCTGCACTTGCACAGAAAGTTTTGAGCAGATATCTCCTTCCATTCGGCCGGGATTGCAAGAAGTTTGTGCATCTTCTATGTTCGTTGAGGTTAATGGCAAAAGGCGCTTATCTTCAATCTAGGTGTTTCTGCGTGCTGCTCCAGCCCAAAGAGTGCTAGGCGGAAAACGACAACGCAGGCATGTCGGGTGCCACTGTCTACACTTGCACAGAAAGTTTTGAGCAGATATCTCCTTCCATTCGGCCGGGATTGCAAGAAGTTTGTGCATCTTCTATGTTCGTCGCGGTCAATGGCAAAAGGCGCTTATCTTCAATCTAGGTGTTTCTGCGTGCTGCTCCGGCCCAAAGAGTGCCCGGCTGAAAACGACAACGCAGGCATGTCGGGTGCCACTGTCTGCACCTGCACAGAAAGTTTTGAGCAGATATCTTCTTTCATTCGGCCGGAATTGCAAGACGTTTGTGCATCTTCAATATTGGTCACGGTCAATGTCAAAAAGCCCTTATCTGCAATCTAGGTGTTTCTGCGTGCTGCGCCGGCCCAAAGAGTGCCCGGCTGAAAACGACAACGCAGGCATGTCGGGTGCCACTGTCTGCACCAGCTCAGAAAGCTTTGAGCAGATATCTCCTTCCATTCGGCCGGAATTGCAAGATGTTTGTGCATCTTCTATGTTCGTCGCGGTCAATGGCAAAAGGCGCTTATCTTCAATCTAGGTGTTTCTGCGTGCTGCTCCGGCCCAAAGAGTGCCCGGCGGAAAACGACAACGCAGGCATGTCGCGTGCCACTGTCTACACTTGCACAGAAAGTTTTGAGCAGATATCTCCTTCCATTCGGCCGGGATTGCAAGAAGTTTGTGCATCTTCAATGTTCGTCGCGGTCAATGGCAAAAGACGCTTATCTTCAATCTAGGTGTTTCTGCGTGCTGCGCCGGCCCAAAGAGTGCCTAGCGGAAAACGACAACGCAGGCATGTCGGGTGCCACTGTCTGCACCTGCACAGAAAGTTGTGAGCAGATATCTCCTTCCGTTCGGCCGGAATTAAAATAAGTTTGTGCATCTTCTATGTTCGTCGCGGTCAATGGCAAAAGGCGCTTATCTTCAATCTAGGTGTTTCTGCGTGCTGCTCCGTCCCAAAGAGTGCCCGGCGGAAAACGACAACGCAGGCATGTCGGGTGCCACTGTCTGCACCTGCACAGAAAGTTTTGAGCAGATATCTTCTTTCATTCGGCCGGAATTGCAAGACGTTTGTGCATCTTCAATATTGGTCACGGTCAATGTCAAAAAGCCCTTATCTGCAATCTAGGTGTCTCTGCGTGCTGCGCCGGCCCAAAGAGTGCCCGGCTGAAAACGACAACGCAGGCATGTCGGGTGCCACTGTCTGCACCTGCACAGAAAGTTGTGAGCAGATATCTCCTTCCGTTCGGCCGGAATTGAAAGAAGTTTGTGCATCTTCAATGTTGGTCGCGGTCAATGGCAAAAGGCGCTTATCTTCAATCTAGGTGTTTCTGCGTGCTGCGCCGGCCCAAAGAGTGCCCGGCGGAAAACGACAACGCAGGCATGTCGGGTGCCACTGTCTGCACCTGCACAGAAAGTTGTGAGCAGATATCTCCTTCCGTTCGGCCGGAATTAAAATAAGTTTGTGCATCTTCAATGTTGGTCGCGGTCAATGACAAAAAGGCGCTTATCTTCAATCTAGGTGTTTCTGCGTGCTGCTCCGGCCCAAAGAGTGCCCGGCTGAAAACGACAACGCAGGCATGTCGGGTGCCACTGTCTGCACCTGCACAGAAAGTTTTGAGCAGATATCTTCTTTCATTCGGCCGGAATTGCAAGACGTTTGTGCATCTTCAATATTGGTCACTCTCAATGTCAAAAAGCCTTTATCTGCAATCTAGGTGTTTCTGCGTGCTGCGCCGGCCCAAAGAGTGCCCGGCTGAAAACGACAACGCAGTCATGTCGGGTGCCACTGTCTGCCCCAGCTCAGAAAGTTTTGAGCAGATATCTCCTTCCATTCGGCCGGAATTGCAAGAAGTTTGTGCATCTTCTATGTTCGTCGCGGTCAATGGCAAAAGGCGCTTATCTTCAATCTAGGTGTTTCTGCGTGCTGCGCCGGCCCAAAGAGTGCCCGGCGGAAAACGACAACGCAGGCATGTCGGGTGCCACTGTCTACACCTGCACAGAAAACTGTGAGCAGATATCTCCTTCCGTTCGGCCGGAATTGCCAGACGTTTGTGCATCTTCAATATTGGTCACGTTCAATGTCAAAAAGCCCTTATCTGCAATCTAGGTGTTTCTGCGTGCTGCGCCGGCCCAAAGAGTGCCCGGCTGAAAACGACAACGCAGGCATGTCGGGTGCCACTGTCTGCACCAGCTCAGAAAGTTTTGAGCAGATATCTCCTTCCATTCGGCCGGAATTGCAAGAAGTTTGTGCATCTTCTATGTTCGTCGCGGTCAATGGCAAAAGGCGCTTATCTTCAATCTAGGTGTTTCTGCGTGCTGCTCCGGCCCAAAGAGTGCCCGGCGGAAAACGACAACGCAGGCATGTCGGGTGCCACTGTCTACACTTGCACAGAAAGTTTTGAGCAGATATCTCCTTCCATTCGGCCGGGATTGCAAGAAGTTTGTGCAACTTCTATGTTCGTCGCGGTCAATGGCAAAAGGCGCTTATCTTCAATCTAGGTGTTTCTGCGTGCTGCTCCGGCCCAAAGAGTGCCCGGCGGAAAACGACAACGCAGTCATGTCGAGTGCCACTGTCTACACCTGCACAGAAAGTTTTGAGCAGATATCTCCTTCTATTCGGCCGGAATTGCAAGAAGTTTGTGCATCTTCTATGTTCGTCGCGGTCAATGGCAAAAGGCCCTTATCTTCAATCTAGGTGTTTCTGCGTGCTGCGCCGGCCCAAAGAGTGCCCGGCGGAAAACGACAACGCAGGCATGTCGGGTGCCACTGTCTGCACCTGCACAGAAAGTTGTGAGCAGATATCTCCTTCCGTTCGGCCGGAATTGAAATAAGTTTGTGCATCTTCAATGTTGGTCGCGGTCAATGACAAAAAGGCGCTTATCTTCAATCTAGGTGTTTCAGCGTGCTGCTCCGGCCCAAAGAGTGCCCGGCTGAAAACGACAACGCAGGCATGTCGGGTGCCACTCTCTGCACCTGCACAGAAAGTTGTGAGCAGATATCTCCTTCCATTCGGCCGGAATTGCAAGACGTTTGTGCATCTTCTATGTTCGTCGCGGTCAAAGGCAAAAGGCGCTTATCTTCAATCTAGGTGTTTCTGCGTGCTGCGCCGGCCCAAAGAGTGCCCGGCGGAAAACGACAACGGAGGCATGTCGGGTGCCAATGTCTGCACCTGCACAGAAAGTTTTGAGCAGATATCTCCTTCCATTCGGCCGGAATTGCAAGAAGTTTGTGCATCTTCTATGTTCGTCGCGGTCAATGGCAAAAGGCGCTTATCTTCAATCTAGGTGTTTCTGCGTGCTGCTCCGGCCCAAAGAGTGCCCGGCGGAAAACGACAAAGCAGGCATGTCGAGTTCCACTGTCTGCACCAGCTCAGAAAGTTTTGAGCAGATATCTCCTTCCATTCGGCCGGAATTGCAAGATGTTTGTGCATCTTCTATGTTCGTCGCGGTCAATGGCAAAAGGCGCTTATCTTCAATCTAGGTGTTTCTGCGTGCTGCGCCGGCCCAAAGAGTGCCCGGCGGAAAACGACAACGCAGGCATGTCGGTTGCCACTGTCTGCACCTGCACAGAAAGTTGTGAGCAGATATCTCCTTCCGTTCGGCCGGAATTGAAAGAAGTTTGTGCATCTTCAATGTTGGTCGCGGTCAATGACAAAAAGGCGCTTATCTTCAATCTAGGTGTTTCTGCGTGCTGCTCCGGCCCAAAGAGTGCCCGGCTGAAAACGACAATGCAGGCATGTCGGGTGCCACTGTCTGCACCTGCACAGAAAGTTTTGAGCAGATATCTTCTTTCGTTCGGCCGGAATTGCAAGACGTTTGTGCATCTTTAATATTGGTCACGGTCAATGTCAAAAAGCCCTTATCTTCAATCTAGGTGTTTCTGCGTGCTACGCCGGCCCAAAGAGTGCCCGGCTGAAAACGACAACGCAGGCATGTCGGGTGCCACTCTCTGCACCTGCACAGAAAGTTTTGAGCAGATATCTCCTTTTATTCGGCCGGAATTGCAAGATGTTTGTGCATCTTCTATGTTCGTCGCGGTCAATGGCAAAAGGCGCTTATCTTCAATCTAGGTGTTTCTGCGTGCTGCTCCGGCCCAAAGAGTGCCCGGCGGAAAACGACAACGCAGGCATGTCGAGTGCCACTGTCTACACCTGCACAGAAAGTTTTGAGCAGATATCTCCTTCTATTCGGCCGGAATTGCAAGAAGTTTGTGCATCTTCTATGTTCGTCGCGGTCAATGGCAAAAGGCGCTTATCTTCAATCTAGGTGTTTCTGCGTGCTGCGCCGGCCCAAAGAGTGCCCGGCGGAAAACGACAACGCAGGCATTTCGGGTGCCACTGTCTGCACTTGCACAGAAAGTTTTGAGCAGATATCTCCTTCCATTCGGCCGGGATTGCAAGAAGTTTGTGCATCTTCTATGTTCGTTGAGGTTAATGGCAAAAGGCGCTTATCTTCAATCTAGGTGTTTCTGCGTGCTGCTCCAGCCCAAAGAGTGCCCGGCGGAAAACGACAACGCAGGCATGTCGGTTGCCACTGTCTGCACCTGCACAGAAAGTTGTGAGCAGATATCTCCTTCCGTTCGGCCGGAATTGAAAGAAGTTTGTGCATCTTCAATGTTGGTCGCGGTCAATGACAAAAAGGCGCTTATCTTCAATCTAGGTGTTTCTGCGTGCTGCTCCGGCCCAAAGAGTGCCCGGCTGAAAACGACAATGCAGGCATGTCGGGTGCCACTGTCTGCACCTGCACAGAAAGTTTTGAGCAGATATCTTCTTTCGTTCGGCCGGAATTGCAAGACGTTTGTGCATCTTTAATATTGGTCACGGTCAATGTCAAAAAGCCCTTATCTTCAATCTAGGTGTTTCTGCGTGCTGCGCCGGCCCAAAGAGTGCCCGGCTGAAAACGACAACGCAGGCATGTCGGGTGCCACTCTCTGCACCTGCACAGAAAGTTTTGAGCAGATATCTCCTTTTATTCGGCCGGAATTGCAAGATGTTTGTGCATCTTCTATGTTCGTCGCATTCAATGGCAAAAGGCGCTTATCTTCAATCTAGGTGTTTCTGCGTGCTGCTCCGGCCCAAAGAGTGCCCGGCGGAAAACGACAACGCAGGCATGTCGAGTGCCACTGTCTACACCTGCACAGAAAGTTTTGAGCAGATATCTCCTTCTATTCGGCCGGAATTGCAAGAAGTTTGTGCATCTTCTATGTTCGTCGCGGTCAATGGCAAAAGGCGCTTATCTTCAATCTAGGTGTTTCTGCGTGCTGCGCCGGCCCAAAGAGTGCCCGGCGGAAAACGACAACGCAGGCATTTCGGGTGCCACTGTCTGCACTTGCACAGAAAGTTTTGAGCAGATATCTCCTTCCATTCGGCCGGGATTGCAAGAAGTTTGTGCATCTTCTATGTTCGTTGAGGTTAATGGCAAAAGGCGCTTATCTTCAATCTAGGTGTTTCTGCGTGCTGCTCCAGCCCAAAGAGTGCTAGGCGGAAAACGACAACGCAGGCATGTCGGGTGCCACTGTCTACACTTGCACAGAAAGTTTTGAGCAGATATCTCCTTCCATTCGGCCGGGATTGCAAGAAGTTTGTGCATCTTCTATGTTCGTCGCGGTCAATGGCAAAAGGCGCTTATCTTCAATCTAGGTGTTTCTGCGTGCTGCTCCGGCCCAAAGAGTGCCCGGCTGAAAACGACAACGCAGGCATGTCGGGTGCCACTGTCTGCACCTGCACAGAAAGTTTTGAGCAGATATCTTCTTTCATTCGGCCGGAATTGCAAGACGTTTGTGCATCTTCAATATTGGTCACGGTCAATGTCAAAAAGCCCTTATCTGCAATCTAGGTGTTTCTGCGTGCTGCGCCGGCCCAAAGAGTGCCCGGCTGAAAACGACAACGCAGGCATGTCGGGTGCCACTGTCTGCACCAGCTCAGAAAGCTTTGAGCAGATATCTCCTTCCATTCGGCCGGAATTGCAAGATGTTTGTGCATCTTCTATGTTCGTCGCGGTCAATGGCAAAAGGCGCTTATCTTCAATCTAGGTGTTTCTGCGTGCTGCTCCGGCCCAAAGAGTGCCCGGCGTAAAACGACAACGCAGGCATGTCGGGTGCCACTGTCTACACTTGCACAGAAAGTTTTGAGCAGATATCTCCTTCCATTCGGCCGGGATTGCAAGAAGTTTGTGCATCTTCAATGTTCGTCGCGGTCAATGGCAAAAGACGCTTATCTTCAATCTAGGTGTTTCTGCGTGCTGCGCCGGCCCAAAGAGTGCCTAGCGGAAAACGACAACGCAGGCATGTCGGGTGCCACTGTCTGCACCTGCACAGAAAGTTGTGAGCAGATATCTCCTTCCGTTCGGCCGGAATTAAAATAAGTTTGTGCATCTTCTATGTTCGTCGCGGTCAATGGCAAAAGGCGCTTATCTTCAATCTAGGTGTTTCTGCGTGCTGCTCCGTCCCAAAGAGTGCCCGGCGGAAAACGACAACGAAGGCATGTCGGGTGCCACTGTCTGCACCTGCACAGAAAGTTTTGAGCAGATATCTTCTTTCATTCGGCCGGAATTGCAAGACGTTTGTGCATCTTCAATATTGGTCACGGTCAATGTCAAAAAGCCCTTATCTGCAATCTAGGTGTCTCTGCGTGCTGCGCCGGCCCAAAGAGTGCCCGGCTGAAAACGACAACGCAGGCATGTCGGGTGCCACTGTCTGCACCTGCACAGAAAGTTGTGAGCAGATATCTCCTTCCGTTCGGCCGGAATTGAAAGAAGTTTGTGCATCTTCAATGTTGGTCGCGGTCAATGGCAAAAGGCGCTTATCTTCAATCTAGGTGTTTCTGCGTGCTGCGCCGGCCCAAAGAGTGCCCGGCGGAAAACGACAACGCAGGCATGTCGGGTGCCACTGTCTGCACCTGCACAGAAAGTTGTGAGCAGATATCTCCTTCCGTTCGGCCGGAATTAAAATAAGTTTGTGCATCTTCAATGTTGGTCGCGGTCAATGACAAAAAGGCGCTTATCTTCAATCTAGGTGTTTCTGCGTGCTGCTCCGGCCCAAAGAGTGCCCGGCTGAAAACGACAACGCAGGCATGTCGGGTGCCACTGTCTGCACCTGCACAGAAAGTTTTGAGCAGATATCTTCTTTCATTCGGCCGGAATTGCAAGACGTTTGTGCATCTTCAATATTGGTCACGGTCAATGTCAAAAAGCCCTTATCTGCAATCTAGGTGTTTCTGCGTGCTGCGCCGGCCCAAAGAGTGCCCGGCTGAAAACGACAACGCAGGCATGTCGGGTGCCACTGTCTGCACCAGCTCAGAAAGTTTTGAGCAGATATCTCCTTCCATTCGGCCGGAATTGCAAGATGTTTGTGCATCTTCTATGTTCGTCGCGGTCAATGGCAAAAGGCGCTTATCTTCAATCTAGGTGTTTCTGCGTGCTGCGCCGGCCCAAAGAGTGCCCGGCGGAAAACGACAACGCAGGCATGTCGGGTGCCCATGTCTACACCTGCACAGAAAATTGTGAGCAGATATCTCCTTCCGTTCGGCCGGAATTGAAAGAAGTTTGTGCATCTTCAATGTTGGTCGCGGTCAATGACAAAAAGACGCTTATCTTCAATCTAGGTGTTTCTGCGTGCTGCTCCGGCCCAAAGAGTGCCCGGCTGAAAACGACAACGCAGGCATGTCGGGTGCCACTGTCTGCACCTGCACAGAATGTTTTGAGCAGATATCTTCTTTCGTTCGGCCGGAATTGCAAGAAGTTTGTGCATCTTCTATGTTCGTCGCGGTCAATGGCAAAAGGCGCTTATCTTCAATCTAGGTGTTTCTGCGTGCTGCTCCGGCCCAAAGAGTGCCCGGCGGAAAACGACAACGCAGGCATGTCGGGTGCCACTGTCTACACTTGCACAGAAAGTTTTAAGCAGATATCTCCTTCCATTCGGCCGGGATTGCAAGAAGTTTGTGCATCTTCTATGTTCGTCGCGGTCAATGGCAAAAGGCGCTTATCTTCAATCTAGGTGTTTCTGCGTGCTGCGCCGGCCCAAAGAGTGCCCGGCGGAAAACGACAACGCAGGCATGTCGAGTGCCACTGTCTACACCTGCACAGAAAGTTTTGAGCAGATATCTCCTTCTATTCCGCCGGAATTGCAAGAAGTTTGTGCATCTTCTATGTTCGTCGCGGTCAATGGCAAAAGGCGCTTATCTTCAATCCAGGTGTTTCTGCGTGCTGCGCCGGCCCAAAGAGTGCCCGGCGGAAAACGACAACGCAGGCATGTCGGGTGCCACTGTCTGCACCTGCACAGAAAGTTGTGAGCAGATATCTCCTTCCTTTCGGCCGGAATTGAAAGAAGTTTGTGCATCTTCAATGTTGGTCGCGGTCAATGACAAAAAGGCGCTTATCTTCAATCTAGGTGTTTCTGCGTGCTGCTCCGGCCCAAAGAGTGCCCGGCTGAAAACGACAATGCAGGCATGTCGGGTGCCACTGTCTGCACCTGCACAGAATGTTTTGAGCAGATATCTTCTTTCGTTCGGCCGGAATTTCAAGACGTTTGTGCATCTTCAATATTGGTCACTCTCAATGTCAAAAAGCCTTTATCTGCAATCTAGGTGTTTCTGCGTGCTGCGCCGGCCCAAAGAGTGCCCGGCTGAAAACGACAACGCAGTCATGTCGGGTGCCACTGTCTGCCCCAGCTCAGAAAGTTTTGAGCAGATATCTCCTTCCATTCGGCCGGAATTGCAAGAAGTTTGTGCATCTTCTATGTTCGTCGCGGTCAATGGCAAAAGGCGCTTATCTTCAATCTAGGTGTTTCTGCGTGCTGCGCCGGCCCAAAGAGTGCCCGGCGGAAAACGACAACGCAGGCATGTCGGGTGCCACTGTCTACACCTGCACAGAAAACTGTGAGCAGATATCTCCTTCCGTTCGGCCGGAATTGCCAGACGTTTGTGCATCTTCAATATTGGTCACGTTCAATGTCAAAAAGCCCTTATCTGCAATCTAGGTGTTTCTGCGTGCTGCGCCGGCCCAAAGAGTGCCCGGCTGAAAACGACAACGCAGGCATGTCGGGTGCCACTGTCTGCACCAGCTCAGAAAGTTTTGAGCAGATATCTCCTTCCATTCGGCCGGAATTGCAAGAAGTTTGTGCATCTTCTATGTTCGTCGCGGTCAATGGCAAAAGGCGCTTATCTTCAATCTAGGTGTTTCTGCGTGCTGCGCCGGCCCAAAGAGTGCCCGGCGGAAAACGACAACGCAGGCATGTCGGGTGCCACTGTCTACACCTGCACAGAAAATTGTGAGCAGATATCTCCTTCCATTCGGCCGGAATTGCAAGACGTTTGTGCATCTTCCAAATTGGTCACGGTCAATGTCAAAAAGCCCTTATCTGCAATCTAGGTGTTTCTGCGTGCTGCGCCGGCCCAAAGAGTTCCCGGCTGAAAACGACAACACAGGCATGTCGGGTGCCACTGTCTGCACCAGCTCAGAAAGTTTTGAGCAGATATCTCCTTCCATTCGGCTGGAATTGCAAGAAGTTTGTGCATCTTCTATGTTCGTCGCGGTCAATGGCAAAAGGCGCTTATCTTCAATCTAGGTGTTTCTGCGTGCTGCTCCGGCCCAAAGAGTGCCCGGCGGAAAACGACAACGCAGGCATGTCGGGTGCCACTGTCTACACTTGCACAGAAAGTTTTGAGCAGATATCTCCTTCCATTCGGCCGGGATTGCAAGAAGTTTGTGCATCTTCTATGTTCGTCGCGGTCAATGGCAAAAGGCGCTTATCTTCAATCTAGGTGTTTCTGCGTGCTGCGCCGGCCCAAAGAGTGCCCGGCGGAAAACGACAACGCAGGCATGTCGGGTGCCACTGTCTGCACCTGCACAGAAAGTTGTGAGCAGATATCTCCTTCCGTTCGGCCGGAATTAAAATAAGTTTGTGCATCTTCAATGTTGGTCGCGGTCAATGACAAAAAGGCGCTTATCTTCAATCTAGGTGTTTCTGCGTGCTGCTCCGGCCCAAAGAGTGCCCGGCTTAAAACGACAACGCAGGCATGTCGGGTGCCACTGTCTGCACCAGCTCAGAAAGTTTTGAGCAGATATCTCCTTCCATTCGGCCGGAATTGCAAGAAGTTTGTGCATCTTCTATGTTCGTCGCGGTCAATGGCAAAAGGCGCTTATCTTCAATCTAGGTGTTTCTGCGTGCTGCTCCGGCCCAAAGAGTGCCCGGCGGAAAACGACAACGCAGGCATGTCGGGTGCCACTGTCTACACTTGCACAGAAAGTTTTGAGCAGATATCTCCTTCCATTCGGCCGGGATAGCAAGAAGTTTGTGCAACTTCTATGTTCGTCGCGGTCAATGGCAAAAGGCGCTTATCTTCAATCTAGGTGTTTCTGCGTGCTGCTCCGGCCCAAAGAGTGCCCGGCGGAAAACGACAACGCAGTCATGTCGAGTGCCACTGTCTACACCTGCACAGAAAGTTTTGAGCAGATATCTCCTTCTATTCGGCCGGAATTGCAAGAAGTTTGTGCATCTTCCATATTGGTCACGGTCAATGTCAAAAAGCCCTTATCTGCAATCTAGGTGTTTCTGCGTGCTGCGCCGGCCCAAAGAGTGCCCGGCTGAAAACGACAACGCAGGCATGTCGGGTGCCACTGTCTGCACCAGCTCAGAAAGTTTTGAGCAGATATCTCCTTCCATTCGGCCGGAATTGCAAGATGTTTGTGCATCTTCTATGTTCGTCGCGGTCAATGGCAAAAGGCGCTTATCTTCAATCTAGGTGTTTCTGCGTGCTGCGCCGGCCCAAAGAGTGCCCGGCGGAAAACGACAACGCAGGCATGTCGGGTGCCACTGTCTACACCTGCACAGAAAATTGTGAGCAGATATTTCCTTCCATTCGGCCGGAATTGAAAGAAGTTTGTGCATCTTCAATGTTGGTCGCGGTCAATGACAAAAAGACGCTTATCTTCAATCTAGGTGTTTCTGCGTGCTGATCCGGCCCAAAGAGTGCCCGGCTGAAAACGACAACGCAGGCATGTCGGGTGCCACTGTCTGCACCTGCACAGAATGTTTTGAGCAGATATCTTCTTTCGTTCTGCCGGAATTGCAAGAAGTTTGTGCATCTTCTATGTTCGTCGCGGTCAATGTCAAAAGGCGCTTATCTTCAATGTAGGTGTTTCTGCGTGCTGCGCCTGCCCAAAGAGTGCCCGGCGGAAAACGACAACGCAGGCATGTCGGGTGCCACTGTCTGCACCTGCACAGAAAGTTGTGAGCAGATATCTCCTTCCATTCGGCCGGAATTGCAAGAAGTTTGTGCATCTTCTATGTTCGTCGCGGTCAATGGCAAAAGGCGCTTATCTTCAATCTAGGTGTTTCTGCGTGCTGCTCCGGCCAAAAGAGTGCCCGGCGGAAAACGACAACGCAGGCATGTCGGGTGCCACTGTCTACACTTGCACAGAAAATTTTGAGCAGATATCTCCTTCCATTCGGCCGGGATTGCAAGAAGTTTGTGCAACTTCTATGTTCGTCGCGGTCAATGGCAAAAGGCGCTTATCTTCAATCTAGGTGTTTCTGCGTGCTGCTCCGGCCCAAAGAGTGCCCGGCGGAAAACGACAACGCAGTCATGTCGAGTGCCACTGTCTACACCTGCACAGAAAGTTTTGAGCAGATATCTCCTTCTATTCGGCCGGAATTGCAAGAAGTTTGTGCATCTTCTATGTTCGTCGCGGTCAATGGCAAAAGGCGCTTATCTTCAATCTAGGTGTTTCTGCGTGCTGCGCTGGCCCAAAGAGTGCCCGGCGGAAAACGACAACGCAGGCATGTCGGGTGCCACTGTCTGCACCTGCACAGAAAGTTGTGAGCAGATATCTCCTTCCGTTCGGCCGGAATTGAAATAAGTTTGTGCATCTTCAATGTTGGTCGCGGTCAATGACAAAAAGGCGCTTATCTTCAATCTAGGTGTTTCAGCGTGCTGCTCCGGCCCAAAGAGTGCCCGGCTGAAAACGACAACGCAGGCATGTCGGGTGCCACTCTCTGCACCTGCACAGAAAGTTGTGAGCAGATATCTCCTTCCATTCGGCCGGAATTGCAAGACGTTTGTGCATCTTCCATATTGGTCACGGTCAATGTCAAAAAGCCCTTATCTGCAATCTAGGTGTTTCTGCGTGCTGCACAGAAAGTTTTGAGCAGATATCTTCTTTCATTCGGCCGGAATTGCAAGACGTTTGTGCATCTTTAATATTGGTCACGGTCAATGTCAAAAAGCCCTTATCTGCAATCTAGGTGTTTCTGCGTGCTGCGCCGGCCCAAAGAGTGCCCGGCTGAAAACGACAACGCAGGCATGTCGGGTGCCACTGTCTGCACCAGCTCAGAAAGTTTTGAGCAGATATCTCCTTCCATTCGGCCGGAATTGCAAGATGTTTGTGCATCTTCTATGTTCGTCGCGGTCAATGGCAAAAGGCGCTTATCTTCAATCTAGGTGTTTCTGCGTGCTGCTCCGGCCCAAAGAGTGCTCGGCGGAAAACGACAACGCAGGCATGTCGGGTGCCACTGTCTACACCTGCACAGAAAGTTTTGAGCAGATATCTCCTTCCATTCGGCCGGAATTGCAAGAAGTTTGTGCATCTTCTATGTTCGTCGCGGTCAAAGGCAAAAGGCGCTTATCTTCAATCTAGGTGTTTCTGCGTGCTGCGCCGGCCCAAAGAGTGCCCGGCGGAAAACGACAACGGAGGCATGTCGGGTGCCAATGTCTGCACCTGCACAGAAAGTTTTGAGCAGATATCTCCTTCCATTCGGCCGGAATTGCAAGAAGTTTGTGCATCTTCTATGTTCGTCGCGGTCAATGGCAAAAGGCGCTTATCTTCAATCTAGGTGTTTCTGCGTGCTGCTCCGGCCCAAAGAGTGCCCGGCGGAAAACGACAAAGCAGGCATGTCGAGTTCCACTGTCTGCACCAGCTCAGAAAGTTTTGAGCAGATATCTCCTTCCATTCGGCCGGAATTGCAAGATGTTTGTGCATCTTCTATGTTCGTCGCGGTCAATGGCAAAAGGCGCTTATCTTCAATCTAGGTGTTTCTGCGTGCTGCGCCGGCCCAAAGAGTGCCCGGCGGAAAACGACAACGCAGGCATGTCGGTTGCCACTGTCTGCACCTGCACAGAAAGTTGTGAGCAGATATCTCCTTCCGTTCGGCCGGAATTGAAAGAAGTTTGTGCATCTTCAATGTTGGTCGCGGTCAATGACAAAAAGGCGCTTATCTTCAATCTAGGTGTTTCTGCGTGCTGCTCCGGCCCAAAGAGTGCCCGGCTGAAAACGACAATGCAGGCATGTCGGGTGCCACTGTCTGCACCTGCACAGAAAGTTTTGAGCAGATATCTTCTTTCGTTCGGCCGGAATTGCAAGACGTTTGTGCATCTTTAATATTGGTCACGGTCAATGTCAAAAAGCCCTTATCTTCAATCTAGGTGTTTCTGCGTGCTGCGCCGGCCCAAAGAGTGCCCGGCTGAAAACGACAACGCAGGCATGTCGGGTGCCACTCTCTGCACCTGCACAGAAAGTTTTGAGCAGATATCTCCTTTTATTCGGCCGGAATTGCAAGATGTTTGTGCATCTTCTATGTTCGTCGCGGTCAATGGCAAAAGGCGCTTATCTTCAATCTAGGTGTTTCTGCGTGCTGCTCCGGCCCAAAGAGTGCCCGGCGGAAAACGACAACGCAGGCATGTCGAGTGCCACTGTCTACACCTGCACAGAAAGTTTTGAGCAGATATCTCCTTCTATTCGGCCGGAATTGCAAGAAGTTTGTGCATCTTCTATGTTCGTCGCGGTCAATGGCAAAAGGCGCTTATCTTCAATCTAGGTGTTTCTGCGTGCTGCGCCGGCCCAAAGAGTGCCCGGCGGAAAACGACAACGCAGGCATTTCGGGTGCCACTGTCTGCACTTGCACAGAAAGTTTTGAGCAGATATCTCCTTCCATTCGGCCGGGATTGCAAGAAGTTTGTGCATCTTCTATGTTCGTTGAGGTTAATGGCAAAAGGCGCTTATCTTCAATCTAGGTGTTTCTGCGTGCTGCTCCAGCCCAAAGAGTGCTAGGCGGAAAACGACAACGCAGGCATGTCGGGTGCCACTGTCTACACTTGCACAGAAAGTTTTGAGCAGATATCTCCTTCCATTCGGCCGGGATTGCAAGAAGTTTGTGCATCTTCTATGTTCGTCGCGGTCAATGGCAAAAGGCGCTTATCTTCAATCTAGGTGTTTCTGCGTGCTGCTCCGGCCCAAAGAGTGCCCGGCTGAAAACGACAACGCAGGCATGTCGGGTGCCACTGTCTGCACCTGCACAGAAAGTTTTGAGCAGATATCTTCTTTCATTCGGCCGGAATTGCAAGACGTTTGTGCATCTTCAATATTGGTCACGGTCAATGTCAAAAAGCCCTTATCTGCAATCTAGGTGTTTCTGCGTGCTGCGCCGGCCCAAAGAGTGCCCGGCTGAAAACGACAACGCAGGCATGTCGGGTGCCACTGTCTGCACCAGCTCAGAAAGTTTTGAGCAGATATCTCCTTCCATTCGGCCGGAATTGCAAGATGTTTGTGCATCTTCTATGTTCGTCGCGGTCAATGGCAAAAGGCGCTTATCTTCAATCTAGGTGTTTCTGCGTGCTGCTCCGGCCCAAAGAGTGCCCGGCGGAAAACGACAACGCAGGCATGTCGGGTGCCACTGTCTACACTTGCACAGAAAGTTTTGAGCAGATATCTCCTTCCATTCGGCCGGGATTGCAAGAAGTTTGTGCATCTTCAATGTTCGTCGCGGTCAATGGCAAAAGACGCTTATCTTCAATCTAGGTGTTTCTGCGTGCTGCGCCGGCCCAAAGAGTGCCTAGCGGAAAACGACAACGCAGGCATGTCGGGTGCCACTGTCTGCACCTGCACAGAAAGTTGTGAGCAGATATCTCCTTCCGTTCGGCCGGAATTAAAATAAGTTTGTGCATCTTCTATGTTCGTCGCGGTCAATGGCAAAAGGCGCTTATCTTCAATCTAGGTGTTTCTGCGTGCTGCTCCGTCCCAAAGAGTGCCCGGCGGAAAACGACAACGCAGGCATGTCGGGTGCCACTGTCTGCACCTGCACAGAAAGTTTTGAGCAGATATCTTCTTTCATTCGGCCGGAATTGCAAGACGTTTGTGCATCTTCAATATTGGTCACGGTCAATGTCAAAAAGCCCTTATCTGCAATCTAGGTGTCTCTGCGTGCTGCGCCGGCCCAAAGAGTGCCCGGCTGAAAACGACAACGCAGGCATGTCGGGTGCCACTGTCTGCACCTGCACAGAAAGTTTTGAGCAGATATCTCCTTCCGTTCGGCCGGAATTGAAAGAAGTTTGTGCATCTTCAATGTTGGTCGCGGTCAATGGCAAAAGGCGCTTATCTTCAATCTAGGTGTTTCTGCGTGCTGCGCCGGCCCAAAGAGTGCCCGGCGGAAAACGACAACGCAGGCATGTCGGGTGCCACTGTCTGCACCTGCACAGAAAGTTGTGAGCAGATATCTCCTTCCGTTCGGCCGGAATTAAAATAAGTTTGTGCATCTTCAATGTTGGTCGCGGTCAATGACAAAAAGGCGCTTATCTTCAATCTAGGTGTTTCTGCGTGCTGCTCCGGCCCAAAGAGTGCCCGGCTGAAAACGACAACGCAGGCATGTCGGGTGCCACTGTCTGCACCTGCACAGAAAGTTTTGAGCAGATATCTTCTTTCATTCGGCCGGAATTGCAAGACGTTTGTGCATCTTCAATATTGGTCACGGTCAATGTCAAAAAGCCCTTATCTGCAATCTAGGTGTTTCTGCGTGCTGCGCCGGCCCAAAGAGTGCCCGGCTGAAAACGACAACGCAGGCATGTCGGGTGCCACTGTCTGCACCAGCTCAGAAAGTTTTGAGCAGATATCTCCTTCCATTCGGCCGGAATTGCAAGATGTTTGTGCATCTTCTATGTTCGTCGCGGTCAATGGCAAAAGGCGCTTATCTTCAATCTAGGTGTTTCTGCGTGCTGCGCCGGCCCAAAGAGTGCCCGGCGGAAAACGACAACGCAGGCATGTCGGGTGCCCATGTCTACACCTGCACAGAAAATTGTGAGCAGATATCTCCTTCCGTTCGGCCGGAATTGAAAGAAGTTTGTGCATCTTCAATGTTGGTCGCGGTCAATGACAAAAAGACGCTTATCTTCAATCTAGGTGTTTCTGCGTGCTGCTCCGGCCCAAAGAGTGCCCGGCTGAAAACGACAACGCAGTCATGTCGGGTGCCACTGTCTGCACCTGCACAGAATGTTTTGAGCAGATATCTTCTTTCGTTCGGCCGGAATTGCAAGAAGTTTGTGCATCTTCTATGTTCGTCGCGGTCAATGGCAAAAGGCGCTTATCTTCAATCTAGGTGTTTCTGCGTGCTGCTCCGGCCCAAAGAGTGCCCGGCGGAAAACGACAACGCAGGCATGTCGGGTGCCACTGTCTACACTTGCACAGAAAGTTTTAAGCAGATATCTCCTTCCATTCGGCCGGGATTGCAAGAAGTTTGTGCATCTTCTATGTTCGTCGCGGTCAATGGCAAAAGGCGCTTATCTTCAATCTAGGTGTTTCTGCGTGCTGCGCCGGCCCAAAGAGTGCCCGGCGGAAAACGACAACGCAGGCATGTCGAGTGCCACTGTCTACACCTGCACAGAAAGTTTTGAGCAGATATCTCCTTCTATTCCGCCGGAATTGCAAGAAGTTTGTGCATCTTCTATGTTCGTCGCGGTCAATGGCAACAGGCGCTTATCTTCAATCCAGGTGTTTCTGCGTGCTGCGCCGGCCCAAAGAGTGCCCGGCGGAAAACGACAACGCAGGCATGTCGGGTGCCACTGTCTGCACCTGCACAGAAAGTTGTGAGCAGATATCTCCTTCCTTTCGGCCGGAATTGAAAGAAGTTTGTGCATCTTCAATGTTGGTCGCGGTCAATGACAAAAAGGCGCTTATCTTCAATCTAGGTGTTTCTGCGTGCTGCTCCGGCCCAAAGAGTGCCCGGCTGAAAACGACAATGCAGGCATGTCGGGTGCCACTGTCTACACCTGCACAGAAAACTGTGAGCAGATATCTCCTTCCGTTCGGCCGGAATTGCCAGACGTTTGTGCATCTTCAATATTGGTCACGTTCAATGTCAAAAAGCCCTTATCTGCAATCTAGGTGTTTCTGCGTGCTGCGCCGGCCCAAAGAGTGCCCGGCTGAAAACGACAACGCAGGCATGTCGGGTGCCACTGTCTGCACCAGCTCAGAAAGTTTTGAGCAGATATCTCCTTCCATTCGGCCGGAATTGCAAGAAGTTTGTGCATCTTCTATGTTCGTCGCGGTCAATGGCAAAAGGCGCTTATCTTCAATCTAGGTGTTTCTGCGTGCTGCTCCGGCCCAAAGAGTGCCCGGCGGAAAACGACAACGCAGGCATGTCGGGTGCCACTGTCTACACTTGCACAGAAAGTTTTGAGCAGATATCTCCTTCCATTCGGCCGGGATTGCAAGAAGTTTGTGCAACTTCTATGTTCGTCGCGGTCAATGGCAAAAGGCGCTTATCTTCAATCTAGGTGTTTCTGCGTGCTGCTCCGGCCCAAAGAGTGCCCGGCGGAAAACGACAACGCAGTCATGTCGAGTGCCACTGTCTACACCTGCACAGAAAGTTTTGAGCAGATATCTCCTTCTATTCGGCCGGAATTGCAAGAAGTTTGTGCATCTTCTATGTTCGTAGCGGTCAATGGCAAAAGGCCCTTATCTTCAATCTAGGTGTTTCTGCGTGCTGCGCCGGCCCAAAGAGTGCCCGGCGGAAAACGACAACGCAGGCATGTCGGGTGCCACTGTCTGCACCTGCACAGAAAGTTGTGAGCAGATATCTCCTTCCGTTCGGCCGGAATTGAAATAAGTTTGTGCATCTTCAATGTTGGTCGCGGTCAATGACAAAAAGGCGCTTATCTTCAATCTAGGTGTTTCAGCGTGCTGCTCCGGCCCAAAGAGTGCCCGGCTGAAAACGACAACGCAGGCATGTCGGGTGCCACTCTCTGCACCTGCACAGAAAGTTGTGAGCAGATATCTCCTTCCATTCGGCCGGAATTGCAAGACGTTTGTGCATCTTCTATGTTCGTCGCGGTCAAAGGCAAAAGGCGCTTATCTTCAATCTAGGTGTTTCTGCGTGCTGCGCCGGCCCAAAGAGTGCCCGGCGGAAAACGACAACGGAGGCATGTCGGGTGCCAATGTCTGCACCTGCACAGAAAGTTTTGAGCAGATATCTCCTTCCATTCGGCCGGAATTGCAAGAAGTTTGTGCATCTTCTATGTTCGTCGCGGTCAATGGCAAAAGGCGCTTATCTTCAATCTAGGTGTTTCTGCGTGCTGCTCCGGCCCAAAGAGTGCCCGGCGGAAAACGACAAAGCAGGCATGTCGAGTTCCACTGTCTGCACCAGCTCAGAAAGTTTTGAGCAGATATCTCCTTCCATTCGGCCGGAATTGCAAGATGTTTGTGCATCTTCTATGTTCGTCGCGGTCAATGGCAAAAGGCGCTTATCTTCAATCTAGGTGTTTCTGCGTGCTGCGCCGGCCCAAAGAGTGCCCGGCGGAAAACGACAACGCAGGCATGTCGGTTGCCACTGTCTGCACCTGCACAGAAAGTTGTGAGCAGATATCTCCTTCCGTTCGGCCGGAATTGAAAGAAGTTTGTGCATCTTCAATGTTGGTCGCGGTCAATGACAAAAAGGCGCTTATCTTCAATCTAGGTGTTTCTGCGTGCTGCTCCGGCCCAAAGAGTGCCCGGCTGAAAACGACAATGCAGGCATGTCGGGTGCCACTGTCTGCACCTGCACAGAAAGTTTTGAGCAGATATCTTCTTTCGTTCGGCCGGAATTGCAAGACGTTTGTGCATCTTTAATATTGGTCACGGTCAATGTCAAAAAGCCCTTATCTTCAATCTAGGTGTTTCTGCGTGCTGCGCCGGCCCAAAGAGTGCCCGGCTGAAAACGACAACGCAGGCATGTCGGGTGCCACTCTCTGCACCTGCACAGAAAGTTTTGAGCAGATATCTCCTTTTATTCGGCCGGAATTGCAAGATGTTTGTGCATCTTCTATGTTCGTCGCGGTCAATGGCAAAAGGCGCTTATCTTCAATCTAGGTGTTTCTGCGTGCTGCTCCGGCCCAAAGAGTGCCCGGCGGAAAACGACAACGCAGGCATGTCGAGTGCCACTGTCTACACCTGCACAGAAAGTTTTGAGCAGATATCTCCTTCTATTCGGCCGGAATTGCAAGAAGTTTGTGCATCTTCTATGTTCGTCGCGGTCAATGGCAAAAGGCGCTTATCTTCAATCTAGGTGTTTCTGCGTGCTGCGCCGGCCCAAAGAGTGCCCGGCGGAAAACGACAACGCAGGCATTTCGGGTGCCACTGTCTGCACTTGCACAGAAAGTTTTGAGCAGATATCTCCTTCCATTCGGCCGGGATTGCAAGAAGTTTGTGCATCTTCTATGTTCGTTGAGGTTAATGGCAAAAGGCGCTTATCTTCAATCTAGGTGTTTCTGCGTGCTGCTCCAGCCCAAAGAGTGCCCGGCGGAAAACGACAACGCAGGCATGTCGGTTGCCACTGTCTGCACCTGCACAGAAAGTTGTGAGCAGATATCTCCTTCCGTTCGGCCGGAATTGAAAGAAGTTTGTGCATCTTCAATGTTGGTCGCGGTCAATGACAAAAAGGCGCTTATCTTCAATCTAGGTGTTTCTGCGTGCTGCTCCGGCCCAAAGAGTGCCCGGCTGAAAACGACAATGCAGGCATGTCGGGTGCCACTGTCTGCACCTGCACAGAAAGTTTTGAGCAGATATCTTCTTTCGTTCGGCCGGAATTGCAAGACGTTTGTGCATCTTTAATATTGGTCACGGTCAATGTCAAAAAGCCCTTATCTTCAATCTAGGTGTTTCTGCGTGCTGCGCCGGCCCAAAGAGTGCCCGGCTGAAAACGACAACGCAGGCATGTCGGGTGCCACTCTCTGCACCTGCACAGAAAGTTTTGAGCAGATATCTCCTTTTATTCGGCCGGAATTGCAAGATGTTTGTGCATCTTCTATGTTCGTCGCATTCAATGGCAAAAGGCGCTTATCTTCAATCTAGGTGTTTCTGCGTGCTGCTCCGGCCCAAAGAGTGCCCGGCGGAAAACGACAACGCAGGCATGTCGAGTGCCACTGTCTACACCTGCACAGAAAGTTTTGAGCAGATATCTCCTTCTATTCGGCCGGAATTGCAAGAAGTTTGTGCATCTTCTATGTTCGTCGCGGTCAATGGCAAAAGGCGCTTATCTTCAATCTAGGTGTTTCTGCGTGCTGCGCCGGCCCAAAGAGTGCCCGGCGGAAAACGACAACGCAGGCATTTCGGGTGCCACTGTCTGCACTTGCACAGAAAGTTTTGAGCAGATATCTCCTTCCATTCGGCCGGGATTGCAAGAAGTTTGTGCATCTTCTATGTTCGTTGAGGTTAATGGCAAAAGGCGCTTATCTTCAATCTAGGTGTTTCTGCGTGCTGCTCCAGCCCAAAGAGTGCTAGGCGGAAAACGACAACGCAGGCATGTCGGGTGCCACTGTCTACACTTGCACAGAAAGTTTTGAGCAGATATCTCCTTCCATTCGGCCGGGATTGCAAGAAGTTTGTGCATCTTCAATGTTCGTCGCGGTCAATGGCAAAAGACGCTTATCTTCAATCTAGGTGTTTCTGCGTGCTGCGCCGGCCCAAAGAGTGCCTAGCGGAAAACGACAACGCAGGCATGTCGGGTGCTACTGTCTGCACCTGCACAGAAAGTTGTGAGCAGATATCTCCTTCCGTTCGGCCGGAATTAAAATAAGTTTGTGCATCTTCTATGTTCGTCGCGGTCAATGGCAAAAGGCGCTTATCTTCAATCTAGGTGTTTCTGCGTGCTGCTCCGTCCCAAAGAGTGCCCGGCGGAAAACGACAACGAAGGCATGTCGGGTGCCACTGTCTGCACCTGCACAGAAAGTTTTGAGCAGATATCTTCTTTCATTCGGCCGGAATTGCAAGACGTTTGTGCATCTTCAATATTGGTCACGGTCAATGTCAAAAAGCCCTTATCTGCAATCTAGGTGTCTCTGCGTGCTGCGCCGGCCCAAAGAGTGCCCGGCTGAAAACGACAACGCAGGCATGTCGGGTGCCACTGTCTGCACCTGCACAGAAAGTTGTGAGCAGATATCTCCTTCCGTTCGGCCGGAATTGAAAGAAGTTTGTGCATCTTCAATGTTGGTCGCGGTCAATGGCAAAAGGCGCTTATCTTCAATCTAGGTGTTTCTGCGTGCTGCGCCGGCCCAAAGAGTGCCCGGCGGAAAACGACAACGCAGGCATGTCGGGTGCCACTGTCTGCACCTGCACAGAAAGTTGTGAGCAGATATCTCCTTCCGTTCGGCCGGAATTAAAATAAGTTTGTGCATCTTCAATGTTGGTCGCGGTCAATGACAAAAAGGCGCTTATCTTCAATCTAGGTGTTTCTGCGTGCTGCTCCGGCCCAAAGAGTGCCCGGCTGAAAACGACAACGCAGGCATGTCGGGTGCCACTGTCTGCACCTGCACAGAAAGTTTTGAGCAGATATCTTCTTTCATTCGGCCGGAATTGCAAGACGTTTGTGCATCTTCAATATTGGTCACTCTCAATGTCAAAAAGCCTTTATCTGCAATCTAGGTGTTTCTGCGTGCTGCGCCGGCCCAAAGAGTGCCCGGCTGAAAACGACAACGCAGTCATGTCGGGTGCCACTGTCTGCCCCAGCTCAGAAAGTTTTGAGCAGATATCTCCTTCCATTCGGCCGGAATTGCAAGAAGTTTGTGCATCTTCTATGTTCGTCGCGGTCAATGGCAAAAGGCGCTTATCTTCAATCTAGGTGTTTCTGCGTGCTGCGCCGGCCCAAAGAGTGCCCGGCGGAAAACGACAACGCAGGCATGTCGGGTGCCACTGTCTACACCTGCACAGAAAACTGTGAGCAGATATCTCCTTCCGTTCGGCCGGAATTGCCAGACGTTTGTGCATCTTCAATATTGGTCACGTTCAATGTCAAAAAGCCCTTATCTGCAATCTAGGTGTTTCTGCGTGCTGCGCCGGCCCAAAGAGTGCCCGGCTGAAAACGACAACGCAGGCATGTCGGGTGCCACTGTCTGCACCAGCTCAGAAAGTTTTGAGCAGATATCTCCTTCCATTCGGCCGGAATTGCAAGAAGTTTGTGCATCTTCTATGTTCGTCGCGGTCAATGGCAAAAGGCGCTTATCTTCAATCTAGGTGTTTCTGCGTGCTGCTCCGGCCCAAAGAGTGCCCGGCGGAAAACGACAACGCAGGCATGTCGGGTGCCACTGTCTACACTTGCACAGAAAGTTTTGAGCAGATATCTCCTTCCATTCGGCCGGGATTGCAAGAAGTTTGTGCAACTTCTATGTTCGTCGCGGTCAATGGCAAAAGGCGCTTATCTTCAATCTAGGTGTTTCTGCGTGCTGCTCCGGCCCAAAGAGTGCCCGGCGGAAAACGACAACGCAGTCATGTCGAGTGCCACTGTCTACACCTGCACAGAAAGTTTTGAGCAGATATCTCCTTCTATTCGGCCGGAATTGCAAGAAGTTTGTGCATCTTCTATGTTCGTAGCGGTCAATGGCAAAAGGCCCTTATCTTCAATCTAGGTGTTTCTGCGTGCTGCGCCGGCCCAAAGAGTGCCCGGCGGAAAACGACAACGCAGGCATGTCGGGTGCCACTGTCTGCACCTGCACAGAAAGTTGTGAGCAGATATCTCCTTCCGTTCGGCCGGAATTGAAATAAGTTTGTGCATCTTCAATGTTGGTCGCGGTCAATGACAAAAAGGCGCTTATCTTCAATCTAGGTGTTTCAGCGTGCTGCTCCGGCCCAAAGAGTGCCCGGCTGAAAACGACAACGCAGGCATGTCGGGTGCCACTCTCTGCACCTGCACAGAAAGTTGTGAGCAGATATCTCCTTCCATTCGGCCGGAATTGCAAGACGTTTGTGCATCTTCTATGTTCGTCGCGGTCAAAGGCAAAAGGCGCTTATCTTCAATCTAGGTGTTTCTGCGTGCTGCGCCGGCCCAAAGAGTGCCCGGCGGAAAACGACAACGGAGGCATGTCGGGTGCCAATGTCTGCACCTGCACAGAAAGTTTTGAGCAGATATCTCCTTCCATTCGGCCGGAATTGCAAGAAGTTTGTGCATCTTCTATGTTCGTCGCGGTCAATGGCAAAAGGCGCTTATCTTCAATCTAGGTGTTTCTGCGTGCTGCTCCGGCCCAAAGAGTGCCCGGCGGAAAACGACAAAGCAGGCATGTCGAGTTCCACTGTCTGCACCAGCTCAGAAAGTTTTGAGCAGATATCTCCTTCCATTCGGCCGGAATTGCAAGATGTTTGTGCATCTTCTATGTTCGTCGCGGTCAATGGCAAAAGGCGCTTATCTTCAATCTAGGTGTTTCTGCGTGCTGCGCCGGCCCAAAGAGTGCCCGGCGGAAAACGACAACGCAGGCATGTCGGTTGCCACTGTCTGCACCTGCACAGAAAGTTGTGAGCAGATATCTCCTTCCGTTCGGCCGGAATTGAAAGAAGTTTGTGCATCTTCAATGTTGGTCGCGGTCAATGACAAAAAGGCGCTTATCTTCAATCTAGGTGTTTCTGCGTGCTGCTCCGGCCCAAAGAGTGCCCGGCTGAAAACGACAATGCAGGCATGTCGGGTGCCACTGTCTGCACCTGCACAGAAAGTTTTGAGCAGATATCTTCTTTCGTTCGGCCGGAATTGCAAGACGTTTGTGCATCTTTAATATTGGTCACGGTCAATGTCAAAAAGCCCTTATCTTCAATCTAGGTGTTTCTGCGTGCTGCGCCGGCCCAAAGAGTGCCCGGCTGAAAACGACAACGCAGGCATGTCGGGTGCCACTCTCTGCACCTGCACAGAAAGTTTTGAGCAGATATCTCCTTTTATTCGGCCGGAATTGCAAGATGTTTGTGCATCTTCTATGTTCGTCGCGGTCAATGGCAAAAGGCGCTTATCTTCAATCTAGGTGTTTCTGCGTGCTGCTCCGGCCCAAAGAGTGCCCGGCGGAAAACGACAACGCAGGCATGTCGAGTGCCACTGTCTACACCTGCACAGAAAGTTTTGAGCAGATATCTCCTTCTATTCGGCCGGAATTGCAAGAAGTTTGTGCATCTTCTATGTTCGTCGCGGTCAATGGCAAAAGGCGCTTATCTTCAATCTAGGTGTTTCTGCGTGCTGCGCCGGCCCAAAGAGTGCCCGGCGGAAAACGACAACGCAGGCATTTCGGGTGCCACTGTCTGCACTTGCACAGAAAGTTTTGAGCAGATATCTCCTTCCATTCGGCCGGGATTGCAAGAAGTTTGTGCATCTTCTATGTTCGTTGAGGTTAATGGCAAAAGGCGCTTATCTTCAATCTAGGTGTTTCTGCGTGCTGCTCCAGCCCAAAGAGTGCTAGGCGGAAAACGACAACGCAGGCATGTCGGGTGCCACTGTCTACACTTGCACAGAAAGTTTTGAGCAGATATCTCCTTCCATTCGGCCGGGATTGCAAGAAGTTTGTGCATCTTCTATGTTCGTCGCGGTCAATGGCAAAAGGCGCTTATCTTCAATCTAGGTGTTTCTGCGTGCTGCTCCGGCCCAAAGAGTGCCCGGCTGAAAACGACAACGCAGGCATGTCGGGTGCCACTGTCTGCACCTGCACAGAAAGTTTTGAGCAGATATCTTCTTTCATTCGGCCGGAATTGCAAGACGTTTGTGCATCTTCAATATTGGTCACGGTCAATGTCAAAAAGCCCTTATCTGCAATCTAGGTGTTTCTGCGTGCTGCGCCGGCCCAAAGAGTGCCCGGCTGAAAACGACAACGCAGGCATGTCGGGTGCCACTGTCTGCACCAGCTCAGAAAGCTTTGAGCAGATATCTCCTTCCATTCGGCCGGAATTGCAAGATGTTTGTGCATCTTCTATGTTCGTCGCGGTCAATGGCAAAAGGCGCTTATCTTCAATCTAGGTGTTTCTGCGTGCTGCTCCGGCCCAAAGAGTGCCCGGCGGAAAACGACAACGCAGGCATGTCGGGTGCCACTGTCTACACTTGCACAGAAAGTTTTGAGCAGATATCTCCTTCCATTCGGCCGGGATTGCAAGAAGTTTGTGCATCTTCAATGTTCGTCGCGGTCAATGGCAAAAGACGCTTATCTTCAATCTAGGTGTTTCTGCGTGCTGCGCCGGCCCAAAGAGTGCCTAGCGGAAAACGACAACGCAGGCATGTCGGGTGCCACTGTCTGCACCTGCACAGAAAGTTGTGAGCAGATATCTCCTTCCGTTCGGCCGGAATTAAAATAAGTTTGTGCATCTTCTATGTTCGTCGCGGTCAATGGCAAAAGGCGCTTATCTTCAATCTAGGTGTTTCTGCGTGCTGCTCCGTCCCAAAGAGTGCCCGGCGGAAAACGACAACGCAGGCATGTCGGGTGCCACTGTCTGCACCTGCACAGAAAGTTTTGAGCAGATATCTTCTTTCATTCGGCCGGAATTGCAAGACGTTTGTGCATCTTCAATATTGGTCACGGTCAATGTCAAAAAGCCCTTATCTGCAATCTAGGTGTCTCTGCGTGCTGCGCCGGCCCAAAGAGTGCCCGGCTGAAAACGACAACGCAGGCATGTCGGGTGCCACTGTCTGCACCTGCACAGAAAGTTGTGAGCAGATATCTCCTTCCGTTCGGCCGGAATTGAAAGAAGTTTGTGCATCTTCAATGTTGGTCGCGGTCAATGGCAAAAGGCGCTTATCTTCAATCTAGGTGTTTCTGCGTGCTGCGCCGGCCCAAAGAGTGCCCGGCGGAAAACGACAACGCAGGCATGTCGGGTGCCACTGTCTGCACCTGCACAGAAAGTTGTGAGCAGATATCTCCTTCCGTTCGGCCGGAATTAAAATAAGTTTGTGCATCTTCAATGTTGGTCGCGGTCAATGACAAAAAGGCGCTTATCTTCAATCTAGGTGTTTCTGCGTGCTGCTCCGGCCCAAAGAGTGCCCGGCTGAAAACGACAACGCAGGCATGTCGGGTGCCACTGTCTGCACCTGCACAGAAAGTTTTGAGCAGATATCTTCTTTCATTCGGCCGGAATTGCAAGACGTTTGTGCATCTTCAATATTGGTCACTCTCAATGTCAAAAAGCCTTTATCTGCAATCTAGGTGTTTCTGCGTGCTGCGCCGGCCCAAAGAGTGCCCGGCTGAAAACGACAACGCAGTCATGTCGGGTGCCACTGTCTGCCCCAGCTCAGAAAGTTTTGAGCAGATATCTCCTTCCATTCGGCCGGAATTGCAAGAAGTTTGTGCATCTTCTATGTTCGTCGCGGTCAATGGCAAAAGGCGCTTATCTTCAATCTAGGTGTTTCTGCGTGCTGCGCCGGCCCAAAGAGTGCCCGGCGGAAAACGACAACGCAGGCATGTCGGGTGCCACTGTCTACACCTGCACAGAAAACTGTGAGCAGATATCTCCTTCCGTTCGGCCGGAATTGCCAGACGTTTGTGCATCTTCAATATTGGTCACGTTCAATGTCAAAAAGCCCTTATCTGCAATCTAGGTGTTTCTGCGTGCTGCGCCGGCCCAAAGAGTGCCCGGCTGAAAACGACAACGCAGGCATGTCGGGTGCCACTGTCTGCACCAGCTCAGAAAGTTTTGAGCAGATATCTCCTTCCATTCGGCCGGAATTGCAAGAAGTTTGTGCATCTTCTATGTTCGTCGCGGTCAATGGCAAAAGGCGCTTATCTTCAATCTAGGTGTTTCTGCGTGCTGCTCCGGCCCAAAGAGTGCCCGGCGGAAAACGACAACGCAGGCATGTCGGGTGCCACTGTCTACACTTGCACAGAAAGTTTTGAGCAGATATCTCCTTCCATTCGGCCGGGATTGCAAGAAGTTTGTGCATCTTCTATGTTCGTCGCGGTCAATGGCAAAAGGCGCTTATCTTCAATCTAGGTGTTTCTGCGTGCTGCTCCGGCCCAAAGAGTGCCCGGCTGAAAACGACAACGCAGGCATGTCGGGTGCCACTGTCTGCACCTGCACAGAAAGTTTTGAGCAGATATCTCCTTCCATTCGGCCGGGATTGCAAGAAGTTTGTGCAACTTCTATGTTCGTCGCGGTCAATGGCAAAAGGCGCTTATCTTCAATCTAGGTGTTTCTGCGTGCTGCTCCGGCCCAAAGAGTGCCCGGCGGAAAACGACAACGCAGTCATGTCGAGTGCCACTGTCTACACCTGCACAGAAAGTTTTGAGCAGATATCTCCTTCTATTCGGCCGGAATTGCAAGAAGTTTGTGCATCTTCTATGTTCGTAGCGGTCAATGGCAAAAGGCCCTTATCTTCAATCTAGGTGTTTCTGCGTGCTGCGCCGGCCCAAAGAGTGCCCGGCGGAAAACGACAACGCAGGCATGTCGGGTGCCACTGTCTGCACCTGCACAGAAAGTTGTGAGCAGATATCTCCTTCCGTTCGGCCGGAATTGAAATAAGTTTGTGCATCTTCAATGTTGGTCGCGGTCAATGACAAAAAGGCGCTTATCTTCAATCTAGGTGTTTCAGCGTGCTGCTCCGGCCCAAAGAGTGCCCGGCTGAAAACGACAACGCAGGCATGTCGGGTGCCACTCTCTGCACCTGCACAGAAAGTTGTGAGCAGATATCTCCTTCCATTCGGCCGGAATTGCAAGACGTTTGTGCATCTTCTATGTTCGTCGCGGTCAAAGGCAAAAGGCGCTTATCTTCAATCTAGGTGTTTCTGCGTGCTGCGCCGGCCCAAAGAGTGCCCGGCGGAAAACGACAACGGAGGCATGTCGGGTGCCAATGTCTGCACCTGCACAGAAAGTTTTGAGCAGATATCTCCTTCCATTCGGCCGGAATTGCAAGAAGTTTGTGCATCTTCTATGTTCGTCGCGGTCAATGGCAAAAGGCGCTTATCTTCAATCTAGGTGTTTCTGCGTGCTGCTCCGGCCCAAAGAGTGCCCGGCGGAAAACGACAAAGCAGGCATGTCGAGTTCCACTGTCTGCACCAGCTCAGAAAGTTTTGAGCAGATATCTCCTTCCATTCGGCCGGAATTGCAAGATGTTTGTGCATCTTCTATGTTCGTCGCGGTCAATGGCAAAAGGCGCTTATCTTCAATCTAGGTGTTTCTGCGTGCTGCGCCGGCCCAAAGAGTGCCCGGCGGAAAACGACAACGCAGGCATGTCGGTTGCCACTGTCTGCACCTGCACAGAAAGTTGTGAGCAGATATCTCCTTCCGTTCGGCCGGAATTGAAAGAAGTTTGTGCATCTTCAATGTTGGTCGCGGTCAATGACAAAAAGGCGCTTATCTTCAATCTAGGTGTTTCTGCGTGCTGCTCCGGCCCAAAGAGTGCCCGGCTGAAAACGACAATGCAGGCATGTCGGGTGCCACTGTCTGCACCTGCACAGAAAGTTTTGAGCAGATATCTTCTTTCGTTCGGCCGGAATTGCAAGACGTTTGTGCATCTTTAATATTGGTCACGGTCAATGTCAAAAAGCCCTTATCTTCAATCTAGGTGTTTCTGCGTGCTGCGCCGGCCCAAAGAGTGCCCGGCTGAAAACGACAACGCAGGCATGTCGGGTGCCACTCTCTGCACCTGCACAGAAAGTTTTGAGCAGATATCTCCTTTTATTCGGCCGGAATTGCAAGATGTTTGTGCATCTTCTATGTTCGTCGCGGTCAATGGCAAAAGGCGCTTATCTTCAATCTAGGTGTTTCTGCGTGCTGCTCCGGCCCAAAGAGTGCCCGGCGGAAAACGACAACGCAGGCATGTCGAGTGCCACTGTCTACACCTGCACAGAAAGTTTTGAGCAGATATCTCCTTCTATTCGGCCGGAATTGCAAGAAGTTTGTGCATCTTCTATGTTCGTCGCGGTCAATGGCAAAAGGCGCTTATCTTCAATCTAGGTGTTTCTGCGTGCTGCGCCGGCCCAAAGAGTGCCCGGCGGAAAACGACAACGCAGGCATTTCGGGTGCCACTGTCTGCACTTGCACAGAAAGTTTTGAGCAGATATCTCCTTCCATTCGGCCGGGATTGCAAGAAGTTTGTGCATCTTCTATGTTCGTTGAGGTTAATGGCAAAAGGCGCTTATCTTCAATCTAGGTGTTTCTGCGTGCTGCTCCAGCCCAAAGAGTGCCCGGCGGAAAACGACAACGCAGGCATGTCGGTTGCCACTGTCTGCACCTGCACAGAAAGTTGTGAGCAGATATCTCCTTCCGTTCGGCCGGAATTGAAAGAAGTTTGTGCATCTTCAATGTTGGTCGCGGTCAATGACAAAAAGGCGCTTATCTTCAATCTAGGTGTTTCTGCGTGCTGCTCCGGCCCAAAGAGTGCCCGGCTGAAAACGACAATGCAGGCATGTCGGGTGCCACTGTCTGCACCTGCACAGAAAGTTTTGAGCAGATATCTTCTTTCGTTCGGCCGGAATTGCAAGACGTTTGTGCATCTTTAATATTGGTCACGGTCAATGTCAAAAAGCCCTTATCTTCAATCTAGGTGTTTCTGCGTGCTGCGCCGGCCCAAAGAGTGCCCGGCTGAAAACGACAACGCAGGCATGTCGGGTGCCACTCTCTGCACCTGCACAGAAAGTTTTGAGCAGATATCTCCTTTTATTCGGCCGGAATTGCAAGATGTTTGTGCATCTTCTATGTTCGTCGCATTCAATGGCAAAAGGCGCTTATCTTCAATCTAGGTGTTTCTGCGTGCTGCTCCGGCCCAAAGAGTGCCCGGCGGAAAACGACAACGCAGGCATGTCGAGTGCCACTGTCTACACCTGCACAGAAAGTTTTGAGCAGATATCTCCTTCTATTCGGCCGGAATTGCAAGAAGTTTGTGCATCTTCTATGTTCGTCGCGGTCAATGGCAAAAGGCGCTTATCTTCAATCTAGGTGTTTCTGCGTGCTGCGCCGGCCCAAAGAGTGCCCGGCGGAAAACGACAACGCAGGCATTTCGGGTGCCACTGTCTGCACTTGCACAGAAAGTTTTGAGCAGATATCTCCTTCCATTCGGCCGGGATTGCAAGAAGTTTGTGCATCTTCTATGTTCGTTGAGGTTAATGGCAAAAGGCGCTTATCTTCAATCTAGGTGTTTCTGCGTGCTGCTCCAGCCCAAAGAGTGCTAGGCGGAAAACGACAACGCAGGCATGTCGGGTGCCACTGTCTACACTTGCACAGAAAGTTTTGAGCAGATATCTCCTTCCATTCGGCCGGGATTGCAAGAAGTTTGTGCATCTTCAATGTTCGTCGCGGTCAATGGCAAAAGACGCTTATCTTCAATCTAGGTGTTTCTGCGTGCTGCGCCGGCCCAAAGAGTGCCTAGCGGAAAACGACAACGCAGGCATGTCGGGTGCTACTGTCTGCACCTGCACAGAAAGTTGTGAGCAGATATCTCCTTCCGTTCGGCCGGAATTAAAATAAGTTTGTGCATCTTCTATGTTCGTCGCGGTCAATGGCAAAAGGCGCTTATCTTCAATCTAGGTGTTTCTGCGTGCTGCTCCGTCCCAAAGAGTGCCCGGCGGAAAACGACAACGAAGGCATGTCGGGTGCCACTGTCTGCACCTGCACAGAAAGTTTTGAGCAGATATCTTCTTTCATTCGGCCGGAATTGCAAGACGTTTGTGCATCTTCAATATTGGTCACGGTCAATGTCAAAAAGCCCTTATCTGCAATCTAGGTGTCTCTGCGTGCTGCGCCGGCCCAAAGAGTGCCCGGCTGAAAACGACAACGCAGGCATGTCGGGTGCCACTGTCTGCACCTGCACAGAAAGTTGTGAGCAGATATCTCCTTCCGTTCGGCCGGAATTGAAAGAAGTTTGTGCATCTTCAATGTTGGTCGCGGTCAATGGCAAAAGGCGCTTATCTTCAATCTAGGTGTTTCTGCGTGCTGCGCCGGCCCAAAGAGTGCCCGGCGGAAAACGACAACGCAGGCATGTCGGGTGCCACTGTCTGCACCTGCACAGAAAGTTGTGAGCAGATATCTCCTTCCGTTCGGCCGGAATTAAAATAAGTTTGTGCATCTTCAATGTTGGTCGCGGTCAATGACAAAAAGGCGCTTATCTTCAATCTAGGTGTTTCTGCGTGCTGCTCCGGCCCAAAGAGTGCCCGGCTGAAAACGACAACGCAGGCATGTCGGGTGCCACTGTCTGCACCTGCACAGAAAGTTTTGAGCAGATATCTTCTTTCATTCGGCCGGAATTGCAAGACGTTTGTGCATCTTCAATATTGGTCACGGTCAATGTCAAAAAGCCCTTATCTGCAATCTAGGTGTTTCTGCGTGCTGCGCCGGCCCAAAGAGTGCCCGGCTGAAAACGACAACGCAGGCATGTCGGGTGCCACTGTCTGCACCAGCTCAGAAAGTTTTGAGCAGATATCTCCTTCCATTCGGCCGGAATTGCAAGATGTTTGTGCATCTTCTATGTTCGTCGCGGTCAATGGCAAAAGGCGCTTATCTTCAATCTAGGTGTTTCTGCGTGCTGCGCCGGCCCAAAGAGTGCCCGGCGGAAAACGACAACGCAGGCATGTCGGGTGCCCATGTCTACACCTGCACAGAAAATTGTGAGCAGATATCTCCTTCCGTTCGGCCGGAATTGAAAGAAGTTTGTGCATCTTCAATGTTGGTCGCGGTCAATGACAAAAAGACGCTTATCTTCAATCTAGGTGTTTCTGCGTGCTGCTCCGGCCCAAAGAGTGCCCGGCTGAAAACGACAACGCAGGCATGTCGGGTGCCACTGTCTGCACCTGCACAGAATGTTTTGAGCAGATATCTTCTTTCGTTCGGCCGGAATTGCAAGAAGTTTGTGCATCTTCTATGTTCGTCGCGGTCAATGGCAAAAGGCGCTTATCTTCAATCTAGGTGTTTCTGCGTGCTGCTCCGGCCCAAAGAGTGCCCGGCGGAAAACGACAACGCAGGCATGTCGGGTGCCACTGTCTACACTTGCACAGAAAGTTTTAAGCAGATATCTCCTTCCATTCGGCCGGGATTGCAAGAAGTTTGTGCATCTTCTATGTTCGTCGCGGTCAATGGCAAAAGGCGCTTATCTTCAATCTAGGTGTTTCTGCGTGCTGCGCCGGCCCAAAGAGTGCCCGGCGGAAAACGACAACGCAGGCATGTCGGGTGCCACTGTCTACACCTGCACAGAAAATTGTGAGCAGATATCTCCTTCCATTCGGCCGGAATTGCAAGACGTTTGTGCATCTTCCAAATTGGTCACGGTCAATGTCAAAAAGCCCTTATCTGCAATCTAGGTGTTTCTGCGTGCTGCGCCGGCCCAAAGAGTTCCCGGCTGAAAACGACAACACAGGCATGTCGGGTGCCACTGTCTGCACCAGCTCAGAAAGTTTTGAGCAGATATCTCCTTCCATTCGGCTGGAATTGCAAGAAGTTTGTGCATCTTCTATGTTCGTCGCGGTCAATGGCAAAAGGCGCTTATCTTCAATCTAGGTGTTTCTGCGTGCTGCTCCGGCCCAAAGAGTGCCCGGCGGAAAACGACAACGCAGGCATGTCGGGTGCCACTGTCTACACTTGCACAGAAAGTTTTGAGCAGATATCTCCTTCCATTCGGCCGGGATTGCAAGAAGTTTGTGCATCTTCTATGTTCGTCGCGGTCAATGGCAAAAGGCGCTTATCTTCAATCTAGGTGTTTCTGCGTGCTGCGCCGGCCCAAAGAGTGCCCGGCGGAAAACGACAACGCAGGCATGTCGGGTGCCACTGTCTGCACCTGCACAGAAAGTTGTGAGCAGATATCTCCTTCCGTTCGGCCGGAATTAAAATAAGTTTGTGCATCTTCAATGTTGGTCGCGGTCAATGACAAAAAGGCGCTTATCTTCAATCTAGGTGTTTCTGCGTGCTGCTCCGGCCCAAAGAGTGCCCGGCTTAAAACGACAACGCAGGCATGTCGGGTGCCACTGTCTGCACCAGCTCAGAAAGTTTTGAGCAGATATCTCCTTCCATTCGGCCGGAATTGCAAGAAGTTTGTGCATCTTCTATGTTCGTCGCGGTCAATGGCAAAAGGCGCTTATCTTCAATCTAGGTGTTTCTGCGTGCTGCTCCGGCCCAAAGAGTGCCCGGCGGAAAACGACAACGCAGGCATGTCGGGTGCCACTGTCTACACTTGCACAGAAAGTTTTGAGCAGATATCTCCTTCCATTCGGCCGGGATTGCAAGAAGTTTGTGCAACTTCTATGTTCGTCGCGGTCAATGGCAAAAGGCGCTTATCTTCAATCTAGGTGTTTCTGCGTGCTGCTCCGGCCCAAAGAGTGCCCGGCGGAAAACGACAACGCAGTCATGTCGAGTGCCACTGTCTACACCTGCACAGAAAGTTTTGAGCAGATATCTCCTTCTATTCGGCCGGAATTGCAAGAAGTTTGTGCATCTTCCATATTGGTCACGGTCAATGTCAAAAAGCCCTTATCTGCAATCTAGGTGTTTCTGCGTGCTGCGCCGGCCCAAAGAGTGCCCGGCTGAAAACGACAACGCAGGCATGTCGGGTGCCACTGTCTGCACCAGCTCAGAAAGTTTTGAGCAGATATCTCCTTCCATTCGGCCGGAATTGCAAGATGTTTGTGCATCTTCTATGTTCGTCGCGGTCAATGGCAAAAGGCGCTTATCTTCAATCTAGGTGTTTCTGCGTGCTGCGCCGGCCCAAAGAGTGCCCGGCGGAAAACGACAACGCAGGCATGTCGGGTGCCACTGTCTACACCTGCACAGAAAATTGTGAGCAGATATTTCCTTCCATTCGGCCGGAATTGAAAGAAGTTTGTGCATCTTCAATGTTGGTCGCGGTCAATGACAAAAAGACGCTTATCTTCAATCTAGGTGTTTCTGCGTGCTGATCCGGCCCAAAGAGTGCCCGGCTGAAAACGACAACGCAGGCATGTCGGGTGCCACTGTCTGCACCTGCACAGAATGTTTTGAGCAGATATCTTCTTTCGTTCTGCCGGAATTGCAAGAAGTTTGTGCATCTTCTATGTTCGTCGCGGTCAATGTCAAAAGGCGCTTATCTTCAATGTAGGTGTTTCTGCGTGCTGCGCCTGCCCAAAGAGTGCCCGGCGGAAAACGACAACGCAGGCATGTCGGGTGCCACTGTCTGCACCTGCACAGAAAGTTGTGAGCAGATATCTCCTTCCATTCGGCCGGAATTGCAAGAAGTTTGTGCATCTTCTATGTTCGTCGCGGTCAATGGCAAAAGGCGCTTATCTTCAATCTAGGTGTTTCTGCGTGCTGCTCCGGCCAAAAGAGTGCCCGGCGGAAAACGACAACGCAGGCATGTCGGGTGCCACTGTCTACACTTGCACAGAAAATTTTGAGCAGATATCTCCTGCCATTCGGCCGGGATTGCAAGAAGTTTGTGCAACTTCTATGTTCGTCGCGGTCAATGGCAAAAGGCGCTTATCTTCAATCTAGGTGTTTCTGCGTGCTGCTCCGGCCCAAAGAGTGCCCGGCGGAAAACGACAACGCAGTCATGTCGAGTGCCACTGTCTACACCTGCACAGAAAGTTTTGAGCAGATATCTCCTTCTATTCGGCCGGAATTGCAAGAAGTTTGTGCATCTTCTATGTTCGTCGCGGTCAATGGCAAAAGGCGCTTATCTTCAATCTAGGTGTTTCTGCGTGCTGCGCTGGCCCAAAGAGTGCCCGGCGGAAAACGACAACGCAGGCATGTCGGGTGCCACTGTCTGCACCTGCACAGAAAGTTGTGAGCAGATATCTCCTTCCGTTCGGCCGGAATTGAAATAAGTTTGTGCATCTTCAATGTTGGTCGCGGTCAATGACAAAAAGGCGCTTATCTTCAATCTAGGTGTTTCAGCGTGCTGCTCCGGCCCAAAGAGTGCCCGGCTGAAAACGACAACGCAGGCATGTCGGGTGCCACTCTCTGCACCTGCACAGAAAGTTGTGAGCAGATATCTCCTTCCATTCGGCCGGAATTGCAAGACGTTTGTGCATCTTCCATATTGGTCACGGTCAATGTCAAAAAGCCCTTATCTGCAATCTAGGTGTTTCTGCGTGCTGCACAGAAAGTTTTGAGCAGATATCTTCTTTCATTCGGCCGGAATTGCAAGACGTTTGTGCATCTTTAATATTGGTCACGGTCAATGTCAAAAAGCCCTTATCTGCAATCTAGGTGTTTCTGCGTGCTGCGCCGGCCCAAAGAGTGCCCGGCTGAAAACGACAACGCAGGCATGTCGGGTGCCACTGTCTGCACCAGCTCAGAAAGTTTTGAGCAGATATCTCCTTCCATTCGGCCGGAATTGCAAGATGTTTGTGCATCTTCTATGTTCGTCGCGGTCAATGGCAAAAGGCGCTTATCTTCAATCTAGGTGTTTCTGCGTGCTGCTCCGGCCCAAAGAGTGCTCGGCGGAAAACGACAACGCAGGCATGTCGGGTGCCACTGTCTACACCTGCACAGAAAGTTTTGAGCAGATATCTCCTTCCATTCGGCCGGAATTGCAAGAAGTTTGTGCATCTTCTATGTTCGTCGCGGTCAAAGGCAAAAGGCGCTTATCTTCAATCTAGGTGTTTCTGCGTGCTGCGCCGGCCCAAAGAGTGCCCGGCGGAAAACGACAACGGAGGCATGTCGGGTGCCAATGTCTGCACCTGCACAGAAAGTTTTGAGCAGATATCTCCTTCCATTCGGCCGGAATTGCAAGAAGTTTGTGCATCTTCTATGTTCGTCGCGGTCAATGGCAAAAGGCGCTTATCTTCAATCTAGGTGTTTCTGCGTGCTGCTCCGGCCCAAAGAGTGCCCGGCGGAAAACGACAAAGCAGGCATGTCGAGTTCCACTGTCTGCACCAGCTCAGAAAGTTTTGAGCAGATATCTCCTTCCATTCGGCCGGAATTGCAAGATGTTTGTGCATCTTCTATGTTCGTCGCGGTCAATGGCAAAAGGCGCTTATCTTCAATCTAGGTGTTTCTGCGTGCTGCGCCGGCCCAAAGAGTGCCCGGCGGAAAACGACAACGCAGGCATGTCGGTTGCCACTGTCTGCACCTGCACAGAAAGTTGTGAGCAGATATCTCCTTCCGTTCGGCCGGAATTGAAAGAAGTTTGTGCATCTTCAATGTTGGTCGCGGTCAATGACAAAAAGGCGCTTATCTTCAATCTAGGTGTTTCTGCGTGCTGCTCCGGCCCAAAGAGTGCCCGGCTGAAAACGACAATGCAGGCATGTCGGGTGCCACTGTCTGCACCTGCACAGAAAGTTTTGAGCAGATATCTTCTTTCGTTCGGCCGGAATTGCAAGACGTTTGTGCATCTTTAATATTGGTCACGGTCAATGTCAAAAAGCCCTTATCTTCAATCTAGGTGTTTCTGCGTGCTGCGCCGGCCCAAAGAGTGCCCGGCTGAAAACGACAACGCAGGCATGTCGGGTGCCACTCTCTGCACCTGCACAGAAAGTTTTGAGCAGATATCTCCTTTTATTCGGCCGGAATTGCAAGATGTTTGTGCATCTTCTATGTTCGTCGCGGTCAATGGCAAAAGGCGCTTATCTTCAATCTAGGTGTTTCTGCGTGCTGCTCCGGCCCAAAGAGTGCCCGGCGGAAAACGACAACGCAGGCATGTCGAGTGCCACTGTCTACACCTGCACAGAAAGTTTTGAGCAGATATCTCCTTCTATTCGGCCGGAATTGCAAGAAGTTTGTGCATCTTCTATGTTCGTCGCGGTCAATGGCAAAAGGCGCTTATCTTCAATCTAGGTGTTTCTGCGTGCTGCGCCGGCCCAAAGAGTGCCCGGCGGAAAACGACAACGCAGGCATTTCGGGTGCCACTGTCTGCACTTGCACAGAAAGTTTTGAGCAGATATCTCCTTCCATTCGGCCGGGATTGCAAGAAGTTTGTGCATCTTCTATGTTCGTTGAGGTTAATGGCAAAAGGCGCTTATCTTCAATCTAGGTGTTTCTGCGTGCTGCTCCAGCCCAAAGAGTGCTAGGCGGAAAACGACAACGCAGGCATGTCGGGTGCCACTGTCTACACTTGCACAGAAAGTTTTGAGCAGATATCTCCTTCCATTCGGCCGGGATTGCAAGAAGTTTGTGCATCTTCTATGTTCGTCGCGGTCAATGGCAAAAGGCGCTTATCTTCAATCTAGGTGTTTCTGCGTGCTGCTCCGGCCCAAAGAGTGCCCGGCTGAAAACGACAACGCAGGCATGTCGGGTGCCACTGTCTGCACCTGCACAGAAAGTTTTGAGCAGATATCTTCTTTCATTCGGCCGGAATTGCAAGACGTTTGTGCATCTTCAATATTGGTCACGGTCAATGTCAAAAAGCCCTTATCTGCAATCTAGGTGTTTCTGCGTGCTGCGCCGGCCCAAAGAGTGCCCGGCTGAAAACGACAACGCAGGCATGTCGGGTGCCACTGTCTGCACCAGCTCAGAAAGTTTTGAGCAGATATCTCCTTCCATTCGGCCGGAATTGCAAGATGTTTGTGCATCTTCTATGTTCGTCGCGGTCAATGGCAAAAGGCGCTTATCTTCAATCTAGGTGTTTCTGCGTGCTGCTCCGGCCCAAAGAGTGCCCGGCGGAAAACGACAACGCAGGCATGTCGGGTGCCACTGTCTACACTTGCACAGAAAGTTTTGAGCAGATATCTCCTTCCATTCGGCCGGGATTGCAAGAAGTTTGTGCATCTTCAATGTTCGTCGCGGTCAATGGCAAAAGACGCTTATCTTCAATCTAGGTGTTTCTGCGTGCTGCGCCGGCCCAAAGAGTGCCTAGCGGAAAACGACAACGCAGGCATGTCGGGTGCCACTGTCTGCACCTGCACAGAAAGTTGTGAGCAGATATCTCCTTCCGTTCGGCCGGAATTAAAATAAGTTTGTGCATCTTCTATGTTCGTCGCGGTCAATGGCAAAAGGCGCTTATCTTCAATCTAGGTGTTTCTGCGTGCTGCTCCGTCCCAAAGAGTGCCCGGCGGAAAACGACAACGCAGGCATGTCGGGTGCCACTGTCTGCACCTGCACAGAAAGTTTTGAGCAGATATCTTCTTTCATTCGGCCGGAATTGCAAGACGTTTGTGCATCTTCAATATTGGTCACGGTCAATGTCAAAAAGCCCTTATCTGCAATCTAGGTGTCTCTGCGTGCTGCGCCGGCCCAAAGAGTGCCCGGCTGAAAACGACAACGCAGGCATGTCGGGTGCCACTGTCTGCACCTGCACAGAAAGTTGTGAGCAGATATCTCCTTCCGTTCGGCCGGAATTGAAAGAAGTTTGTGCATCTTCAATGTTGGTCGCGGTCAATGGCAAAAGGCGCTTATCTTCAATCTAGGTGTTTCTGCGTGCTGCGCCGGCCCAAAGAGTGCCCGGCGGAAAACGACAACGCAGGCATGTCGGGTGCCACTGTCTGCACCTGCACAGAAAGTTGTGAGCAGATATCTCCTTCCGTTCGGCCGGAATTAAAATAAGTTTGTGCATCTTCAATGTTGGTCGCGGTCAATGACAAAAAGGCGCTTATCTTCAATCTAGGTGTTTCTGCGTGCTGCTCCGGCCCAAAGAGTGCCCGGCTGAAAACGACAACGCAGGCATGTCGGGTGCCACTGTCTGCACCTGCACAGAAAGTTTTGAGCAGATATCTTCTTTCATTCGGCCGGAATTGCAAGACGTTTGTGCATCTTCAATATTGGTCACGGTCAATGTCAAAAAGCCCTTATCTGCAATCTAGGTGTTTCTGCGTGCTGCGCCGGCCCAAAGAGTGCCCGGCTGAAAACGACAACGCAGGCATGTCGGGTGCCACTGTCTGCACCAGCTCAGAAAGTTTTGAGCAGATATCTCCTTCCATTCGGCCGGAATTGCAAGATGTTTGTGCATCTTCTATGTTCGTCGCGGTCAATGGCAAAAGGCGCTTATCTTCAATCTAGGTGTTTCTGCGTGCTGCGCCGGCCCAAAGAGTGCCCGGCGGAAAACGACAACGCAGGCATGTCGGGTGCCCATGTCTACACCTGCACAGAAAATTGTGAGCAGATATCTCCTTCCGTTCGGCCGGAATTGAAAGAAGTTTGTGCATCTTCAATGTTGGTCGCGGTCAATGACAAAAAGACGCTTATCTTCAATCTAGGTGTTTCTGCGTGCTGCTCCGGCCCAAAGAGTGCCCGGCTGAAAACGACAACGCAGGCATGTCGGGTGCCACTGTCTGCACCTGCACAGAATGTTTTGAGCAGATATCTTCTTTCGTTCGGCCGGAATTGCAAGAAGTTTGTGCATCTTCTATGTTCGTCGCGGTCAATGGCAAAAGGCGCTTATCTTCAATCTAGGTGTTTCTGCGTGCTGCTCCGGCCCAAAGAGTGCCCGGCGGAAAACGACAACGCAGGCATGTCGGGTGCCACTGTCTACACTTGCACAGAAAGTTTTAAGCAGATATCTCCTTCCATTCGGCCGGGATTGCAAGAAGTTTGTGCATCTTCTATGTTCGTCGCGGTCAATGGCAAAAGGCGCTTATCTTCAATCTAGGTGTTTCTGCGTGCTGCGCCGGCCCAAAGAGTGCCCGGCGGAAAACGACAACGCAGGCATGTCGAGTGCCACTGTCTACACCTGCACAGAAAGTTTTGAGCAGATATCTCCTTCTATTCCGCCGGAATTGCAAGAAGTTTGTGCATCTTCTATGTTCGTCGCGGTCAATGGCAAAAGGCGCTTATCTTCAATCCAGGTGTTTCTGCGTGCTGCGCCGGCCCAAAGAGTGCCCGGCGGAAAACGACAACGCAGGCATGTCGGGTGCCACTGTCTGCACCTGCACAGAAAGTTGTGAGCAGATATCTCCTTCCTTTCGGCCGGAATTGAAAGAAGTTTGTGCATCTTCAATGTTGGTCGCGGTCAATGACAAAAAGGCGCTTATCTTCAATCTAGGTGTTTCTGCGTGCTGCTCCGGCCCAAAGAGTGCCCGGCTGAAAATGACAATGCAGGCATGTCGGGTGCCACTGTCTGCACCTGCACAGAATGTTTTGAGCAGATATCTTCTTTCGTTCGGCCGGAATTTCAAGACGTTTGTGCATCTTCAATATTGGTCACTCTCAATGTCAAAAAGCCTTTATCTGCAATCTAGGTGTTTCTGCGTGCTGCGCCGGCCCAAAGAGTGCCCGGCTGAAAACGACAACGCAGTCATGTCGGGTGCCACTGTCTGCACCAGCTCAGAAAGTTTTGAGCAGATATCTCCTTCCATTCGGCCGGAATTGCAAGAAGTTTGTGCATCTTCTATGTTCGTCGCGGTCAATGGCAAAAGGCGCTTATCTTCAATCTAGGTGTTTCTGCGTGCTTCTCCGGCCCAAAGAGTGCCCGGCGGAAAACGACAACGCAGGCATGTCGGGTGCCACTGTCTACACTTGCACAGAAAGTTTTGAGCAGATATCTCCTTCCATTCGGCCGGGATTGCAAGAAGTTTGTGCAACTTCTATGTTCGTCGCGGTCAATGGCAAAAGGCGCTTATCTTCAATCTAGGTGTTTCTGCGTGCTGCTCCGGCCCAAAGAGTGCCCGGCGGAAAACGACAACGCAGTCATGTCGAGTGCCACTGTCTACACCTGCACAGAAAGTTTTGAGCAGATATCTCCTTCTATTCGGCCGGAATTGCAAGAAGTTTGTGCATCTTCTATGTTCGTCGCGGTCAATGGCAAAAGGCGCTTATCTTCAATCTAGGTGTTTCTGCGTGCTGCGCCGGCCCAAAGAGTGCCCGGCGGAAAACGACAACGCAGGCATGTCGGGTGCCACTGTCTGCACCTGCACAGAAAGTTGTGAGCAGATATCTCCTTCCGTTCGGCCGGAATTGAAATAAGTTTGTGCATCTTCAATGTTGGTCGCGGTCAATGACAAAAAGGCGCTTATCTTCAATCTAGGTGTTTCAGCGTGCTGCTCCGGCCCAAAGAGTGCCCGGCTGAAAACGACAACGCAGGCATGTCGGGTGCCACTCTCTGCACCTGCACAGAAAGTTGTGAGCAGATATCTCCTTCCATTCGGCCGGAATTGCAAGACGTTTGTGCATCTTCCATATTGGTCACGGTCAATGTCAAAAAGCCCTTATCTGCAATCTAGGTGTTTCTGCGTGCTGCGCCGGCCCAAAGAGTGCCCGGCTGAAAACGACAACGCAGGCATGTCGGGTGCCACTGTCTGCACCAGCTCAGAAAGTTTTGAGCAGATATCTCCTTCCATTCGGCCGGAATTGCAAGATGTTTGTGCATCTTCTATGTTCGTCGCGGTCAATGGCAAAAGGCGCTTATCTTCAATCTAGGTGTTTCTGCGTGCTGCGCCGGCCCAAAGAGTGCCCGGCGGAAAACGACAACGCAGGCATGTCGGGTGCCACTGTCTACACCTGCACAGAAAATTGTGAGCAGATATTTCCTTCCGTTCGGCCGGAATTGAAAGAAGTTTGTGCATCTTCAATGTTGGTCGCGGTCAATGACAAAAAGACGCTTATCTTCAATCTAGGTGTTTCTGCGTGCTGATCCGGCCCAAAGAGTGCCCGGCTGAAAACGACAACGCAGGCATGTCGGGTGCCACTGTCTGCACCTGCACAGAATGTTTTGAGCAGATATCTTCTTTCGTTCGGCCGGAATTGCAAGAAGTTTGTGCATCTTCTATGTTCGTCGCGGTCAATGTCAAAAGGCGCTTATCTTCAATGTAGGTGTTTCTGCGTGCTGCGCCTGCCCAAAGAGTGCCCGGCGGAAAACGACAACGCAGGCATGTCGGGTGCCACTGTCTGCACCTGCACAGAAAGTTGTGAGCAGATATCTCCTTCCATTCGGCCGGAATTGCAAGACGTTTGTGCATCTTCCATATTGGTCACGGTCAATGTCAAAAAGCCCTTATCTGCAATCTAGGTGTTTCTGCGTGCTGCGCCGGCCCAAAGAGTTCCCGGCTGAAAACGACAACGCAGGCATGTCGGGTGCCACTGTCTGCACCAGCTCAGAAAGTTTTGAGCAGATATCTCCTTCCATTCGGCTGGAATTGCAAGAAGTTTGTGCATCTTCTATGTTCGTCGCGGTCAATGGCAAAAGGCGCTTATCTTCAATCTAGGTGTTTCTGCGTGCTGCTCCGGCCCAAAGAGTGCCCGGCGGAAAACGACAACGCAGGCATGTCGGGTGCCACTGTCTACACTTGCACAGAAAGTTTTGAGCAGATATCTCCTTCTATTCGGCCGGAATTGCAAGAAGTTTGTGCATCTTCTATGTTCGTCGCGGTCAATGGCAAAAGGCGCTTATCTTCAATCTAGGTGTTTCTGCGTGCTGCGCCGGCCCAAAGAGTGCCCGGCGGAAAACGACAACGCAGGCATGTCGGGTGCCACTGTCTACACCTGCACAGAAAATTGTGAGCAGATATCTCCTTCCATTCGGCCGGAATTGCAAGACGTTTGTGCATCTTCCAAATTGGTCACGGTCAATGTCAAAAAGCCCTTATCTGCAATCTAGGTGTTTCTGCGTGCTGCGCCGGCCCAAAGAGTTCCCGGCTGAAAACGACAACACAGGCATGTCGGGTGCCACTGTCTGCACCAGCTCAGAAAGTTTTGAGCAGATATCTCCTTCCATTCGGCTGGAATTGCAAGAAGTTTGTGCATCTTCTATGTTCGTCGCGGTCAATGGCAAAAGGCGCTTATCTTCAATCTAGGTGTTTCTGCGTGCTGCTCCGGCCCAAAGAGTGCCCGGCGGAAAACGACAACGCAGGCATGTCGGGTGCCACTGTCTACACTTGCACAGAAAGTTTTGAGCAGATATCTCCTTCCATTCGGCCGGGATTGCAAGAAGTTTGTGCATCTTCTATGTTCGTCGCGGTCAATGGCAAAAGGCGCTTATCTTCAATCTAGGTGTTTCTGCGTGCTGCGCCGGCCCAAAGAGTGCCCGGCGGAAAACGACAACGCAGGCATGTCGGGTGCCACTGTCTGCACCTGCACAGAAAGTTGTGAGCAGATATCTCCTTCCGTTCGGCCGGAATTAAAATAAGTTTGTGCATCTTCAATGTTGGTCGCGGTCAATGACAAAAAGGCGCTTATCTTCAATCTAGGTGTTTCTGCGTGCTGCTCCGGCCCAAAGAGTGCCCGGCTTAAAACGACAACGCAGGCATGTCGGGTGCCACTGTCTGCACCAGCTCAGAAAGTTTTGAGCAGATATCTCCTTCCATTCGGCCGGAATTGCAAGAAGTTTGTGCATCTTCTATGTTCGTCGCGGTCAATGGCAAAAGGCGCTTATCTTCAATCTAGGTGTTTCTGCGTGCTGCTCCGGCCAAAAGAGTGCCCGGCGGAAAACGACAACGCAGGCATGTCGGGTGCCACTGTCTACACTTGCACAGAAAATTTTGAGCAGATATCTCCTTCCATTCGGCCGGGATTGCAAGAAGTTTGTGCAACTTCTATGTTCGTCGCGGTCAATGGCAAAAGGCGCTTATCTTCAATCTAGGTGTTTCTGCGTGCTGCTCCGGCCCAAAGAGTGCCCGGCGGAAAACGACAACGCAGTCATGTCGAGTGCCACTGTCTACACCTGCACAGAAAGTTTTGAGCAGATATCTCCTTCTATTCGGCCGGAATTGCAAGAAGTTTGTGCATCTTCTATGTTCGTCGCGGTCAATGGCAAAAGGCGCTTATCTTCAATCTAGGTGTTTCTGCGTGCTGCGCTGGCCCAAAGAGTGCCCGGCGGAAAACGACAACGCAGGCATGTCGGGTGCCACTGTCTGCACCTGCACAGAAAGTTGTGAGCAGATATCTCCTTCCGTTCGGCCGGAATTGAAATAAGTTTGTGCATCTTCAATGTTGGTCGCGGTCAATGACAAAAAGGCGCTTATCTTCAATCTAGGTGTTTCAGCGTGCTGCTCCGGCCCAAAGAGTGCCCGGCTGAAAACGACAACGCAGGCATGTCGGGTGCCACTCTCTGCACCTGCACAGAAAGTTGTGAGCAGATATCTCCTTCCATTCGGCCGGAATTGCAAGACGTTTGTGCATCTTCCATATTGGTCACGGTCAATGTCAAAAAGCCCTTATCTGCAATCTAGGTGTTTCTGCGTGCTGCGCCAGCCCAAAGAGTGCCCGGCTGAAAACGACAACGCAGGCATGTCGGGTGCCACTGTCTGCACCAGCTCAGAAAGTTTTGAGCAGATATCTCCTTCCATTCGGCCGGAATTGCAAGATGTTTGTGCATCTTCTATGTTCGTCGCGGTCAATGGCAAAAGGCGCTTATCTTCAATCTAGGTGTTTCTGCGTGCTGCGCCGGCCCAAAGAGTGCCCGGCGGAAAACGACAACGCAGGCATGTCGGGTGCCACTGTCTACACCTGCACAGAAAATTGTGAGCAGATATTTCCTTCCGTTCGGCCGGAATTGAAAGAAGTTTGTGCATCTTCAATGTTGGTCGCGGTCAATGACAAAAAGACGCTTATCTTCAATCTAGGTGTTTCTGCGTGCTGATCCGGCCCAAAGAGTGCCCGGCTGAAAACGACAACGCAGGCATGTCGGGTGCCACTGTCTGCACCAGCTCAGAAAGTTTTGAGCAGATATCTCCTTCCATTCGGCCGGAATTGCAAGATGTTTGTGCATCTTCTATGTTCGTCGCGGTCAATGGCAAAAGGCGCTTATCTTCAATCTAGGTGTTTCTGCGTGCTGCGCCGGCCCAAAGAGTGCCCGGCGGAAAACGACAACGCAGGCATGTCGGGTGCCACTGTCTACACCTGCACAGAAAATTGTGAGCAGATATCTCCTTCCATTCGGCCGGAATTGCAAGACGTTTGTGCATCTTCCAAATTGGTCACGGTCAATGTCAAAAAGCCCTTATCTGCAATCTAGGTGTTTCTGCGTGCTGCGCCGGCCCAAAGAGTTCCCGGCTGAAAACGACAACACAGGCATGTCGGGTGCCACTGTCTGCACCAGCTCAGAAAGTTTTGAGCAGATATCTCCTTCCATTCGGCTGGAATTGCAAGAAGTTTGTGCATCTTCTATGTTCGTCGCGGTCAATGGCAAAAGGCGCTTATCTTCAATCTAGGTGTTTCTGCGTGCTGCTCCGGCCCAAAGAGTGCCCGGCGGAAAACGACAACGCAGGCATGTCGGGTGCCACTGTCTACACTTGCACAGAAAGTTTTGAGCAGATATCTCCTTCCATTCGGCCGGGATTGCAAGAAGTTTGTGCATCTTCTATGTTCGTCGCGGTCAATGGCAAAAGGCGCTTATCTTCAATCTAGGTGTTTCTGCGTGCTGCGCCGGCCCAAAGAGTGCCCGGCGGAAAACGACAACGCAGGCATGTCGGGTGCCACTGTCTGCACCTGCACAGAAAGTTGTGAGCAGATATCTCCTTCCGTTCGGCCGGAATTAAAATAAGTTTGTGCATCTTCAATGTTGGTCGCGGTCAATGACAAAAAGGCGCTTATCTTCAATCTAGGTGTTTCTGCGTGCTGCTCCGGCCCAAAGAGTGCCCGGCTTAAAACGACAACGCAGGCATGTCGGGTGCCACTGTCTGCACCAGCTCAGAAAGTTTTGAGCAGATATCTCCTTCCATTCGGCCGGAATTGCAAGAAGTTTGTGCATCTTCTATGTTCGTCGCGGTCAATGGCAAAAGGCGCTTATCTTCAATCTAGGTGTTTCTGCGTGCTGCTCCGGCCAAAAGAGTGCCCGGCGGAAAACGACAACGCAGGCATGTCGGGTGCCACTGTCTACACTTGCACAGAAAATTTTGAGCAGATATCTCCTTCCATTCGGCCGGGATTGCAAGAAGTTTGTGCAACTTCTATGTTCGTCGCGGTCAATGGCAAAAGGCGCTTATCTTCAATCTAGGTGTTTCTGCGTGCTGCTCCGGCCCAAAGAGTGCCCGGCGGAAAACGACAACGCAGTCATGTCGAGTGCCACTGTCTACACCTGCACAGAAAGTTTTGAGCAGATATCTCCTTCTATTCGGCCGGAATTGCAAGAAGTTTGTGCATCTTCTATGTTCGTCGCGGTCAATGGCAAAAGGCGCTTATCTTCAATCTAGGTGTTTCTGCGTGCTGCGCTGGCCCAAAGAGTGCCCGGCGGAAAACGACAACGCAGGCATGTCGGGTGCCACTGTCTGCACCTGCACAGAAAGTTGTGAGCAGATATCTCCTTCCGTTCGGCCGGAATTGAAATAAGTTTGTGCATCTTCAATGTTGGTCGCGGTCAATGACAAAAAGGCGCTTATCTTCAATCTAGGTGTTTCAGCGTGCTGCTCCGGCCCAAAGAGTGCCCGGCTGAAAACGACAACGCAGGCATGTCGGGTGCCACTCTCTGCACCTGCACAGAAAGTTGTGAGCAGATATCTCCTTCCATTCGGCCGGAATTGCAAGACGTTTGTGCATCTTCCATATTGGTCACGGTCAATGTCAAAAAGCCCTTATCTGCAATCTAGGTGTTTCTGCGTGCTGCGCCAGCCCAAAGAGTGCCCGGCTGAAAACGACAACGCAGGCATGTCGGGTGCCACTGTCTGCACCAGCTCAGAAAGTTTTGAGCAGATATCTCCTTCCATTCGGCCGGAATTGCAAGATGTTTGTGCATCTTCTATGTTCGTCGCGGTCAATGGCAAAAGGCGCTTATCTTCAATCTAGGTGTTTCTGCGTGCTGCGCCGGCCCAAAGAGTGCCCGGCGGAAAACGACAACGCAGGCATGTCGGGTGCCACTGTCTACACCTGCACAGAAAATTGTGAGCAGATATTTCCTTCCGTTCGGCCGGAATTGAAAGAAGTTTGTGCATCTTCAATGTTGGTCGCGGTCAATGACAAAAAGACGCTTATCTTCAATCTAGGTGTTTCTGCGTGCTGATCCGGCCCAAAGAGTGCCCGGCTGAAAACGACAACGCAGGCATGTCGGGTGCCACTGTCTGCACCAGCTCAGAAAGTTTTGAGCAGATATCTCCTTCCATTCGGCCGGAATTGCAAGATGTTTGTGCATCTTCTATGTTCGTCGCGGTCAATGGCAAAAGGCGCTTATCTTCAATCTAGGTGTTTCTGCGTGCTGCGCCGGCCCAAAGAGTGCCCGGCGGAAAACGACAACGCAGGCATGTCGGGTGCCACTGTCTACACCTGCACAGAAAATTGTGAGCAGATATCTCCTTCCATTCGGCCGGAATTGCAAGACGTTTGTGCATCTTCCAAATTGGTCACGGTCAATGTCAAAAAGCCCTTATCTGCAATCTAGGTGTTTCTGCGTGCTGCGCCGGCCCAAAGAGTTCCCGGCTGAAAACGACAACACAGGCATGTCGGGTGCCACTGTCTGCACCAGCTCAGAAAGTTTTGAGCAGATATCTCCTTCCATTCGGCTGGAATTGCAAGAAGTTTGTGCATCTTCTATGTTCGTCGCGGTCAATGGCAAAAGGCGCTTATCTTCAATCTAGGTGTTTCTGCGTGCTGCTCCGGCCCAAAGAGTGCCCGGCGGAAAACGACAACGCAGGCATGTCGGGTGCCACTGTCTACACTTGCACAGAAAGTTTTGAGCAGATATCTCCTTCCATTCGGCCGGGATTGCAAGAAGTTTGTGCATCTTCTATGTTCGTCGCGGTCAATGGCAAAAGGCGCTTATCTTCAATCTAGGTGTTTCTGCGTGCTGCGCCGGCCCAAAGAGTGCCCGGCGGAAAACGACAACGCAGGCATGTCGGGTGCCACTGTCTGCACCTGCACAGAAAGTTGTGAGCAGATATCTCCTTCCGTTCGGCCGGAATTAAAATAAGTTTGTGCATCTTCAATGTTGGTCGCGGTCAATGACAAAAAGGCGCTTATCTTCAATCTAGGTGTTTCTGCGTGCTGCTCCGGCCCAAAGAGTGCCCGGCTTAAAACGACAACGCAGGCATGTCGGGTGCCACTGTCTGCACCAGCTCAGAAAGTTTTGAGCAGATATCTCCTTCCATTCGGCCGGAATTGCAAGAAGTTTGTGCATCTTCTATGTTCGTCGCGGTCAATGGCAAAAGGCGCTTATCTTCAATCTAGGTGTTTCTGCGTGCTGCTCCGGCCAAAAGAGTGCCCGGCGGAAAACGACAACGCAGGCATGTCGGGTGCCACTGTCTACACTTGCACAGAAAATTTTGAGCAGATATCTCCTTCCATTCGGCCGGGATTGCAAGAAGTTTGTGCAACTTCTATGTTCGTCGCGGTCAATAGCAAAAGGCGCTTATCTTCAATCTAGGTGTTTCTGCGTGCTGCTCCGGCCCAAAGAGTGCCCGGCGGAAAACGACAACGCAGTCATGTCGAGTGCCACTGTCTACACCTGCACAGAAAGTTTTGAGCAGATATCTCCTTCTATTCGGCCGGAATTGCAAGAAGTTTGTGCATCTTCTATGTTCGTCGCGGTCAATGGCAAAAGGCGCTTATCTTCAATCTAGGTGTTTCTGCGTGCTGCGCTGGCCCAAAGAGTGCCCGGCGGAAAACGACAACGCAGGCATGTCGGGTGCCACTGTCTGCACCTGCACAGAAAGTTGTGAGCAGATATCTCCTTCCGTTCGGCCGGAATTGAAATAAGTTTGTGCATCTTCAATGTTGGTCGCGGTCAATGACAAAAAGGCGCTTATCTTCAATCTAGGTGTTTCAGCGTGCTGCTCCGGCCCAAAGAGTGCCCGGCTGAAAACGACAACGCAGGCATGTCGGGTGCCACTCTCTGCACCTGCACAGAAAGTTGTGAGCAGATATCTCCTTCCATTCGGCCGGAATTGCAAGACGTTTGTGCATCTTCCATATTGGTCACGGTCAATGTCAAAAAGCCCTTATCTGCAATCTAGGTGTTTCTGCGTGCTGCGCCAGCCCAAAGAGTGCCCGGCTGAAAACGACAACGCAGGCATGTCGGGTGCCACTGTCTGCACCAGCTCAGAAAGTTTTGAGCAGATATCTCCTTCCATTCGGCCGGAATTGCAAGATGTTTGTGCATCTTCTATGTTCGTCGCGGTCAATGGCAAAAGGCGCTTATCTTCAATCTAGGTGTTTCTGCGTGCTGCGCCGGCCCAAAGAGTGCCCGGCGGAAAACGACAACGCAGGCATGTCGGGTGCCACTGTCTACACCTGCACAGAAAATTGTGAGCAGATATTTCCTTCCGTTCGGCCGGAATTGAAAGAAGTTTGTGCATCTTCAATGTTGGTCGCGGTCAATGACAAAAAGACGCTTATCTTCAATCTAGGTGTTTCTGCGTGCTGATCCGGCCCAAAGAGTGCCCGGCTGAAAACGACAACGCAGGCATGTCGGGTGCCACTGTCTGCACCTGAACAGAATGTTTTGAGCAGATATCTTCTTTCGTTCGGCCGGAATTGCAAGAAGTTTGTGCATCTTCTATGTTCGTCGCGGTCAATGGCAAAAGGCGCTTATCTTCAATCTAGGTGTTTCTGCGTGCTGCTCCGGCCCAAAGAGTGCCCGGCGGAAAACGACAACGCAGGCATGTCGGGTGCCACTGTCTACACTTGCACAGAAAGTTTTAAGCAGATATCTCCTTCCATTCGGCCGGGATTGCAAGAAGTTTGTGCATCTTCTATGTTCGTCGCGTTCAATGGCAAAAGGCGCTTATCTTCAATCTAGGTGTTTCTGCGTGCTGCGCCGGCCCAAAGAGTGCCCGGCGGAAAACGACAACGCAGGCATGTCGAGTGCCACTGTCTACACCTGCACAGAAAGTTTTGAGCAGATATCTCCTTCTATTCCGCCGGAATTGCAAGAAGTTTGTGCATCTTCTATGTTCGTCTTGGTCAATGGCAAAAGGCGCTTATCTTCAATCTAGGTGTTTCTGCGTGCTGCGCCGGCCCAAAGAGTGCCCGGCGGAAAACGACAACGCAGGCATGTCGGGTGCCACTGTCTGCACCTGCACAGAAAGTTGTGAGCAGATATCTCCTTCCGTTCGGCCGGAATTGAAAGAAGTTTGTGCATCTTCAATGTTGGTCGCGGTCAATGACAAAAAGGCGCTTATCTTCAATCTAGGTGTTTCTGCGTGCTGCTCCGGCCCAAAGAGTGCCCGGCTGAAAACGACAATGCAGGCATGTCGGGTGCCACTGTCTGCACCTGCACAGAAAGTTTTGAGCAGATATCTTCTTTCGTTCGGCCGGAATTGCAAGACGTTTGTGCATCTTTAATATTGGTCACGGTCAATGTCAAAAAGCCCTTATCTTCAATCTAGGTGTTTCTGCGTGCTGCGCCGGCCCAAAGAGTGCCCGGCTGAAAACGACAACGCAGGCATGTCGGGTGCCACTCTCTGCACCTGCACAGAAAGTTTTGAGCAGATATCTCCTTTTATTCGGCCGGAATTGCAAGATGTTTGTGCATCTTCTATGTTCGTCGCGGTCAATGGCAAAAGGCGCTTATCTTCAATCTAGGTGTTTCTGCGTGCTGCTCCGGCCCAAAGAGTGCCCGGCGGAAAACGACAACGCAGGCATGTCGAGTGCCACTGTCTACACCTGCACAGAACGTTTTGAGCAGATATCTCCTTCTATTCGGCCGGAATTGCAAGAAGTTTGTGCATCTTCTATGTTCGTCGCGGTCAATGGCAAAAGGCGCTTATCTTCAATCTAGGTGTTTCTGCGTGCTGCGCCGGCCCAAAGAGTGCCCGGCGGAAAACGACAACGCAGGCATGTCGGGTGCCACTGTCTGCACTTGCACAGAAAGTTTTGAGCAGATATCTCCTTCCATTCGGCCGGGATTGCAAGAAGTTTGTGCATCTTCTATGTTCGTTGAGGTTAATGGCAAAAGGCGCTTATCTTCAATCTAGGTGTTTCTGCGTGCTGCTCCGGCCCAAAGAGTGCCCGGCTGAAAACGACAACGCAGGCATGTCGGGTGCCACTGTCTGCACCTGCACAGAAAGTTTTGAGCAGATATCTTCTTTCATTCGGCCGGAATTGCAAGACGTTTGTGCATCTTCAATATTGGTCACGGTCAATGTCAAAAAGCCCTTATCTGCAATCTAGGTGTTTCTGCGTGCTGCGCCGGCCCAAAGAGTGCCCGGCTGAAAACGACAACGCAGGCATGTCGGGTGCCACTGTCTGCACCAGCTCAGAAAGTTTTGAGCAGATATCTCCTTCCATTCGGCCGGAATTGCAAGATGTTTGTGCATCTTCTATGTTCGTCGCGGTCAATGGCAAAAGGCGCTTATCTTCAATCTAGGTGTTTCTGCGTGCTGCTCCGGCCCAAAGAGTGCCCGGCGGAAAACGACAACGCAGGCATGTCGGGTGCCACTGTCTACACTTGCACAGAAAGTTTTGAGCAGATATCTCCTTCCATTCGGCCGGGATTGCAAGAAGTTTGTGCATCTTCAATGTTCGTCGCGGTCAATGGCAAAAGACGCTTATCTTCAATCTAGGTGTTTCTGCGTGCTGCGCCGGCCCAAAGAGTGCCTAGCGGAAAACGACAACGCAGGCATGTCGGGTGCCACTGTCTGCACCTGCACAGAAAGTTGTGAGCAGATATCTCCTTCCGTTCGGCCGGAATTAAAATAAGTTTGTGCATCTTCTATGTTCGTCGCGGTCAATGGCAAAAGGCGCTTATCTTCAATCTAGGTGTTTCTGCGTGCTGCTCCGTCCCAAAGAGTGCCCGGCGGAAAACGACAACGCAGGCATGTCGGGTGCCACTGTCTGCACCTGCACAGAAAGTTTTGAGCAGATATCTTCTTTCATTCGGCCGGAATTGCAAGACGTTTGTGCATCTTCAATATTGGTCACGGTCAATGTCAAAAAGCCCTTATCTGCAATCTAGGTGTCTCTGCGTGCTGCGCCGGCCCAAAGAGTGCCCGGCTGAAAACGACAACGCAGGCATGTCGGGTGCCACTGTCTGCACCTGCACAGAAAGTTTTGAGCAGATATCTCCTTCCGTTCGGCCGGAATTGAAAGAAGTTTGTGCATCTTCAATGTTGGTCGCGGTCAATGGCAAAAGGCGCTTATCTTCAATCTAGGTGTTTCTGCGTGCTGCGCCGGCCCAAAGAGTGCCCGGCGGAAAACGACAACGCAGGCATGTCGGGTGCCACTGTCTGCACCTGCACAGAAAGTTGTGAGCAGATATCTCCTTCCGTTCGGCCGGAATTAAAATAAGTTTGTGCATCTTCAATGTTGGTCGCGGTCAATGACAAAAAGGCGCTTATCTTCAATCTAGGTGTTTCTGCGTGCTGCTCCGGCCCAAAGAGTGCCCGGCTGAAAACGACAACGCAGGCATGTCGGGTGCCACTGTCTGCACCTGCACAGAAAGTTTTGAGCAGATATCTTCTTTCATTCGGCCGGAATTGCAAGACGTTTGTGCATCTTCAATATTGGTCACGGTCAATGTCAAAAAGCCCTTATCTGCAATCTAGGTGTTTCTGCGTGCTGCGCCGGCCCAAAGAGTGCCCGGCTGAAAACGACAACGCAGGCATGTCGGGTGCCACTGTCTGCACCAGCTCAGAAAGTTTTGAGCAGATATCTCCTTCCATTCGGCCGGAATTGCAAGATGTTTGTGCATCTTCTATGTTCGTCGCGGTCAATGGCAAAAGGCGCTTATCTTCAATCTAGGTGTTTCTGCGTGCTGCGCCGGCCCAAAGAGTGCCCGGCGGAAAACGACAACGCAGGCATGTCGGGTGCCCATGTCTACACCTGCACAGAAAATTGTGAGCAGATATCTCCTTCCGTTCGGCCGGAATTGAAAGAAGTTTGTGCATCTTCAATGTTGGTCGCGGTCAATGACAAAAAGACGCTTATCTTCAATCTAGGTGTTTCTGCGTGCTGCTCCGGCCCAAAGAGTGCCCGGCTGAAAACGACAACGCAGGCATGTCGGGTGCCACTGTCTGCACCTGCACAGAATGTTTTGAGCAGATATCTTCTTTCGTTCGGCCGGAATTGCAAGAAGTTTGTGCATCTTCTATGTTCGTCGCGGTCAATGGCAAAAGGCGCTTATCTTCAATCTAGGTGTTTCTGCGTGCTGCTCCGGCCCAAAGAGTGCCCGGCGGAAAACGACAACGCAGGCATGTCGGGTGCCACTGTCTACACTTGCACAGAAAGTTTTAAGCAGATATCTCCTTCCATTCGGCCGGGATTGCAAGAAGTTTGTGCATCTTCTATGTTCGTCGCGGTCAATGGCAAAAGGCGCTTATCTTCAATCTAGGTGTTTCTGCGTGCTGCGCCGGCCCAAAGAGTGCCCGGCGGAAAACGACAACGCAGGCATGTCGAGTGCCACTGTCTACACCTGCACAGAAAGTTTTGAGCAGATATCTCCTTCTATTCCGCCGGAATTGCAAGAAGTTTGTGCATCTTCTATGTTCGTCGCGGTCAATGGCAACAGGCGCTTATCTTCAATCCAGGTGTTTCTGCGTGCTGCGCCGGCCCAAAGAGTGCCCGGCGGAAAACGACAACGCAGGCATGTCGGGTGCCACTGTCTGCACCTGCACAGAAAGTTGTGAGCAGATATCTCCTTCCTTTCGGCCGGAATTGAAAGAAGTTTGTGCATCTTCAATGTTGGTCGCGGTCAATGACAAAAAGGCGCTTATCTTCAATCTAGGTGTTTCTGCGTGCTGCTCCGGCCCAAAGAGTGCCCGGCTGAAAACGACAATGCAGGCATGTCGGGTGCCACTGTCTGCACCTGCACAGAATGTTTTGAGCAGATATCTTCTTTCGTTCGGCCGGAATTTCAAGACGTTTGTGCATCTTCAATATTGGTCACTCTCAATGTCAAAAAGCCTTTATCTGCAATCTAGGTGTTTCTGCGTGCTGCGCCGGCCCAAAGAGTGCCCGGCTGAAAACGACAACGCAGTCATGTCGGGTGCCACTGTCTACACCTGCACAGAAAGTTTTGAGCAGATATCTCCTTCCATTCGGCTGGAATTGCAAGAAGTTTGTGCATCTTCTATGTTCGTCGCGGTCAATGGCAAAAGGCGCTTATCTTCAATCTAGGTGTTTCTGCGTGCTGCTCCGGCCCAAAGAGTGCCCGGCGGAAAACGACAACGCAGGCATGTCGGGTGCCACTGTCTACACTTGCACAGAAAGTTTTGAGCAGATATCTCCTTCCATTCGGCCGGGATTGCAAGAAGTTTGTGCATCTTCTATGTTCGTCGCGGTCAATGGCAAAAGGCGCTTATCTTCAATCTAGGTGTTTCTGCGTGCTGCGCCGGCCCAAAGAGTGCCCGGCGGAAAACGACAACGCAGGCATGTCGGGTGCCACTGTCTGCACCTGCACAGAAAGTTGTGAGCAGATATCTCCTTCCGTTCGGCCGGAATTAAAATAAGTTTGTGCATCTTCAATGTTGGTCGCGGTCAATGACAAAAAGGCGCTTATCTTCAATCTAGGTGTTTCTGCGTGCTGCTCCGGCCCAAAGAGTGCCCGGCTTAAAACGACAACGCAGGCATGTCGGGTGCCACTGTCTGCACCAGCTCAGAAAGTTTTGAGCAGATATCTCCTTCCATTCGGCCGGAATTGCAAGAAGTTTGTGCATCTTCTATGTTCGTCGCGGTCAATGGCAAAAGGCGCTTATCTTCAATCTAGGTGTTTCTGCGTGCTGCTCCGGCCAAAAGAGTGCCCGGCGGAAAACGACAACGCAGGCATGTCGGGTGCCACTGTCTACACTTGCACAGAAAATTTTGAGCAGATATCTCCTTCCATTCGGCCGGGATTGCAAGAAGTTTGTGCAACTTCTATGTTCGTCGCGGTCAATGGCAAAAGGCGCTTATCTTCAATCTAGGTGTTTCTGCGTGCTGCTCCGGCCCAAAGAGTGCCCGGCGGAAAACGACAACGCAGTCATGTCGAGTGCCACTGTCTACACCTGCACAGAAAGTTTTGAGCAGATATCTCCTTCTATTCGGCCGGAATTGCAAGAAGTTTGTGCATCTTCTATGTTCGTCGCGGTCAATGGCAAAAGGCGCTTATCTTCAATCTAGGTGTTTCTGCGTGCTGCGCTGGCCCAAAGAGTGCCCGGCGGAAAACGACAACGCAGGCATGTCGGGTGCCACTGTCTGCACCTGCACAGAAAGTTGTGAGCAGATATCTCCTTCCGTTCGGCCGGAATTGAAATAAGTTTGTGCATCTTCAATGTTGGTCGCGGTCAATGACAAAAAGGCGCTTATCTTCAATCTAGGTGTTTCAGCGTGCTGCTCCGGCCCAAAGAGTGCCCGGCTGAAAACGACAACGCAGGCATGTCGGGTGCCACTCTCTGCACCTGCACAGAAAGTTGTGAGCAGATATCTCCTTCCATTCGGCCGGAATTGCAAGACGTTTGTGCATCTTCCATATTGGTCACGGTCAATGTCAAAAAGCCCTTATCTGCAATCTAGGTGTTTCTGCGTGCTGCGCCAGCCCAAAGAGTGCCCGGCTGAAAACGACAACGCAGGCATGTCGGGTGCCACTGTCTGCACCAGCTCAGAAAGTTTTGAGCAGATATCTCCTTCCATTCGGCCGGAATTGCAAGATGTTTGTGCATCTTCTATGTTCGTCGCGGTCAATGGCAAAAGGCGCTTATCTTCAATCTAGGTGTTTCTGCGTGCTGCGCCGGCCCAAAGAGTGCCCGGCGGAAAACGACAACGCAGGCATGTCGGGTGCCACTGTCTACACCTGCACAGAAAATTGTGAGCAGATATTTCCTTCCGTTCGGCCGGAATTGAAAGAAGTTTGTGCATCTTCAATGTTGGTCGCGGTCAATGACAAAAAGACGCTTATCTTCAATCTAGGTGTTTCTGCGTGCTGATCCGGCCCAAAGAGTGCCCGGCTGAAAACGACAACGCAGGCATGTCGGGTGCCACTGTCTGCACCTGCACAGAATGTTTTGAGCAGATATCTTCTTTCGTTCGGCCGGAATTGCAAGAAGTTTGTGCATCTTCTATGTTCGTCGCGGTCAATGTCAAAAGGCGCTTATCTTCAATGTAGGTGTTTCTGCGTGCTGCGCCTGCCCAAAGAGTGCCCGGCGGAAAACGACAACGCAGGCATGTCGGGTGCCACTGTCTGCACCTGCACAGAAAGTTGTGAGCAGATATCTCCTTCCATTCGGCCGGAATTGCAAGACGTTTGTGCATCTTCCATATTGGTCACGGTCAATGTCAAAAAGCCCTTATCTGCAATCTAGGTGTTTCTGCGTGCTGCGCCGGCCCAAAGAGTTCCCGGCTGAAAACGACAACGCAGGCATGTCGGGTGCCACTGTCTGCACCAGCTCAGAAAGTTTTGAGCAGATATCTCCTTCCATTCGTCTGGAATTGCAAGAAGTTTGTGCATCTTCTATGTTCGTCGCGGTCAATGGCAAAAGGCGCTTATCTTCAATCTAGGTGTTTCTGCGTGCTGCTCCGGCCCAAAGAGTGCCCGGCGGAAAACGACAACGCAGGCATGTCGGGTGCCACTGTCTACACTTGCACAGAAAGTTTTGAGCAGATATCTCCTTCTATTCGGCCGGAATTGCAAGAAGTTTGTGCATCTTCTATGTTCGTCGCGGTCAATGGCAAAAGGCGCTTATCTTCAATCTAGGTGTTTCTGCGTGCTGCGCCGGCCCAAAGAGTGCCCGGCTGAAAACGACAACGCAGGCATGTCGGGTGCCACTGTCTGCACCAGCTCAGAAAGTTTTGAGCAGATATCTCCTTCCATTCGGCCGGAATTGCAAGATGTTTGTGCATCTTCTATGTTCGTCGCGGTCAATGGCAAAAGGCGCTTATCTTCAATCTAGGTGTTTCTGCGTGCTGCGCCGGCCCAAAGAGTGCCCGGCGGAAAACGACAACGCAGGCATGTCGGGTGCCACTGTCTACACCTGCACAGAAAATTGTGAGCAGATATCTCCTTCCATTCGGCCGGAATTGCAAGACGTTTGTGCATCTTCCAAATTGGTCACGGTCAATGTCAAAAAGCCCTTATCTGCAATCTAGGTGTTTCTGCGTGCTGCGCCGGCCCAAAGAGTTCCCGGCTGAAAACGACAACACAGGCATGTCGGGTGCCACTGTCTGCACCAGCTCAGAAAGTTTTGAGCAGATATCTCCTTCCATTCGGCTGGAATTGCAAGAAGTTTGTGCATCTTCTATGTTCGTCGCGGTCAATGGCAAAAGGCGCTTATCTTCAATCTAGGTGTTTCTGCGTGCTGCTCCGGCCCAAAGAGTGCCCGGCGGAAAACGACAACGCAGGCATGTCGGGTGCCACTGTCTACACTTGCACAGAAAGTTTTGAGCAGATATCTCCTTCCATTCGGCCGGGATTGCAAGAAGTTTGTGCATCTTCTATGTTCGTCGCGGTCAATGGCAAAAGGCGCTTATCTTCAATCTAGGTGTTTCTGCGTGCTGCGCCGGCCCAAAGAGTGCCCGGCGGAAAACGACAACGCAGGCATGTCGGGTGCCACTGTCTGCACCTGCACAGAAAGTTGTGAGCAGATATCTCCTTCCGTTCGGCCGGAATTAAAATAAGTTTGTGCATCTTCAATGTTGGTCGCGGTCAATGACAAAAAGGCGCTTATCTTCAATCTAGGTGTTTCTGCGTGCTGCTCCGGCCCAAAGAGTGCCCGGCTTAAAACGACAACGCAGGCATGTCGGGTGCCACTGTCTGCACCAGCTCAGAAAGTTTTGAGCAGATATCTCCTTCCATTCGGCCGGAATTGCAAGAAGTTTGTGCATCTTCTATGTTCGTCGCGGTCAATGGCAAAAGGCGCTTATCTTCAATCTAGGTGTTTCTGCGTGCTGCTCCGGCCAAAAGAGTGCCCGGCGGAAAACGACAACGCAGGCATGTCGGGTGCCACTGTCTACACTTGCACAGAAAATTTTGAGCAGATATCTCCTTCCATTCGGCCGGGATTGCAAGAAGTTTGTGCAACTTCTATGTTCGTCGCGGTCAATGGCAAAAGGCGCTTATCTTCAATCTAGGTGTTTCTGCGTGCTGCTCCGGCCCAAAGAGTGCCCGGCGGAAAACGACAACGCAGTCATGTCGAGTGCCACTGTCTACACCTGCACAGAAAGTTTTGAGCAGATATCTCCTTCTATTCGGCCGGAATTGCAAGAAGTTTGTGCATCTTCTATGTTCGTCGCGGTCAATGGCAAAAGGCGCTTATCTTCAATCTAGGTGTTTCTGCGTGCTGCGCTGGCCCAAAGAGTGCCCGGCGGAAAACGACAACGCAGGCATGTCGGGTGCCACTGTCTGCACCTGCACAGAAAGTTGTGAGCAGATATCTCCTTCCGTTCGGCCGGAATTGAAATAAGTTTGTGCATCTTCAATGTTGGTCGCGGTCAATGACAAAAAGGCGCTTATCTTCAATCTAGGTGTTTCAGCGTGCTGCTCCGGCCCAAAGAGTGCCCGGCTGAAAACGACAACGCAGGCATGTCGGGTGCCACTCTCTGCACCTGCACAGAAAGTTGTGAGCAGATATCTCCTTCCATTCGGCCGGAATTGCAAGACGTTTGTGCATCTTCCATATTGGTCACGGTCAATGTCAAAAAGCCCTTATCTGCAATCTAGGTGTTTCTGCGTGCTGCACAGAAAGTTTTGAGCAGATATCTTCTTTCATTCGGCCGGAATTGCAAGACGTTTGTGCATCTTTAATATTGGTCACGGTCAATGTCAAAAAGCCCTTATCTGCAATCTAGGTGTTTCTGCGTGCTGCGCCGGCCCAAAGAGTGCCCGGCTGAAAACGACAACGCAGGCATGTCGGGTGCCACTGTCTGCACCAGCTCAGAAAGTTTTGAGCAGATATCTCCTTCCATTCGGCCGGAATTGCAAGATGTTTGTGCATCTTCTATGTTCGTCGCGGTCAATGGCAAAAGGCGCTTATCTTCAATCTAGGTGTTTCTGCGTGCTGCTCCGGCCCAAAGAGTGCTCGGCGGAAAACGACAACGCAGGCATGTCGGGTGCCACTGTCTACACCTGCACAGAAAGTTTTGAGCAGATATCTCCTTCCATTCGGCCGGAATTGCAAGAAGTTTGTGCATCTTCTATGTTCGTCGCGGTCAAAGGCAAAAGGCGCTTATCTTCAATCTAGGTGTTTCTGCGTGCTGCGCCGGCCCAAAGAGTGCCCGGCGGAAAACGACAACGGAGGCATGTCGGGTGCCAATGTCTGCACCTGCACAGAAAGTTTTGAGCAGATATCTCCTTCCATTCGGCCGGAATTGCAAGAAGTTTGTGCATCTTCTATGTTCGTCGCGGTCAATGGCAAAAGGCGCTTATCTTCAATCTAGGTGTTTCTGCGTGCTGCGCCGTCCCAAAGAGTGCCCGGCGGAAAACGACAACGCAGGCATGTCGAGTGCCACAGTCTACACCTGCACAGAAGGTTTTGAGCAGATATCTCCTTCTATTCCGCCGGAATTGCAAGAAGTTTGTGCATCTTCTATGTTCGTCGCGGTCAATGGCAAAAGGCGCTTATCTTCAATCCAGGTGTTTCTGCGTGCTGCGCCGGTCCAAAGAGTGCCCGGCGGAAAACGACAACGCAGGCATGTCGGGTGCCACTGTCTACACCTGCACAGAAAACTGTGAGCAGATATCTCCTTCCGTTCGGCCGGAATTGCCAGACGTTTGTGCATCTTCAATATTGGTCACGGTCAATGTCAAAAAGCCCTTATCTGCAATCTAGGTGTTTCTGCGTGCTGCGCCGGCCCAAAGAGTGCCCGGCTGAAAACGACAACGCAGGCATGTCGGGTGCCACTGTCTGCACCAGCTCAGAAAGTTTTGAGAAGATATCTCCTTCCATTCGGCCGGGATTGCAAGAAGTTTGTGCATCTTCTATGTTCGTCGCGGTCAATGGCAAAAGGCGCTTATCTTCAATCTAGGTGTTTCTGCGTGCTGCTCCGGCCCAAAGAGTGCTCGGCGGAAAACGACAACGCAGGCATGTCGGGTGCCACTGTCTACACCTGCACAGAAAGTTTTGAGCAGATATCTCCTTCCATTCGGCCGGAATTGCAAGAAGTTTGTGCATCTTCTATGTTCGTCGCGGTCAATGGCAAAAGGCGCTTATCTTCAATCTAGGTGTTTCTGCGTGCTGCGCCGGCCCAAAGAGTGCCCGGCGGAAAACGACAACGCAGGCATGTCGGGTACCACTGTCTACACCTGCACAGAAAATTGTGAGCAGATATCTCCTTCCGTTCGGCCGGAATTGCAAGACGTTTGTGCATCTTCAATATTGGTCACGGTCAATGTCAAAAAGCCCTTATCTGCAATCTAGGTGTTTCTGCGTGCTGCGCCAGCCCAAAGAGTGCCCGGCTGTAAACGACAACGCAGGCAAGTCGGGTGCCACTGTCTGCACCAGCTCAGAAAGTTTTGAGCAGATATCTCCTTCCATTCGGCCGGAATTGCAAGAAGTTTGTGCATCTTCTATGTTCGACGCGGTCAATGGCAAAAGGCGCTTATCTTCAATCTAGGTGTTTCTGCGTGCTGCTCCGGCCCAAAGAGTGCCCGGCGGAAAACGACAACGCAGGCATGTCGGGTGCCACTGTCTACACTTGCACAGAAAGTTTTGAGCAGATATCTCCTTCCATTCGGCCGGGATTGCAAGAAGTTTGTGCATCTTCTATGTTCGTCGCGGTCAATGGCAAAAGGCGCTTATCTTCAATCTAGGTGTTTCTGCGTGCTGCTCCAGCCCAAAGAGTGCCCGGCGGAAAACGACAACGCAGGCATGTCGGGTGCCACTGTCTACACTTGCACAGAAAGTTTTGAGCAGATATCTCCTTCCATTCGGCCGGGATTGCAAGAAGTTTGTGCATCTTCTATGTTCGTCGCGGTCAATGGCAAAAGGCGCTTATCTTCAATCTAGGTGTTTCTGCGTGCTGCTCCGGCCCAAAGAGTGCCCGGCTGAAAACGACAACGCATGCATGTCGGGTGCCACTGTCTGCACCTGCACAGAAAGTTTTGAGCAGATATCTTCTTTCATTCGGCCGGAATTGCAAGACGTTTGTGCATCTTCAATATTGGTCACGGTCAATGTCAAAAAGCCCTTATCTGCAATCTAGGTGTTTCTGCGTGCTGCGCCGGCCCAAAGAGTGCCCGGCTGAAAACGACAACGCAGGCATGTCGGGTGCCACTGTCTGCACCAGCTCAGAAAGTTTTGAGCAGATATCTCCTTCCATTCGGCCGGAATTGCAAGATGTTTGTGCATCTTCTATGTTCGTCGCGGTCAATGGCAAAAGGCGCTTATCTTCAATCTAGGTGTTTCTGCGTGCTGCTCCGGCCCAAAGAGTGCTCGGCGGAAAACGACAACGCAGGCATGTCGGGTGCCACTGTCTACACCTGCACAGAAAGTTTTGAGCAGATATCTCCTTCCATTCGGCCGGAATTGCAAGAAGTTTGTGCATCTTCTATGTTCGTCGCGGTCAATGGCAAAAGGCGCTTATCTTCAATCTAGGTGTTTCTGCGTGCTGCTCCGGCCCAAAGAGTGCCCGGCGGAAAACGACAAAGCAGGCATGTCGAGTTCCACTGTCTACACCTGCACAGAAAGTTTTGAGCAGATATCTCCTTCTATTCCGCCGGAATTGCAAGAAGTTTGTGCATCTTCTATGTTCGTCGCGGTCAATGGCAAAAGGCGCTTATCTTCAATCTAGGTGTTTCTGCGTGCTGCTCCAGCCCAAAGAGTGCCCGGCGGAAAACGACAACGCAGGCATGTCGGGTGCCACTGTCTACACTTGCACAGAAAGTTTTGAGCAGATATCTCCTTCCATTCGGCCGGGATTGCAAGAAGTTTGTGCATCTTCTATGTTCGTCGCGGTCAATGGCAAAAGGCGCTTATCTTCAATCTAGGTGTTTCTGCGTGCTGCTCCGGCCCAAAGAGTGCCCGGCTGAAAACGACAACGCAGGCATGTCGGGTGCCACTGTCTGCACCAGCTCAGAAAGTTTTGAGCAGATATCTCCTTCCATTCGGCCGGAATTGCAAGATGTTTGTGCATCTTCTATGTTCGTCGCGGTCAATGACAAAAGGCGCTTATCTTCAATCTAGGTGTTTCTGCGTGCTGCTCCGGCCCAAAGAGTGCTCGGCGGAAAACGACAACGCAGGCATGTCGGGTGCCACTGTCTACACCTGCACAGAAAGTTTTGAGCAGATATCTCCTTCCATTCGGCCGGAATTGCAAGAAGTTTGTGCATCTTCTATGTTCGTCGCGGTCAATGGCAAAAGGCGCTTATCTTCAATCTAGGTGTTTCTGCGTGCTGCGCCGGCCCAAAGAGTGCCCGGCGGAAAACGACAACGGAGGCATGTCGGGTGCCAATGTCTGCACCTGCACAGAAAGTTTTGAGCAGATATCTCCTTCCATTCGGCCGGAATTGCAAGAAGTTTGTGCATCTTCTATGTTCGTCGCGGTCAATGGCAAAAGGCGCTTATCTTCAATCTAGGTGTTTCTGCGTGCTGCTCCGGCCCAAAGAGTGCCCGGCGGAAAACGACAAAGCAGGCATGTCGAGTTCCACTGTCTACACCTGCACAGAAAGTTTTGAGCAGATATCTCCTTCTATTCCGCCGGAATTGCAAGACGTTTGTGCATCTTCCAAATTGGTCACGGTCAATGTCAAAAAGCCCTTATCTGCAATCTAGGTGTTTCTGCGTGCTGCGCCGGCCCAAAGAGTTCCCGGCTGAAAACGACAACGCAGGCATGTCGGGTGCCACTGTCTGCACCAGCTCAGAAAGTTTTGAGCAGATATCTCCTTCCATTCGGCTGGAATTGCAAGAAGTTTGTGCATCTTCTATGTTCGTCGCGGTCAATGGCAAAAGGCGCTTATCTTCAATCTAGGTGTTTCTGCGTGCTGCGCCGGCCAAAAGAGTGCCCGGCGGAAAACGACAACGCAGGCATGTCGGGTGCCACTGTCTACACTTGCACAGAAAGTTTTGAGCAGATATCTCCTTCCATTCGGCCGGGATTGCAAGAAGTTTGTGCATCTTCTATGTTCGTCGCGGTCAATGGCAAAAGGCGCTTATCTTCAATCTAGGTGTTTCTGCGTGCTGCGCCGGCCCAAAGAGTGCCCGGTGGAAAACGACAACGCAGGCATGTCGGGTGCCACTGTCTGCACCTGCACAGAAAGTTGTGAGCAGATATCTCCTTCCGTTCGGCCGGAATTAAAATAAGTTTGTGCATCTTCAATGTTGGTCGCGGTCAATGACAAAAAGGCGCTTATCTTCAATCTAGGTGTTTCTGCGTGCTGCTCCGGCCCAAAGAGTGCCCGGCTGAAAACGACAACGCAGGCATGTCGGGTGCCACTGTCTGCACCTGCACAGAAAGTTTTGAGCAGATATCTTCTTTCATTCGGCCGGAATTGCAAGACGTTTGTGCATCTTCAATATTGGTCACGGTCAATGTCAAAAAGCCCTTATCTGCAATCTAGGTGTTTCTGCGTGCTGCGCCGGCCCAAAGAGTGCCCGGCTGAAAACGACAACGCAGGCATGTCGGGTGCCACTGTCTGCACCAGCTCAGAAAGTTTTGAGCAGATATCTCCTTCCATTCGGCCGGAATTGCAAGATGTTTGTGCATCTTCTATGTTCGTCGCGGTCAATGGCAAAAGGCGCTTATCTTCAATCTAGGTGTTTCTGCGTGCTGCGCCGGCCCAAAGAGTGCCCGGCGGAAAACGACAACGCAGGCATGTCGGGTGCCCATGTCTACACCTGCACAGAAAATTGTGAGCAGATATCTCCTTCCGTTCGGCCGGAATTGAAAGAAGTTTGTGCATCTTCAATGTTGGTCGCGGTCAATGACAAAAAGACGCTTATCTTCAATCTAGGTGTTTCTGCGTGCTGCTCCGGCCCAAAGAGTGCCCGGCTGAAAACGACAACGCAGGCATGTCGGGTGCCACTGTCTGCACCTGCACAGAATGTTTTGAGCAGATATCTTCTTTCGTTCGGCCGGAATTGCAAGAAGTTTGTGCATCTTCTATGTTCGTCGCGGTCAATGGCAAAAGGCGCTTATCTTCAATCTAGGTGTTTCTGCGTGCTGCTCCGGCCCAAAGAGTGCCCGGCGGAAAACGACAACGCAGGCATGTCGGGTGCCACTGTCTACACTTGCACAGAAAGTTTTAAGCAGATATCTCCTTCCATTCGGCCGGGATTGCAAGAAGTTTGTGCATCTTCTATGTTCGTCGCGGTCACTGGCAAAAGGCGCTTATCTTCAATCTAGGTGTTTCTGCGTGCTGCGCCGGCCCAAAGAGTGCCCGGCGGAAAACGACAACGCAGGCATGTCGAGTGCCACTGTCTACACCTGCACAGAAAGTTTTGAGCAGATATCTCCTTCTATTCCGCCGGAATTGCAAGAAGTTTGTGCATCTTCTATGTTCGTCGCGGTCAATGGCAAAAGGCGCTTATCTTCAATCCAGGTGTTTCTGCGTGCTGCTCCGGCCCAAAGAGTGCCCGGCTGAAAACGACAACGCAGGCATGTCGGGTGCCACTGTCTGCACCAGCTCAGAAAGTTTTGAGCAGATATCTCCTTCCATTCGGCTGGAATTGCAAGAAGTTTGTGCATCTTCTATGTTCGTCGCGGTCAATGGCAAAAGGCGCTTATCTTCAATCTAGGTGTTTCTGCGTGCTGCTCCGGCCCAAAGAGTGCCCGGCGGAAAACGACAACGCAGGCATGTCGGGTGCCACTGTCTACACTTGCACAGAAAGTTTTGAGCAGATATCTCCTTCCATTCGGCCGGGATTGCAAGAAGTTTGTGCATCTTCTATGTTCGTCGCGGTCAATGGCAAAAGGCGCTTATCTTCAATCTAGGTGTTTCTGCGTGCTGCGCCGGCCCAAAGAGTGCCCGGCGGAAAACGACAACGCAGGCATGTCGGGTGCCACTGTCTGCACCTGCACAGAAAGTTGTGAGCAGATATCTCCTTCCGTTCGGCCGGAATTAAAATAAGTTTGTGCATCTTCAATGTTGGTCGCGGTCAATGACAAAAAGGCGCTTATCTTCAATCTAGGTGTTTCTGCGTGCTGCTCCGGCCCAAAGAGTGCCCGGCTTAAAACGACAACGCAGGCATGTCGGGTGCCACTGTCTGCACCAGCTCAGAAAGTTTTGAGCAGATATCTCCTTCCATTCGGCCGGAATTGCAAGAAGTTTGTGCATCTTCTATGTTCGTCGCGGTCAATGGCAAAAGGCGCTTATCTTCAATCTAGGTGTTTCTGCGTGCTGCTCCGGCCAAAAGAGTGCCCGGCGGAAAACGACAACGCAGGCATGTCGGGTGCCACTGTCTACACTTGCACAGAAAATTTTGAGCAGATATCTCCTTCCATTCGGCCGGGATTGCAAGAAGTTTGTGCAACTTCTATGTTCGTCGCGGTCAATAGCAAAAGGCGCTTATCTTCAATCTAGGTGTTTCTGCGTGCTGCTCCGGCCCAAAGAGTGCCCGGCGGAAAACGACAACGCAGTCATGTCGAGTGCCACTGTCTACACCTGCACAGAAAGTTTTGAGCAGATATCTCCTTCTATTCGGCCGGAATTGCAAGAAGTTTGTGCATCTTCTATGTTCGTCGCGGTCAATGGCAAAAGGCGCTTATCTTCAATCTAGGTGTTTCTGCGTGCTGCGCTGGCCCAAAGAGTGCCCGGCGGAAAACGACAACGCAGGCATGTCGGGTGCCACTGTCTGCACCTGCACAGAAAGTTGTGAGCAGATATCTCCTTCCGTTCGGCCGGAATTGAAATAAGTTTGTGCATCTTCAATGTTGGTCGCGGTCAATGACAAAAAGGCGCTTATCTTCAATCTAGGTGTTTCAGCGTGCTGCTCCGGCCCAAAGAGTGCCCGGCTGAAAACGACAACGCAGGCATGTCGGGTGCCACTCTCTGCACCTGCACAGAAAGTTGTGAGCAGATATCTCCTTCCATTCGGCCGGAATTGCAAGACGTTTGTGCATCTTCCATATTGGTCACGGTCAATGTCAAAAAGCCCTTATCTGCAATCTAGGTGTTTCTGCGTGCTGCGCCAGCCCAAAGAGTGCCCGGCTGAAAACGACAACGCAGGCATGTCGGGTGCCACTGTCTGCACCAGCTCAGAAAGTTTTGAGCAGATATCTCCTTCCATTCGGCCGGAATTGCAAGATGTTTGTGCATCTTCTATGTTCGTCGCGGTCAATGGCAAAAGGCGCTTATCTTCAATCTAGGTGTTTCTGCGTGCTGCGCCGGCCCAAAGAGTGCCCGGCGGAAAACGACAACGCAGGCATGTCGGGTGCCACTGTCTACACCTGCACAGAAAATTGTGAGCAGATATTTCCTTCCGTTCGGCCGGAATTGAAAGAAGTTTGTGCATCTTCAATGTTGGTCGCGGTCAATGACAAAAAGACGCTTATCTTCAATCTAGGTGTTTCTGCGTGCTGATCCGGCCCAAAGAGTGCCCGGCTGAAAACGACAACGCAGGCATGTCGGCTGCCACTGTCTGCACCTGCACAGAATGTTTTGAGCAGATATCTTCTTTCGTTCGGCCGGAATTGCAAGAAGTTTGTGCATCTTCTATGTTCGTCGCGGTCAATGGCAAAAGGCGCTTATCTTCAATCTAGGTGTTTCTGCGTGCTGCTCCGGCCCAAAGAGTGCCCGGCGGAAAACGACAACGCAGGCATGTCGGGTGCCACTGTCTACACTTGCACAGAAAGTTTTAAGCAGATATCTCCTTCCATTCGGCCGGGATTGCAAGAAGTTTGTGCATCTTCTATGTTCGTCGCGTTCAATGGCAAAAGGCGCTTATCTTCAATCTAGGTGTTTCTGCGTGCTGCGCCGGCCCAAAGAGTGCCCGGCGGAAAACGACAACGCAGGCATGTCGAGTGCCACTGTCTACACCTGCACAGAAAGTTTTGAGCAGATATCTCCTTCTATTCCGCCGGAATTGCAAGAAGTTTGTGCATCTTCTATGTTCGTCTTGGTCAATGGCAAAAGGCGCTTATCTTCAATCTAGGTGTTTCTGCGTGCTGCGCCGGCCCAAAGAGTGCCCGGCGGAAAACGACAACGCAGGCATGTCGGGTGCCACTGTCTGCACCTGCACAGAAAGTTGTGAGCAGATATCTCCTTCCGTTCGGCCGGAATTGAAAGAAGTTTGTGCATCTTCAATGTTGGTCGCGGTCAATGACAAAAAGGCGCTTATCTTCAATCTAGGTGTTTCTGCGTGCTGCTCCGGCCCAAAGAGTGCCCGGCTGAAAACGACAATGCAGGCATGTCGGGTGCCACTGTCTGCACCTGCACAGAAAGTTTTGAGCAGATATCTTCTTTCGTTCGGCCGGAATTGCAAGACGTTTGTGCATCTTTAATATTGGTCACGGTCAATGTCAAAAAGCCCTTATCTTCAATCTAGGTGTTTCTGCGTGCTGCGCCGGCCCAAAGAGTGCCCGGCTGAAAACGACAACGCAGGCATGTCGGGTGCCACTCTCTGCACCTGCACAGAAAGTTTTGAGCAGATATCTCCTTTTATTCGGCCGGAATTGCAAGATGTTTGTGCATCTTCTATGTTCGTCGCGGTCAATGGCAAAAGGCGCTTATCTTCAATCTAGGTGTTTCTGCGTGCTGCTCCGGCCCAAAGAGTGCCCGGCGGAAAACGACAACGCAGGCATGTCGAGTGCCACTGTCTACACCTGCACAGAACGTTTTGAGCAGATATCTCCTTCTATTCGGCCGGAATTGCAAGAAGTTTGTGCATCTTCTATGTTCGTCGCGGTCAATGGCAAAAGGCGCTTATCTTCAATCTAGGTGTTTCTGCGTGCTGCGCCGGCCCAAAGAGTGCCCGGCGGAAAACGACAACGCAGGCATGTCGGGTGCCACTGTCTGCACTTGCACAGAAAGTTTTGAGCAGATATCTCCTTCCATTCGGCCGGGATTGCAAGAAGTTTGTGCATCTTCTATGTTCGTTGAGGTTAATGGCAAAAGGCGCTTATCTTCAATCTAGGTGTTTCTGCGTGCTGCTCCGGCCCAAAGAGTGCCCGGCTGAAAACGACAACGCAGGCATGTCGGGTGCCACTGTCTGCACCTGCACAGAAAGTTTTGAGCAGATATCTTCTTTCATTCGGCCGGAATTGCAAGACGTTTGTGCATCTTCAATATTGGTCACGGTCAATGTCAAAAAGCCCTTATCTGCAATCTAGGTGTTTCTGCGTGCTGCGCCGGCCCAAAGAGTGCCCGGCTGAAAACGACAACGCAGGCATGTCGGGTGCCACTGTCTGCACCAGCTCAGAAAGTTTTGAGCAGATATCTCCTTCCATTCGGCCGGAATTGCAAGATGTTTGTGCATCTTCTATGTTCGTCGCGGTCAATGGCAAAAGGCGCTTATCTTCAATCTAGGTGTTTCTGCGTGCTGCTCCGGCCCAAAGAGTGCCCGGCGGAAAACGACAACGCAGGCATGTCGGGTGCCACTGTCTACACTTGCACAGAAAGTTTTGAGCAGATATCTCCTTCCATTCGGCCGGGATTGCAAGAAGTTTGTGCATCTTCAATGTTCGTCGCGGTCAATGGCAAAAGACGCTTATCTTCAATCTAGGTGTTTCTGCGTGCTGTGCCGGCCCAAAGAGTGCCCGGCGGAAAACGACAACGCAGGCATGTCGGGTGCCACTGTCTGCACCTGCACAGAAAGTTGTGAGCAGATATCTCCTTCCGTTCGGCCGGAATTAAAATAAGTTTGTGCATCTTCTATGTTCGTCGCGGTCAATGGCGAAAGGCGCTTATCTTCAATCTAGGTGTTTCTGCGTGCTGCTCCGGCCCAAAGAGTGCCCGGCGGAAAACGACAACGCAGGCATGTCGGGTGCCACTGTCTGCACCTGCACAGAAAGTTTTGAGCAGATATCTTCTTTCATTCGGCCGGAATTGCAAGACGTTTGTGCATCTTCAATATTGGTCACGGTCAATGTCAAAAAGCCCTTATCTGCAATCTAGGTGTCTCTGCGTGCTGCGCCGGCCCAAAGAGTGCCCGGCTGAAAACGACAACGCAGGCATGTCGGGTGCCACTGTCTGCACCTGCACAGAAAGTTGTGAGCAGATATCTCCTTCCGTTCGGCCGGAATTGAAAGAAGTTTGTGCATCTTCAATGTTGGTCGCGGTCAATGGCAAAAGGCGCTTATCTTCAATCTAGGTGTTTCTGCGTGCTGCGCCGGCCCAAAGAGTGCCCGGCGGAAAACGACAACGCAGGCATGTCGGGTGCCACTGTCTGCACCTGCACAGAAAGTTGTGAGCAGATATCTCCTTCCGTTCGGCCGGAATTAAAATAAGTTTGTGCATCTTCAATGTTGGTCGCGGTCAATGACAAAAAGGCGCTTATCTTCAATCTAGGTGTTTCTGCGTGCTGCTCCGGCCCAAAGAGTGCCCGGCTGAAAACGACAACGCAGGCATGTCGGGTGCCACTGTCTGCACCTGCACAGAAAGTTTTGAGCAGATATCTTCTTTCATTCGGCCGGAATTGCAAGACGTTTGTGCATCTTCAATATTGGTCACGGTCAATGTCAAAAAGCCCTTATCTGCAATCTAGGTGTTTCTGCGTGCTGCGCCGGCCCAAAGAGTGCCCGGCTGAAAACGACAACGCAGGCATGTCGGGTGCCACTGTCTGCACCAGCTCAGAAAGTTTTGAGCAGATATCTCCTTCCATTCGGCCGGAATTGCAAGATGTTTGTGCATTTTCTATGTTCGTCGCGGTCAATGGCAAAAGGCGCTTATCTTCAATCTAGGTGTTTCTGCGTGCTGCGCCGGCCCAAAGAGTGCCCGGCGGAAAACGACAACGCAGGCATGTCGGGTGCCCATGTCTACACCTGCACAGAAAATTGTGAGCAGATATCTCCTTCCGTTCGGCCGGAATTGAAAGAAGTTTGTGCATCTTCAATGTTGGTCGCGGTCAATGACAAAAAGACGCTTATCTTCAATCTAGGTGTTTCTGCGTGCTGCTCCGGCCCAAAGAGTGCCCGGCTGAAAACGACAACGCAGGCATGTCGGGTGCCACTGTCTGCACCTGCACAGAATGTTTTGAGCAGATATCTTCTTTCGTTCGGCCGGAATTGCAAGAAGTTTGTGCATCTTCTATGTTCGTCGCGGTCAATGGCAAAAGGCGCTTATCTTCAATCTAGGTGTTTCTGCGTGCTGCTCCGGCCCAAAGAGTGCCCGGCGGAAAACGACAACGCAGGCATGTCGGGTGCCACTGTCTACACTTGCACAGAAAGTTTTAAGCAGATATCTCCTTCCATTCGGCCGGGATTGCAAGAAGTTTGTGCATCTTCTATGTTCGTCGCGGTCAATGGCAAAAGGCGCTTATCTTCAATCTAGGTGTTTCTGCGTGCTGCGCCGGCCCAAAGAGTGCCCGGCGGAAAACGACAACGCAGGCATGTCGAGTGCCACTGTCTACACCTGCACAGAAAGTTTTGAGCAGATATCTCCTTCTATTCCGCCGGAATTGCAAGAAGTTTGTGCATCTTCTATGTTCGTCGCGGTCAATGGCAAAAGGCGCTTATCTTCAATCCAGGTGTTTCTGCGTGCTGCGCCGGCCCAAAGAGTGCCCGGCGGAAAACGACAACGCAGGCATGTCGGGTGCCACTGTCTGCACCTGCACAGAAAGTTGTGAGCAGATATCTCCTTCCTTTCGGCCGGAATTGAAAGAAGTTTGTGCATCTTCAATGTTGGTCGCGGTCAATGACAAAAAGGCGCTTATCTTCAATCTAGGTGTTTCTGCGTGCTGCTCCGGCCCAAAGAGTGCCCGGCTGAAAACGACAATGCAGGCATGTCGGGTGCCACTGTCTGCACCTGCACAGAATGTTTTGAGCAGATATCTTCTTTCGTTCGGCCGGAATTTCAAGACGTTTGTGCATCTTCAATATTGGTCACTCTCAATGTCAAAAAGCCTTTATCTGCAATCTAGGTGTTTCTGCGTGCTGCGCCGGCCCAAAGAGTGCCCGGCTGAAAACGACAACGCAGTCATGTCGGGTGCCACTGTCTGCCCCAGCTCAGAAAGTTTTGAGCAGATATCTCCTTCCATTCGGCCGGAATTGCAAGAAGTTTGTGCATCTTCTATGTTCGTCGCGGTCAATGGCAAAAGGCGCTTATCTTCAATCTAGGTGTTTCTGCGTGCTGCGCCGGCCCAAAGAGTGCCCGGCGGAAAACGACAACGCAGGCATGTCGGGTGCCACTGTCTACACCTGCACAGAAAACTGTGAGCAGATATCTCCTTCCGTTCGGCCGGAATTGCCAGACGTTTGTGCATCTTCAATATTGGTCACGTTCAATGTCAAAAAGCCCTTATCTGCAATCTAGGTGTTTCTGCGTGCTGCGCCGGCCCAAAGAGTGCCCGGCTGAAAACGACAACGCAGGCATGTCGGGTGCCACTGTCTGCACCAGCTCAGAAAGTTTTGAGCAGATATCTCCTTCCATTCGGCCGGAATTGCAAGAAGTTTGTGCATCTTCTATGTTCGTCGCGGTCAATGGCAAAAGGCGCTTATCTTCAATCTAGGTGTTTCTGCGTGCTGCTCCGGCCCAAAGAGTGCCCGGCGGAAAACGACAACGCAGGCATGTCGGGTGCCACTGTCTACACTTGCACAGAAAGTTTTGAGCAGATATCTCCTTCCATTCGGCCGGGATTGCAAGAAGTTTGTGCAACTTCTATGTTCGTCGCGGTCAATGGCAAAAGGCGCTTATCTTCAATCTAGGTGTTTCTGCGTGCTGCTCCGGCCCAAAGAGTGCCCGGCGGAAAACGACAACGCAGTCATGTCGAGTGCCACTGTCTACACCTGCACAGAAAGTTTTGAGCAGATATCTCCTTCTATTCGGCCGGAATTGCAAGAAGTTTGTGCATCTTCTATGTTCGTCGCGGTCAATGGCAAAAGGCGCTTATCTTCAATCTAGGTGTTTCTGCGTGCTGCGCCGGCCCAAAGAGTGCCCGGCGGAAAACGACAACGCAGGCATGTCGGGTGCCACTGTCTGCACCTGCACAGAAAGTTGTGAGCAGATATCTCCTTCCGTTCGGCCGGAATTGAAATAAGTTTGTGCATCTTCAATGTTGGTCGCGGTCAATGACAAAAAGGCGCTTATCTTCAATCTAGGTGTTTCAGCGTGCTGCTCCGGCCCAAAGAGTGCCCGGCTGAAAACGACAACGCAGGCATGTCGGGTGCCACTCTCTGCACCTGCACAGAAAGTTGTGAGCAGATATCTCCTTCCATTCGGCCGGAATTGCAAGACGTTTGTGCATCTTCCATATTGGTCACGGTCAATGTCAAAAAGCCCTTATCTGCAATCTAGGTGTTTCTGCGTGCTGCGCCGGCCCAAAGAGTGCCCGGCTGAAAACGACAACGCAGGCATGTCGGGTGCCACTGTCTGCACCAGCTCAGAAAGTTTTGAGCAGATATCTCCTTCCATTCGGCCGGAATTGCAAGATGTTTGTGCATCTTCTATGTTCGTCGCGGTCAATGGCAAAAGGCGCTTATCTTCAATCTAGGTGTTTCTGCGTGCTGCGCCGGCCCAAAGAGTGCCCGGCGGAAAACGACAACGCAGGCATGTCGGGTGCCACTGTCTACACCTGCACAGAAAATTGTGAGCAGATATTTCCTTCCGTTCGGCCGGAATTGAAAGAAGTTTGTGCATCTTCAATGTTGGTCGCGGTCAATGACAAAAAGACGCTTATCTTCAATCTAGGTGTTTCTGCGTGCTGATCCGGCCCAAAGAGTGCCCGGCTGAAAACGACAACGCAGGCATGTCGGGTGCCACTGTCTGCACCTGCACAGAATGTTTTGAGCAGATATCTTCTTTCGTTCGGCCGGAATTGCAAGAAGTTTGTGCATCTTCTATGTTCGTCGCGGTCAATGTCAAAAGGCGCTTATCTTCAATGTAGGTGTTTCTGCGTGCTGCGCCTGCCCAAAGAGTGCCCGGCGGAAAACGACAACGCAGGCATGTCGGGTGCCACTGTCTGCACCTGCACAGAAAGTTGTGAGCAGATATCTCCTTCCATTCGGCCGGAATTGCAAGACGTTTGTGCATCTTCCATATTGGTCACGGTCAATGTCAAAAAGCCCTTATCTGCAATCTAGGTGTTTCTGCGTGCTGCGCCGGCCCAAAGAGTTCCCGGCTGAAAACGACAACGCAGGCATGTCGGGTGCCACTGTCTGCACCAGCTCAGAAAGTTTTGAGCAGATATCTCCTTCCATTCGGCTGGAATTGCAAGAAGTTTGTGCATCTTCTATGTTCGTCGCGGTCAATGGCAAAAGGCGCTTATCTTCAATCTAGGTGTTTCTGCGTGCTGCTCCGGCCCAAAGAGTGCCCGGCGGAAAACGACAACGCAGGCATGTCGGGTGCCACTGTCTACACTTGCACAGAAAGTTTTGAGCAGATATCTCCTTCTATTCGGCCGGAATTGCAAGAAGTTTGTGCATCTTCTATGTTCGTCGCGGTCAATGGCAAAAGGCGCTTATCTTCAATCTAGGTGTTTCTGCGTGCTGCGCCGGCCCAAAGAGTGCCCGGCTGAAAACGACAACGCAGGCATGTCGGGTGCCACTGTCTGCACCAGCTCAGAAAGTTTTGAGCAGATATCTCCTTCCATTCGGCCGGAATTGCAAGATGTTTGTGCATCTTCTATGTTCGTCGCGGTCAATGGCAAAAGGCGCTTATCTTCAATCTAGGTGTTTCTGCGTGCTGCGCCGGCCCAAAGAGTGCCCGGCGGAAAACGACAACGCAGGCATGTCGGGTGCCACTGTCTACACCTGCACAGAAAATTGTGAGCAGATATCTCCTTCCATTCGGCCGGAATTGCAAGACGTTTGTGCATCTTCCAAATTGGTCACGGTCAATGTCAAAAAGCCCTTATCTGCAATCTAGGTGTTTCTGCGTGCTGCGCCGGCCCAAAGAGTTCCCGGCTGAAAACGACAACACAGGCATGTCGGGTGCCACTGTCTGCACCAGCTCAGAAAGTTTTGAGCAGATATCTCCTTCCATTCGGCTGGAATTGCAAGAAGTTTGTGCATCTTCTATGTTCGTCGCGGTCAATGGCAAAAGGCGCTTATCTTCAATCTAGGTGTTTCTGCGTGCTGCTCCGGCCCAAAGAGTGCCCGGCGGAAAACGACAACGCAGGCATGTCGGGTGCCACTGTCTACACTTGCACAGAAAGTTTTGAGCAGATATCTCCTTCCATTCGGCCGGGATTGCAAGAAGTTTGTGCATCTTCTATGTTCGTCGCGGTCAATGGCAAAAGGCGCTTATCTTCAATCTAGGTGTTTCTGCGTGCTGCGCCGGCCCAAAGAGTGCCCGGCGGAAAACGACAACGCAGGCATGTCGGGTGCCACTGTCTGCACCTGCACAGAAAGTTGTGAGCAGATATCTCCTTCCGTTCGGCCGGAATTAAAATAAGTTTGTGCATCTTCAATGTTGGTCGCGGTCAATGACAAAAAGGCGCTTATCTTCAATCTAGGTGTTTCTGCGTGCTGCTCCGGCCCAAAGAGTGCCCGGCTTAAAACGACAACGCAGGCATGTCGGGTGCCACTGTCTGCACCAGCTCAGAAAGTTTTGAGCAGATATCTCCTTCCATTCGGCCGGAATTGCAAGAAGTTTGTGCATCTTCTATGTTCGTCGCGGTCAATGGCAAAAGGCGCTTATCTTCAATCTAGGTGTTTCTGCGTGCTGCTCCGGCCAAAAGAGTGCCCGGCGGAAAACGACAACGCAGGCATGTCGGGTGCCACTGTCTACACTTGCACAGAAAATTTTGAGCAGATATCTCCTTCCATTCGGCCGGGATTGCAAGAAGTTTGTGCAACTTCTATGTTCGTCGCGGTCAATGGCAAAAGGCGCTTATCTTCAATCTAGGTGTTTCTGCGTGCTGCTCCGGCCCAAAGAGTGCCCGGCGGAAAACGACAACGCAGTCATGTCGAGTGCCACTGTCTACACCTGCACAGAAAGTTTTGAGCAGATATCTCCTTCTATTCGGCCGGAATTGCAAGAAGTTTGTGCATCTTCTATGTTCGTCGCGGTCAATGGCAAAAGGCGCTTATCTTCAATCTAGGTGTTTCTGCGTGCTGCGCTGGCCCAAAGAGTGCCCGGCGGAAAACGACAACGCAGGCATGTCGGGTGCCACTGTCTGCACCTGCACAGAAAGTTGTGAGCAGATATCTCCTTCCGTTCGGCCGGAATTGAAATAAGTTTGTGCATCTTCAATGTTGGTCGCGGTCAATGACAAAAAGGCGCTTATCTTCAATCTAGGTGTTTCAGCGTGCTGCTCCGGCCCAAAGAGTGCCCGGCTGAAAACGACAACGCAGGCATGTCGGGTGCCACTCTCTGCACCTGCACAGAAAGTTGTGAGCAGATATCTCCTTCCATTCGGCCGGAATTGCAAGACGTTTGTGCATCTTCCATATTGGTCACGGTCAATGTCAAAAAGCCCTTATCTGCAATCTAGGTGTTTCTGCGTGCTGCGCCAGCCCAAAGAGTGCCCGGCTGAAAACGACAACGCAGGCATGTCGGGTGCCACTGTCTGCACCAGCTCAGAAAGTTTTGAGCAGATATCTCCTTCCATTCGGCCGGAATTGCAAGATGTTTGTGCATCTTCTATGTTCGTCGCGGTCAATGGCAAAAGGCGCTTATCTTCAATCTAGGTGTTTCTGCGTGCTGCGCCGGCCCAAAGAGTGCCCGGCGGAAAACGACAACGCAGGCATGTCGGGTGCCACTGTCTACACCTGCACAGAAAATTGTGAGCAGATATTTCCTTCCGTTCGGCCGGAATTGAAAGAAGTTTGTGCATCTTCAATGTTGGTCGCGGTCAATGACAAAAAGACGCTTATCTTCAATCTAGGTGTTTCTGCGTGCTGATCCGGCCCAAAGAGTGCCCGGCTGAAAACGACAACGCAGGCATGTCGGGTGCCACTGTCTGCACCAGCTCAGAAAGTTTTGAGCAGATATCTCCTTCCATTCGGCCGGAATTGCAAGATGTTTGTGCATCTTCTATGTTCGTCGCGGTCAATGGCAAAAGGCGCTTATCTTCAATCTAGGTGTTTCTGCGTGCTGCGCCGGCCCAAAGAGTGCCCGGCGGAAAACGACAACGCAGGCATGTCGGGTGCCACTGTCTACACCTGCACAGAAAATTGTGAGCAGATATCTCCTTCCATTCGGCCGGAATTGCAAGACGTTTGTGCATCTTCCAAATTGGTCACGGTCAATGTCAAAAAGCCCTTATCTGCAATCTAGGTGTTTCTGCGTGCTGCGCCGGCCCAAAGAGTTCCCGGCTGAAAACGACAACACAGGCATGTCGGGTGCCACTGTCTGCACCAGCTCAGAAAGTTTTGAGCAGATATCTCCTTCCATTCGGCTGGAATTGCAAGAAGTTTGTGCATCTTCTATGTTCGTCGCGGTCAATGGCAAAAGGCGCTTATCTTCAATCTAGGTGTTTCTGCGTGCTGCTCCGGCCCAAAGAGTGCCCGGCGGAAAACGACAACGCAGGCATGTCGGGTGCCACTGTCTACACTTGCACAGAAAGTTTTGAGCAGATATCTCCTTCCATTCGGCCGGGATTGCAAGAAGTTTGTGCATCTTCTATGTTCGTCGCGGTCAATGGCAAAAGGAGCTTATCTTCAATCTAGGTGTTTCTGCGTGCTGCGCCGGCCCAAAGAGTGCCCGGCGGAAAACGACAACGCAGGCATGTCGGGTGCCACTGTCTGCACCTGCACAGAAAGTTGTGAGCAGATATCTCCTTCCGTTCGGCCGGAATTAAAATAAGTTTGTGCATCTTCAATGTTGGTCGCGGTCAATGACAAAAAGGCGCTTATCTTCAATCTAGGTGTTTCTGCGTGCTGCTCCGGCCCAAAGAGTGCCCGGCTTAAAACGACAACGCAGGCATGTCGGGTGCCACTGTCTGCACCAGCTCAGAAAGTTTTGAGCAGATATCTCCTTCCATTCGGCCGGAATTGCAAGAAGTTTGTGCATCTTCTATGTTCGTCGCGGTCAATGGCAAAAGGCGCTTATCTTCAATCTAGGTGTTTCTGCGTGCTGCTCCGGCCAAAAGAGTGCCCGGCGGAAAACGACAACGCAGGCATGTCGGGTGCCACTGTCTACACTTGCACAGAAAATTTTGAGCAGATATCTCCTTCCATTCGGCCGGGATTGCAAAAAGTTTGTGCAACTTCTATGTTCGTCGCGGTCAATGGCAAAAGGCGCTTATCTTCAATCTAGGTGTTTCTGCGTGCTGCTCCGGCCCAAAGAGTGCCCGGCGGAAAACGACAACGCAGTCATGTCGAGTGCCACTGTCTACACCTGCACAGAAAGTTTTGAGCAGATATCTCCTTCTATTCGGCCGGAATTGCAAGAAGTTTGTGCATCTTCTATGTTCGTCGCGGTCAATGGCAAAAGGCGCTTATCTTCAATCTAGGTGTTTCTGCGTGCTGCGCTGGCCCAAAGAGTGCCCGGCGGAAAACGACAACGCAGGCATGTCGGGTGCCACTGTCTGCACCTGCACAGAAAGTTGTGAGCAGATATCTCCTTCCGTTCGGCCGGAATTGAAATAAGTTTGTGCATCTTCAATGTTGGTCGCGGTCAATGACAAAAAGGCGCTTATCTTCAATCTAGGTGTTTCAGCGTGCTGCTCCGGCCCAAAGAGTGCCCGGCTGAAAACGACAACGCAGGCATGTCGGGTGCCACTCTCTGCACCTGCACAGAAAGTTGTGAGCAGATATCTCCTTCCATTCGGCCGGAATTGCAAGACGTTTGTGCATCTTCCATATTGGTCACGGTCAATGTCAAAAAGCCCTTATCTGCAATCTAGGTGTTTCTGCGTGCTGCGCCAGCCCAAAGAGTGCCCGGCTGAAAACGACAACGCAGGCATGTCGGGTGCCACTGTCTGCACCAGCTCAGAAAGTTTTGAGCAGATATCTCCTTCCATTCGGCCGGAATTGCAAGATGTTTGTGCATCTTCTATGTTCGTCGCGGTCAATGGCAAAAGGCGCTTATCTTCAATCTAGGTGTTTCTGCGTGCTGCGCCGGCCCAAAGAGTGCCCGGCGGAAAACGACAACGCAGGCATGTCGGGTGCCACTGTCTACACCTGCACAGAAAATTGTGAGCAGATATTTCCTTCCGTTCGGCCGGAATTGAAAGAAGTTTGTGCATCTTCAATGTTGGTCGCGGTCAATGACAAAAAGACGCTTATCTTCAATCTAGGTGTTTCTGCGTGCTGATCCGGCCCAAAGAGTGCCCGGCTGAAAACGACAACGCAGGCATGTCGGGTGCCACTGTCTGCACCTGCACAGAATGTTTTGAGCAGATATCTTCTTTCGTTCGGCCGGAATTGCAAGAAGTTTGTGCATCTTCTATGTTCGTCGCGGTCAATGGCAAAAGGCGCTTATCTTCAATCTAGGTGTTTCTGCGTGCTGCTCCGGCCCAAAGAGTGCCCGGCGGAAAACGACAACGCAGGCATGTCGGGTGCCACTGTCTACACTTGCACAGAAAGTTTTAAGCAGATATCTCCTTCCATTCGGCCGGGATTGCAAGAAGTTTGTGCATCTTCTATGTTCGTCGCGGTCAATGGCAAAAGGCGCTTATCTTCAATCTAGGTGTTTCTGCGTGCTGCGCCGGCCCAAAGAGTGCCCGGCGGAAAACGACAACGCAGGCATGTCGAGTGCCACTGTCTACACCTGCACAGAAAGTTTTGAGCAGATATCTCCTTCTATTCCGCCGGAATTGCAAGAAGTTTGTGCATCTTCTATGTTCGTCGCGGTCAATGGCAAAAGGCGCTTATCTTCAATCCAGGTGTTTCTGCGTGCTGCGCCGGCCCAAAGAGTGCCCGGCGGAAAACGACAACGCAGGCATGTCGGGTGCCACTGTCTGCACCTGCACAGAAAGTTGTGAGCAGATATCTCCTTCCTTTCGGCCGGAATTGAAAGAAGTTTGTGCATCTTCAATGTTGGTCGCGGTCAATGACAAAAAGGCGCTTATCTTCAATCTAGGTGTTTCTGCGTGCTGCTCCGGCCCAAAGAGTGCCCGGCTGAAAATGACAATGCAGGCATGTCGGGTGCCACTGTCTGCACCTGCACAGAATGTTTTGAGCAGATATCTTCTTTCGTTCGGCCGGAATTTCAAGACGTTTGTGCATCTTCAATATTGGTCACTCTCAATGTCAAAAAGCCTTTATCTGCAATCTAGGTGTTTCTGCGTGCTGCGCCGGCCCAAAGAGTGCCCGGCTGAAAACGACAACGCAGTCATGTCGGGTGCCACTGTCTGCCCCAGCTCAGAAAGTTTTGAGCAGATATCTCCTTCCATTCGGCCGGAATTGCAAGAAGTTTGTGCATCTTCTATGTTCGTCGCGGTCAATGGCAAAAGGCGCTTATCTTCAATCTAGGTGTTTCTGCGTGCTGCGCCGGCCCAAAGAGTGCCCGGCGGAAAACGACAACGCAGGCATGTCGGGTGCCACTGTCTACACCTGCACAGAAAACTGTGAGCAGATATCTCCTTCCGTTCGGCCGGAATTGCCAGACGTTTGTGCATCTTCAATATTGGTCACGTTCAATGTCAAAAAGCCCTTATCTGCAATCTAGGTGTTTCTGCGTGCTGCGCCGGCCCAAAGAGTGCCCGGCTGAAAACGACAACGCAGGCATGTCGGGTGCCACTGTCTGCACCAGCTCAGAAAGTTTTGAGCAGATATCTCCTTCCATTCGGCCGGAATTGCAAGAAGTTTGTGCATCTTCTATGTTCGTCGCGGTCAATGGCAAAAGGCGCTTATCTTCAATCTAGGTGTTTCTGCGTGCTTCTCCGGCCCAAAGAGTGCCCGGCGGAAAACGACAACGCAGGCATGTCGGGTGCCACTGTCTACACTTGCACAGAAAGTTTTGAGCAGATATCTCCTTCCATTCGGCCGGGATTGCAAGAAGTTTGTGCAACTTCTATGTTCGTCGCGGTCAATGGCAAAAGGCGCTTATCTTCAATCTAGGTGTTTCTGCGTGCTGCTCCGGCCCAAAGAGTGCCCGGCGGAAAACGACAACGCAGTCGTGTCGAGTGCCACTGTCTACACCTGCACAGAAAGTTTTGAGCAGATATCTCCTTCTATTCGGCCGGAATTGCAAGAAGTTTGTGCATCTTCTATGTTCGTCGCGGTCAATGGCAAAAGGCGCTTATCTTCAATCTAGGTGTTTCTGCGTGCTGCGCCGGCCCAAAGAGTGCCCGGCGGAAAACGACAACGCAGGCATGTCGGGTGCCACTGTCTGCACCTGCACAGAAAGTTGTGAGCAGATATCTCCTTCCGTTCGGCCGGAATTGAAATAAGTTTGTGCATCTTCAATGTTGGTCGCGGTCAATGACAAAAAGGCGCTTATCTTCAATCTAGGTGTTTCAGCGTGCTGCTCCGGCCCAAAGAGTGCCCGGCTGAAAACGACAACGCAGGCATGTCGGGTGCCACTCTCTGCACCTGCACAGAAAGTTGTGAGCAGATATCTCCTTCCATTCGGCCGGAATTGCAAGACGTTTGTGCATCTTCCATATTGGTCACGGTCAATGTCAAAAAGCCCTTATCTGCAATCTAGGTGTTTCTGCGTGCTGCGCCGGCCCAAAGAGTGCCCGGCTGAAAACGACAACGCAGCCATGTCGGGTGCCACTGTCTGCACCAGCTCAGAAAGTTTTGAGCAGATATCTCCTTCCATTCGGCCGGAATTGCAAGATGTTTGTGCATCTTCTATGTTCGTCGCGGTCAATGGCAAAAGGCGCTTATCTTCAATCTAGGTGTTTCTGCGTGCTGCGCCGGCCCAAAGAGTGCCCGGCGGAAAACGACAACGCAGGCATGTCGGGTGCCACTGTCTACACCTGCACAGAAAATTGTGAGCAGATATTTCCTTCCGTTCGGCCGGAATTGAAAGAAGTTTGTGCATCTTCAATGTTGGTCGCGGTCAATGACAAAAAGACGCTTATCTTCAATCTAGGTGTTTCTGCGTGCTGATCCGGCCCAAAGAGTGCCCGGCTGAAAACGACAACGCAGGCATGTCGGGTGCCACTGTCTGCACCTGCACAGAATGTTTTGAGCAGATATCTTCTTTCGTTCGGCCGGAATTGCAAGAAGTTTGTGCATCTTCTATGTTCGTCGCGGTCAATGTCAAAAGGCGCTTATCTTCAATGTAGGTGTTTCTGCGTGCTGCGCCTGCCCAAAGAGTGCCCGGCGGAAAACGACAACGCAGGCATGTCGGGTGCCACTGTCTGCACCTGCACAGAAAGTTGTGAGCAGATATCTCCTTCCATTCGGCCGGAATTGCAAGACGTTTGTGCATCTTCCATATTGGTCACGGTCAATGTCAAAAAGCCCTTATCTGCAATCTAGGTGTTTCTGCGTGCTGCGCCGGCCCAAAGAGTTCCCGGCTGAAAACGACAACGCAGGCATGTCGGGTGCCACTGTCTGCACCAGCTCAGAAAGTTTTGAGCAGATATCTCCTTCCATTCGTCTGGAATTGCAAGAAGTTTGTGCATCTTCTATGTTCGTCGCGGTCAATGGCAAAAGGCGCTTATCTTCAATCTAGGTGTTTCTGCGTGCTGCTCCGGCCCAAAGAGTGCCCGGCGGAAAACGACAACGCAGGCATGTCGGGTGCCACTGTCTACACTTGCACAGAAAGTTTTGAGCAGATATCTCCTTCTATTCGGCCGGAATTGCAAGAAGTTTGTGCATCTTCTATGTTCGTCGCGGTCAATGGCAAAAGGCGCTTATCTTCAATCTAGGTGTTTCTGCGTGCTGCGCCGGCCCAAAGAGTGCCCGGCTGAAAACGACAACGCAGGCATGTCGGGTGCCACTGTCTGCACCAGCTCAGAAAGTTTTGAGCAGATATCTCCTTCCATTCGGCCGGAATTGCAAGATGTTTGTGCATCTTCTATGTTCGTCGCGGTCAATGGCAAAAGGCGCTTATCTTCAATCTAGGTGTTTCTGCGTGCTGCGCCGGCCCAAAGAGTGCCCGGCGGAAAACGACAACGCAGGCATGTCGGGTGCCACTGTCTACACCTGCACAGAAAATTGTGAGCAGATATCTCCTTCCATTCGGCCGGAATTGCAAGACGTTTGTGCATCTTCCAAATTGGTCACGGTCAATGTCAAAAAGCCCTTATCTGCAATCTAGGTGTTTCTGCGTGCTGCGCCGGCCCAAAGAGTTCCCGGCTGAAAACGACAACACAGGCATGTCGGGTGCCACTGTCTGCACCAGCTCAGAAAGTTTTGAGCAGATATCTCCTTCCATTCGGCTGGAATTGCAAGAAGTTTGTGCATCTTCTATGTTCGTCGCGGTCAATGGCAAAAGGCGCTTATCTTCAATCTAGGTGTTTCTGCGTGCTGCTCCGGCCCAAAGAGTGCCCGGCGGAAAACGACAACGCAGGCATGTCGGGTGCCACTGTCTACACTTGCACAGAAAGTTTTGAGCAGATATCTCCTTCCATTCGGCCGGGATTGCAAGAAGTTTGTGCATCTTCTATGTTCGTCGCGGTCAATGGCAAAAGGCGCTTATCTTCAATCTAGGTGTTTCTGCGTGCTGCGCCGGCCCAAAGAGTGCCCGGCGGAAAACGACAACGCAGGCATGTCGGGTGCCACTGTCTGCACCTGCACAGAAAGTTGTGAGCAGATATCTCCTTCCGTTCGGCCGGAATTAAAATAAGTTTGTGCATCTTCAATGTTGGTCGCGGTCAATGACAAAAAGGCGCTTATCTTCAATCTAGGTGTTTCTGCGTGCTGCTCCGGCCCAAAGAGTGCCCGGCTTAAAACGACAACGCAGGCATGTCGGGTGCCACTGTCTGCACCAGCTCAGAAAGTTTTGAGCAGATATCTCCTTCCATTCGGCCGGAATTGCAAGAAGTTTGTGCATCTTCTATGTTCGTCGCGGTCAATGGCAAAAGGCGCTTATCTTCAATCTAGGTGTTTCTGCGTGCTGCTCCGGCCAAAAGAGTGCCCGGCGGAAAACGACAACGCAGGCATGTCGGGTGCCACTGTCTACACTTGCACAGAAAATTTTGAGCAGATATCTCCTTCCATTCGGCCGGGATTGCAAGAAGTTTGTGCAACTTCTATGTTCGTCGCGGTCAATGGCAAAAGGCGCTTATCTTCAATCTAGGTGTTTCTGCGTGCTGCTCCGGCCCAAAGAGTGCCCGGCGGAAAACGACAACGCAGTCATGTCGAGTGCCACTGTCTACACCTGCACAGAAAGTTTTGAGCAGATATCTCCTTCTATTCGGCCGGAATTGCAAGAAGTTTGTGCATCTTCTATGTTCGTCGCGGTCAATGGCAAAAGGCGCTTATCTTCAATCTAGGTGTTTCTGCGTGCTGCGCTGGCCCAAAGAGTGCCCGGCGGAAAACGACAACGCAGGCATGTCGGGTGCCACTGTCTGCACCTGCACAGAAAGTTGTGAGCAGATATCTCCTTCCGTTCGGCCGGAATTGAAATAAGTTTGTGCATCTTCAATGTTGGTCGCGGTCAATGACAAAAAGGCGCTTATCTTCAATCTAGGTGTTTCAGCGTGCTGCTCCGGCCCAAAGAGTGCCCGGCTGAAAACGACAACGCAGGCATGTCGGGTGCCACTCTCTGCACCTGCACAGAAAGTTGTGAGCAGATATCTCCTTCCATTCGGCCGGAATTGCAAGACGTTTGTGCATCTTCCATATTGGTCACGGTCAATGTCAAAAAGCCCTTATCTGCAATCTAGGTGTTTCTGCGTGCTGCACAGAAAGTTTTGAGCAGATATCTTCTTTCATTCGGCCGGAATTGCAAGACGTTTGTGCATCTTTAATATTGGTCACGGTCAATGTCAAAAAGCCCTTATCTGCAATCTAGGTGTTTCTGCGTGCTGCGCCGGCCCAAAGAGTGCCCGGCTGAAAACGACAACGCAGGCATGTCGGGTGCCACTGTCTGCACCAGCTCAGAAAGTTTTGAGCAGATATCTCCTTCCATTCGGCCGGAATTGCAAGATGTTTGTGCATCTTCTATGTTCGTCGCGGTCAATGGCAAAAGGCGCTTATCTTCAATCTAGGTGTTTCTGCGTGCTGCTCCGGCCCAAAGAGTGCTCGGCGGAAAACGACAACGCAGGCATGTCGGGTGCCACTGTCTACACCTGCACAGAAAGTTTTGAGCAGATATCTCCTTCCATTCGGCCGGAATTGCAAGAAGTTTGTGCATCTTCTATGTTCGTCGCGGTCAAAGGCAAAAGGCGCTTATCTTCAATCTAGGTGTTTCTGCGTGCTGCGCCGGCCCAAAGAGTGCCCGGCGGAAAACGACAACGGAGGCATGTCGGGTGCCAATGTCTGCACCTGCACAGAAAGTTTTGAGCAGATATCTCCTTCCATTCGGCCGGAATTGCAAGAAGTTTGTGCATCTTCTATGTTCGTCGCGGTCAATGGCAAAAGGCGCTTATCTTCAATCTAGGTGTTTCTGCGTGCTGCTCCGGCCCAAAGAGTGCCCGGCGGAAAACGACAAAGCAGGCATGTCGAGTTCCACTGTCTGCACCAGCTCAGAAAGTTTTGAGCAGATATCTCCTTCCATTCGGCCGGAATTGCAAGATGTTTGTGCATCTTCTATGTTCGTCGCGGTCAATGGCAAAAGGCGCTTATCTTCAATCTAGGTGTTTCTGCGTGCTGCGCCGGCCCAAAGAGTGCCCGGCGGAAAACGACAACGCAGGCATGTCGGTTGCCACTGTCTGCACCTGCACAGAAAGTTGTGAGCAGATATCTCCTTCCGTTCGGCCGGAATTGAAAGAAGTTTGTGCATCTTCAATGTTGGTCGCGGTCAATGACAAAAAGGCGCTTATCTTCAATCTAGGTGTTTCTGCGTGCTGCTCCGGCCCAAAGAGTGCCCGGCTGAAAACGACAATGCAGGCATGTCGGGTGCCACTGTCTGCACCTGCACAGAAAGTTTTGAGCAGATATCTTCTTTCGTTCGGCCGGAATTGCAAGACGTTTGTGCATCTTTAATATTGGTCACGGTCAATGTCAAAAAGCCCTTATCTTCAATCTAGGTGTTTCTGCGTGCTGCGCCGGCCCAAAGAGTGCCCGGCTGAAAACGACAACGCAGGCATGTCGGGTGCCACTCTCTGCACCTGCACAGAAAGTTTTGAGCAGATATCTCCTTTTATTCGGCCGGAATTGCAAGATGTTTGTGCATCTTCTATGTTCGTCGCGGTCAATGGCAAAAGGCGCTTATCTTCAATCTAGGTGTTTCTGCGTGCTGCTCCGGCCCAAAGAGTGCCCGGCGGAAAACGACAACGCAGACATGTCGAGTGCCACTGTCTACACCTGCACAGAAAGTTTTGAGCAGATATCTCCTTCTATTCGGCCGGAATTGCAAGAAGTTTGTGCATCTTCTATGTTCGTCGCGGTCAATGGCAAAAGGCGCTTATCTTCAATCTAGGTGTTTCTGCGTGCTGCGCCGGCCCAAAGAGTGCCCGGCGGAAAACGACAACGCAGGCATTTCGGGTGCCACTGTCTGCACTTGCACAGAAAGATTTGAGCAGATATCTCCTTCCATTCGGCCGGGATTGCAAGAAGTTTGTGCATCTTCTATGTTCGTTGAGGTTAATGGCAAAAGGCGCTTATCTTCAATCTAGGTGTTTCTGCGTGCTGCTCCAGCCCAAAGAGTGCTAGGCGGAAAACGACAACGCAGGCATGTCGGGTGCCACTGTCTACACTTGCACAGAAAGTTTTGAGCAGATATCTCCTTCCATTCGGCCGGGATTGCAAGAAGTTTGTGCATCTTCTATGTTCGTCGCGGTCAATGGCAAAAGGCGCTTATCTTCAATCTAGGTGTTTCTGCGTGCTGCTCCGGCCCAAAGAGTGCCCGGCTGAAAACGACAACGAAGGCATGTCGGGTGCCACTGTCTGCACCAGCTCAGAAAGTTTTGAGCAGATATCTCCTTCCATTCGGCCGGAATTGCAAGATGTTTGTGCATCTTCTATGTTCGTCGCGGTCAATGGCAAAAGGCGCTTATCTTCAATCTAGGTGTTTCTGCGTGCTGCTCCGGCCCAAAGAGTGCCCGGCGGAAAACGACAACGCAGGCATGTCGGGTGCCACTGTCTACACTTGCACAGAAAGTTTTGAGCAGATATCTCCTTCCATTCGGCCGGGATTGCAAGAAGTTTGTGCATCTTCAATGTTCGTCGCGGTCAATGGCAAAAGACGCTTATCTTCAATCTAGGTGTTTCTGCGTGCTGCGCCGGCCCAAAGAGTGCCTAGCGGAAAACGACAACGCAGGCATGTCGGGTGCCACTGTCTGCACCTGCACAGAAAGTTGTGAGCAGATATCTCCTTCCGTTCGGCCGGAATTAAAATAAGTTTGTGCATCTTCTATGTTCGTCGCGGTCAATGGCAAAAGGCGCTTATCTTCAATCTAGGTGTTTCTGCGTGCTGCTCCGTCCCAAAGAGTGCCCGGCGGAAAACGACAACGCAGGCATGTCGGGTGCCACTGTCTGCACCTGCACAGAAAGTTTTGAGCAGATATCTTCTTTCATTCGGCCGGAATTGCAAGACGTTTGTGCATCTTCAATATTGGTCACGGTCAATGTCAAAAAGCCCTTATCTGCAATCTAGGTGTCTCTGCGTGCTGCGCCGGCCCAAAGAGTGCCCGGCTGAAAACGACAACGCAGGCATGTCGGGTGCCACTGTCTGCACCTGCACAGAAAGTTTTGAGCAGATATCTCCTTCCGTTCGGCCGGAATTGAAAGAAGTTTGTGCATCTTCAATGTTGGTCGCGGTCAATGGCAAAAGGCGCTTATCTTCAATCTAGGTGTTTCTGCGTGCTGCGCCGGCCCAAAGAGTGCCCGGCGGAAAACGACAACGCAGGCATGTCGGGTGCCACTGTCTGCACCTGCACAGAAAGTTGTGAGCAGATATCTCCTTCCGTTCGGCCGGAATTAAAATAAGTTTGTGCATCTTCAATGTTGGTCGCGGTCAATGACAAAAAGGCGCTTATCTTCAATCTAGGTGTTTCTGCGTGCTGCTCCGGCCCAAAGAGTGCCCGGCTGAAAACGACAACGCAGGCATGTCGGGTGCCACTGTCTGCACCTGCACAGAAAGTTTTGAGCAGATATCTTCTTTCATTCGGCCGGAATTGCAAGACGTTTGTGCATCTTCAATATTGGTCACGGTCAATGTCAAAAAGCCCTTATCTGCAATCTAGGTGTTTCTGCGTGCTGCGCCGGCCCAAAGAGTGCCCGGCTGAAAACGACAACGCAGGCATGTCGGGTGCCACTGTCTGCACCAGCTCAGAAAGTTTTGAGCAGATATCTCCTTCCATTCGGCCGGAATTGCAAGATGTTTGTGCATCTTCTATGTTCGTCGCGGTCAATGGCAAAAGGCGCTTATCTTCAATCTAGGTGTTTCTGCGTGCTGCGCCGGCCCAAAGAGTGCCCGGCGGAAAACGACAACGCAGGCATGTCGGGTGCCCATGTCTACACCTGCACAGAAAATTGTGAGCAGATATCTCCTTCCGTTCGGCCGGAATTGAAAGAAGTTTGTGCATCTTCAATGTTGGTCGCGGTCAATGACAAAAAGACGCTTATCTTCAATCTAGGTGTTTCTGCGTGCTGCTCCGGCCCAAAGAGGGCCCGGCTGAAAACGACAACGCAGGCATGTCGGGTGCCACTGTCTGCACCTGCACAGAATGTTTTGAGCAGATATCTTCTTTCGTTCGGCCGGAATTGCAAGAAGTTTGTGCATCTTCTATGTTCGTCGCGGTCAATGGCAAAAGGCGCTTATCTTCAATCTAGGTGTTTCTGCGTGCTGCTCCGGCCCAAAGAGTGCCCGGCGGAAAACGACAACGCAGGCATGTCGGGTGCCACTGTCTACACTTGCACAGAAAGTTTTAAGCAGATATCTCCTTCCATTCGGCCGGGATTGCAAGAAGTTTGTGCATCTTCTATGTTCGTCGCGGTCAATGGCAAAAGGCGCTTATCTTCAATCTAGGTGTTTCTGCGTGCTGCGCCGGCCCAAAGAGTGCCCGGCGGAAAACGACAACGCAGGCATGTCGAGTGCCACTGTCTACACCTGCACAGAAAGTTTTGAGCAGATATCTCCTTCTATTCCGCCGGAATTGCAAGAAGTTTGTGCATCTTCTATGTTCGTCGCGGTCAATGGCAACAGGCGCTTATCTTCAATCCAGGTGTTTCTGCGTGCTGCGCCGGCCCAAAGAGTGCCCGGCGGAAAACGACAACGCAGGCATGTCGGGTGCCACTGTCTGCACCTGCACAGAAAGTTGTGAGCAGATATCTCCTTCCTTTCGGCCGGAATTGAAAGAAGTTTGTGCATCTTCAATGTTGGTCGCGGTCAATGACAAAAAGGCGCTTATCTTCAATCTAGGTGTTTCTGCGTGCTGCTCCGGCCCAAAGAGTGCCCGGCTGAAAACGACAATGCAGGCATGTCGGGTGCCACTGTCTGCACCTGCACAGAATGTTTTGAGCAGATATCTTCTTTCGTTCGGCCGGAATTTCAAGACGTTTGTGCATCTTCAATATTGGTCACTCTCAATGTCAAAAAGCCTTTATCTGCAATCTAGGTGTTTCTGCGTGCTGCGCCGGCCCAAAGAGTGCCCGGCTGAAAACGACAACGCAGTCATGTCGGGTGCCACTGTCTGCCCCAGCTCAGAAAGTTTTGAGCAGATATCTCCTTCCATTCGGCCGGAATTGCAAGAAGTTTGTGCATCTTCTATGTTCGTCGCGGTCAATGGCAAAAGGCGCTTATCTTCAATCTAGGTGTTTCTGCGTGCTGCGCCGGCCCAAAGAGTGCCCGGCGGAAAACGACAACGCAGGCATGTCGGGTGCCACTGTCTACACCTGCACAGAAAACTGTGAGCAGATATCTCCTTCCGTTCGGCCGGAATTGCCAGACGTTTGTGCATCTTCAATATTGGTCACGTTCAATGTCAAAAAGCCCTTATCTGCAATCTAGGTGTTTCTGCGTGCTGCGCCGGCCCAAAGAGTGCCCGGCTGAAAACGACAACGCAGGCATGTCGGGTGCCACTGTCTGCACCAGCTCAGAAAGTTTTGAGCAGATATCTCCTTCCATTCGGCCGGGATTGCAAGAAGTTTGTGCAACTTCTATGTTCGTCGCGGTCAATGGCAAAAGGCGCTTATCTTCAATCTAGGTGTTTCTGCGTGCTGCGCCGGCCCAAAGAGTGCCCGGCGGAAAACGACAACGCAGGCATGTCGGGTGCCACTGTCTGCACCTGCACAGAAAGTTGTGAGCAGATATCTCCTTCCGTTCGGCCGGAATTGAAATAAGTTTGTGCATCTTCAATGTTGGTCGCGGTCAATGACAAAAAGGCGCTTATCTTCAATCTAGGTGTTTCAGCGTGCTGCTCCGGCCCAAAGAGTGCCCGGCTGAAAACGACAACGCAGGCATGTCGGGTGCCACTCTCTGCACCTGCACAGAAAGTTGTGAGCAGATATCTCCTTCCATTCGGCCGGAATTGCAAGACGTTTGTGCATCTTCTATGTTCGTCGCGGTCAAAGGCAAAAGGCGCTTATCTTCAATCTAGGTGTTTCTGCGTGCTGCGCCGGCCCAAAGAGTGCCCGGCGGAAAACGACAACGGAGGCATGTCGGGTGCCAATGTCTGCACCTGCACAGAAAGTTTTGAGCAGATATCTCCTTCCATTCGGCCGGAATTGCAAGAAGTTTGTGCATCTTCTATGTTCGTCGCGGTCAATGGCAAAAGGCGCTTATCTTCAATCTAGGTGTTTCTGCGTGCTGCTCCGGCCCAAAGAGTGCCCGGCGGAAAACGACAAAGCAGGCATGTCGAGTTCCACTGTCTGCACCAGCTCAGAAAGTTTTGAGCAGATATCTCCTTCCATTCGGCCGGAATTGCAAGATGTTTGTGCATCTTCTATGTTCGTCGCGGTCAATGGCAAAAGGCGCTTATCTTCAATCTAGGTGTTTCTGCGTGCTGCGCCGGCCCAAAGAGTGCCCGGCGGAAAACGACAACGCAGGCATGTCGGTTGCCACTGTCTGCACCTGCACAGAAAGTTGTGAGCAGATATCTCCTTCCGTTCGGCCGGAATTGAAAGAAGTTTGTGCATCTTCAATGTTGGTCGCGGTCAATGACAAAAAGGCGCTTATCTTCAATCTAGGTGTTTCTGCGTGCTGCTCCGGCCCAAAGAGTGCCCGGCTGAAAACGACAATGCAGGCATGTCGGGTGCCACTGTCTGCACCTGCACAGAAAGTTTTGAGCAGATATCTTCTTTCGTTCGGCCGGAATTGCAAGACGTTTGTGCATCTTTAATATTGGTCACGGTCAATGTCAAAAAGCCCTTATCTTCAATCTAGGTGTTTCTGCGTGCTGCGCCGGCCCAAAGAGTGCCCGGCTGAAAACGACAACGCAGGCATGTCGGGTGCCACTCTCTGCACCTGCACAGAAAGTTTTGAGCAGATATCTCCTTTTATTCGGCCGGAATTGCAAGATGTTTGTGCATCTTCTATGTTCGTCGCGGTCAATGGCAAAAGGCGCTTATCTTCAATCTAGGTGTTTCTGCGTGCTGCTCCGGCCCAAAGAGTGCCCGGCGGAAAACGACAACGCAGGCATGTCGAGTGCCACTGTCTACACCTGCACAGAAAGTTTTGAGCAGATATCTCCTTCTATTCGGCCGGAATTGCAAGAAGTTTGTGCATCTTCTATGTTCGTCGCGGTCAATGGCAAAAGGCGCTTATCTTCAATCTAGGTGTTTCTGCGTGCTGCGCCGGCCCAAAGAGTGCCCGGCGGAAAACGACAACGCAGGCATTTCGGGTGCCACTGTCTGCACTTGCACAGAAAGTTTTGAGCAGATATCTCCTTCCATTCGGCCGGGATTGCAAGAAGTTTGTGCATCTTCTATGTTCGTTGAGGTTAATGGCAAAAGGCGCTTATCTTCAATCTAGGTGTTTCTGCGTGCTGCTCCAGCCCAAAGAGTGCTAGGCGGAAAACGACAACGCAGGCATGTCGGGTGCCACTGTCTACACTTGCACAGAAAGTTTTGAGCAGATATCTCCTTCCATTCGGCCGGGATTGCAAGAAGTTTGTGCATCTTCTATGTTCGTCGCGGTCAATGGCAAAAGGCGCTTATCTTCAATCTAGGTGTTTCTGCGTGCTGCTCCGGCCCAAAGAGTGCCCGGCTGAAAACGACAACGCAGGCATGTCGGGTGCCACTGTCTGCACCTGCACAGAAAGTTTTGAGCAGATATCTTCTTTCATTCGGCCGGAATTGCAAGACGTTTGTGCATCTTCAATATTGGTCACGGTCAATGTCAAAAAGCCCTTATCTGCAATCTAGGTGTTTCTGCGTGCTGCGCCGGCCCAAAGAGTGCCCGGCTGAAAACGACAACGCAGGCATGTCGGGTGCCACTGTCTGCACCAGCTCAGAAAGCTTTGAGCAGATATCTCCTTCCATTCGGCCGGAATTGCAAGATGTTTGTGCATCTTCTATGTTCGTCGCGGTCAATGGCAAAAGGCGCTTATCTTCAATCTAGGTGTTTCTGCGTGCTGCTCCGGCCCAAAGAGTGCCCGGCGGAAAACGACAACGCAGGCATGTCGGGTGCCACTGTCTACACTTGCACAGAAAGTTTTGAGCAGATATCTCCTTCCATTCGGCCGGGATTGCAAGAAGTTTGTGCATCTTCAATGTTCGTCGCGGTCAATGGCAAAAGACGCTTATCTTCAATCTAGGTGTTTCTGCGTGCTGCGCCGGCCCAAAGAGTGCCTAGCGGAAAACGACAACGCAGGCATGTCGGGTGCCACTGTCTGCACCTGCACAGAAAGTTGTGAGCAGATATCTCCTTCCGTTCGGCCGGAATTAAAATAAGTTTGTGCATCTTCTATGTTCGTCGCGGTCAATGGCAAAAGGCGCTTATCTTCAATCTAGGTGTTTCTGCGTGCTGCTCCGTCCCAAAGAGTGCCCGGCGGAAAACGACAACGCAGGCATGTCGGGTGCCACTGTCTGCACCTGCACAGAAAGTTTTGAGCAGATATCTTCTTTCATTCGGCCGGAATTGCAAGACGTTTGTGCATCTTCAATATTGGTCACGGTCAATGTCAAAAAGCCCTTATCTGCAATCTAGGTGTCTCTGCGTGCTGCGCCGGCCCAAAGAGTGCCCGGCTGAAAACGACAACGCAGGCATGTCGGGTGCCACTGTCTGCACCTGCACAGAAAGTTGTGAGCAGATATCTCCTTCCGTTCGGCCGGAATTGAAAGAAGTTTGTGCATCTTCAATGTTGGTCGCGGTCAATGGCAAAAGGCGCTTATCTTCAATCTAGGTGTTTCTGCGTGCTGCGCCGGCCCAAAGAGTGCCCGGCGGAAAACGACAACGCAGGCATGTCGGGTGCCACTGTCTGCACCTGCACAGAAAGTTGTGAGCAGATATCTCCTTCCGTTCGGCCGGAATTAAAATAAGTTTGTGCATCTTCAATGTTGGTCGCGGTCAATGACAAAAAGGCGCTTATCTTCAATCTAGGTGTTTCTGCGTGCTGCTCCGGCCCAAAGAGTGCCCGGCTGAAAACGACAACGCAGGCATGTCGGGTGCCACTGTCTGCACCTGCACAGAAAGTTTTGAGCAGATATCTTCTTTCATTCGGCCGGAATTGCAAGACGTTTGTGCATCTTCAATATTGGTCACTCTCAATGTCAAAAAGCCTTTATCTGCAATCTAGGTGTTTCTGCGTGCTGCGCCGGCCCAAAGAGTGCCCGGCTGAAAACGACAACGCAGTCATGTCGGGTGCCACTGTCTGCCCCAGCTCAGAAAGTTTTGAGCAGATATCTCCTTCCATTCGGCCGGAATTGCAAGAAGTTTGTGCATCTTCTATGTTCGTCGCGGTCAATGGCAAAAGGCGCTTATCTTCAATCTAGGTGTTTCTGCGTGCTGCGCCGGCCCAAAGAGTGCCCGGCGGAAAACGACAACGCAGGCATGTCGGGTGCCACTGTCTACACCTGCACAGAAAACTGTGAGCAGATATCTCCTTCCGTTCGGCCGGAATTGCCAGACGTTTGTGCATCTTCAATATTGGTCACGTTCAATGTCAAAAAGCCCTTATCTGCAATCTAGGTGTTTCTGCGTGCTGCGCCGGCCCAAAGAGTGCCCGGCTGAAAACGACAACGCAGGCATGTCGGGTGCCACTGTCTGCACCAGCTCAGAAAGTTTTGAGCAGATATCTCCTTCCATTCGGCCGGAATTGCAAGAAGTTTGTGCATCTTCTATGTTCGTCGCGGTCAATGGCAAAAGGCGCTTATCTTCAATCTAGGTGTTTCTGCGTGCTGCTCCGGCCCAAAGAGTGCCCGGCGGAAAACGACAACGCAGGCATGTCGGGTGCCACTGTCTACACTTGCACAGAAAGTTTTGAGCAGATATCTCCTTCCATTCGGCCGGGATTGCAAGAAGTTTGTGCAACTTCTATGTTCGTCGCGGTCAATGGCAAAAGGCGCTTATCTTCAATCTAGGTGTTTCTGCGTGCTGCTCCGGCCCAAAGAGTGCCCGGCGGAAAACGACAACGCAGTCATGTCGAGTGCCACTGTCTACACCTGCACAGAAAGTTTTGAGCAGATATCTCCTTCTATTCGGCCGGAATTGCAAGAAGTTTGTGCATCTTCTATGTTCGTCGCGGTCAATGGCAAAAGGCCCTTATCTTCAATCTAGGTGTTTCTGCGTGCTGCGCCGGCCCAAAGAGTGCCCGGCGGAAAACGACAACGCAGGCATGTCGGGTGCCACTGTCTGCACCTGCACAGAAAGTTGTGAGCAGATATCTCCTTCCGTTCGGCCGGAATTGAAATAAGTTTGTGCATCTTCAATGTTGGTCGCGGTCAATGACAAAAAGGCGCTTATCTTCAATCTAGGTGTTTCAGCGTGCTGCTCCGGCCCAAAGAGTGCCCGGCTGAAAACGACAACGCAGGCATGTCGGGTGCCACTCTCTGCACCTGCACAGAAAGTTGTGAGCAGATATCTCCTTCCATTCGGCCGGAATTGCAAGACGTTTGTGCATCTTCTATGTTCGTCGCGGTCAAAGGCAAAAGGCGCTTATCTTCAATCTAGGTGTTTCTGCGTGCTGCGCCGGCCCAAAGAGTGCCCGGCGGAAAACGACAACGGAGGCATGTCGGGTGCCAATGTCTGCACCTGCACAGAAAGTTTTGAGCAGATATCTCCTTCCATTCGGCCGGAATTGCAAGAAGTTTGTGCATCTTCTATGTTCGTCGCGGTCAATGGCAAAAGGCGCTTATCTTCAATCTAGGTGTTTCTGCGTGCTGCTCCGGCCCAAAGAGTGCCCGGCGGAAAACGACAAAGCAGGCATGTCGAGTTCCACTGTCTGCACCAGCTCAGAAAGTTTTGAGCAGATATCTCCTTCCATTCGGCCGGAATTGCAAGATGTTTGTGCATCTTCTATGTTCGTCGCGGTCAATGGCAAAAGGCGCTTATCTTCAATCTAGGTGTTTCTGCGTGCTGCGCCGGCCCAAAGAGTGCCCGGCGGAAAACGACAACGCAGGCATGTCGGTTGCCACTGTCTGCACCTGCACAGAAAGTTGTGAGCAGATATCTCCTTCCGTTCGGCCGGAATTGAAAGAAGTTTGTGCATCTTCAATGTTGGTCGCGGTCAATGACAAAAAGGCGCTTATCTTCAATCTAGGTGTTTCTGCGTGCTGCTCCGGCCCAAAGAGTGCCCGGCTGAAAACGACAATGCAGGCATGTCGGGTGCCACTGTCTGCACCTGCACAGAAAGTTTTGAGCAGATATCTTCTTTCGTTCGGCCGGAATTGCAAGACGTTTGTGCATCTTTAATATTGGTCACGGTCAATGTCAAAAAGCCCTTATCTTCAATCTAGGTGTTTCTGCGTGCTGCGCCGGCCCAAAGAGTGCCCGGCTGAAAACGACAACGCAGGCATGTCGGGTGCCACTCTCTGCACCTGCACAGAAAGTTTTGAGCAGATATCTCCTTTTATTCGGCCGGAATTGCAAGATGTTTGTGCATCTTCTATGTTCGTCGCGGTCAATGGCAAAAGGCGCTTATCTTCAATCTAGGTGTTTCTGCGTGCTGCTCCGGCCCAAAGAGTGCCCGGCGGAAAACGACAACGCAGGCATGTCGAGTGCCACTGTCTACACCTGCACAGAAAGTTTTGAGCAGATATCTCCTTCTATTCGGCCGGAATTGCAAGAAGTTTGTGCATCTTCTATGTTCGTCGCGGTCAATGGCAAAAGGCGCTTATCTTCAATCTAGGTGTTTCTGCGTGCTGCGCCGGCCCAAAGAGTGCCCGGCGGAAAACGACAACGCAGGCATTTCGGGTGCCACTGTCTGCACTTGCACAGAAAGTTTTGAGCAGATATCTCCTTCCATTCGGCCGGGATTGCAAGAAGTTTGTGCATCTTCTATGTTCGTTGAGGTTAATGGCAAAAGGCGCTTATCTTCAATCTAGGTGTTTCTGCGTGCTGCTCCAGCCCAAAGAGTGCCCGGCGGAAAACGACAACGCAGGCATGTCGGTTGCCACTGTCTGCACCTGCACAGAAAGTTGTGAGCAGATATCTCCTTCCGTTCGGCCGGAATTGAAAGAAGTTTGTGCATCTTCAATGTTGGTCGCGGTCAATGACAAAAAGGCGCTTATCTTCAATCTAGGTGTTTCTGCGTGCTGCTCCGGCCCAAAGAGTGCCCGGCTGAAAACGACAATGCAGGCATGTCGGGTGCCACTGTCTGCACCTGCACAGAAAGTTTTGAGCAGATATCTTCTTTCGTTCGGCCGGAATTGCAAGACGTTTGTGCATCTTTAATATTGGTCACGGTCAATGTCAAAAAGCCCTTATCTTCAATCTAGGTGTTTCTGCGTGCTGCGCCGGCCCAAAGAGTGCCCGGCTGAAAACGACAACGCAGGCATGTCGGGTGCCACTCTCTGCACCTGCACAGAAAGTTTTGAGCAGATATCTCCTTTTATTCGGCCGGAATTGCAAGATGTTTGTGCATCTTCTATGTTCGTCGCATTCAATGGCAAAAGGCGCTTATCTTCAATCTAGGTGTTTCTGCGTGCTGCTCCGGCCCAAAGAGTGCCCGGCGGAAAACGACAACGCAGGCATGTCGAGTGCCACTGTCTACACCTGCACAGAAAGTTTTGAGCAGATATCTCCTTCTATTCGGCCGGAATTGCAAGATGTTTGTGCATCTTCTATGTTCGTCGCATTCAATGGCAAAAGGCGCTTATCTTCAATCTAGGTGTTTCTGCGTGCTGCGCCGGCCCAAAGAGTGCCCGGCGGAAAACGACAACGCAGGCATTTCGGGTGCCACTGTCTGCACTTGCACAGAAAGTTTTGAGCAGATATCTCCTTCCATTCGGCCGGGATTGCAAGAAGTTTGTGCATCTTCTATGTTCGTTGAGGTTAATGGCAAAAGGCGCTTATCTTCAATCTAGGTGTTTCTGCGTGCTGCTCCAGCCCAAAGAGTGCTAGGCGGAAAACGACAACGCAGGCATGTCGGGTGCCACTGTCTACACTTGCACAGAAAGTTTTGAGCAGATATCTCCTTCCATTCGGCCGGGATTGCAAGAAGTTTGTGCATCTTCTATGTTCGTCGCGGTCAATGGCAAAAGGCGCTTATCTTCAATCTAGGTGTTTCTGCGTGCTGCTCCGGCCCAAAGAGTGCCCGGCTGAAAACGACAACGCAGGCATGTCGGGTGCCACTGTCTGCACCTGCACAGAAAGTTTTGAGCAGATATCTTCTTTCATTCGGCCGGAATTGCAAGACGTTTGTGCATCTTCAATATTGGTCACGGTCAATGGCAAAAAGCCCTTATCTGCAATCTAGGTGTTTCTGCGTGCTGCGCCGGCCCAAAGAGTGCCCGGCTGAAAACGACAACGCAGGCATGTCGGGTGCCACTGTCTGCACCAGCTCAGAAAGCTTTGAGCAGATATCTCCTTCCATTCGGCCGGAATTGCAAGATGTTTGTGCATCTTCTATGTTCGTCGCGGTCAATGGCAAAAGGCGCTTATCTTCAATCTAGGTGTTTCTGCGTGCTGCTCCGGCCCAAAGAGTGCCCGGCGGAAAACGACAACGCAGGCATGTCGGGTGCCACTGTCTACACTTGCACAGAAAGTTTTGAGCAGATATCTCCTTCCATTCGGCCGGGATTGCAAGAAGTTTGTGCATCTTCAATGTTCGTCGCGGTCAATGGCAAAAGACGCTTATCTTCAATCTAGGTGTTTCTGCGTGCTGCGCCGGCCCAAAGAGTGCCTAGCGGAAAACGACAACGCAGGCATGTCGGGTGCCACTGTCTGCACCTGCACAGAAAGTTGTGAGCAGATATCTCCTTCCGTTCGGCCGGAATTAAAATAAGTTTGTGCATCTTCTATGTTCGTCGCGGTCAATGGCAAAAGGCGCTTATCTTCAATCTAGGTGTTTCTGCGTGCTGCTCCGTCCCAAAGAGTGCCCGGCGGAAAACGACAACGAAGGCATGTCGGGTGCCACTGTCTGCACCTGCACAGAAAGTTTTGAGCAGATATCTTCTTTCATTCGGCCGGAATTGCAAGACGTTTGTGCATCTTCAATATTGGTCACGGTCAATGTCAAAAAGCCCTTATCTGCAATCTAGGTGTCTCTGCGTGCTGCGCCGGCCCAAAGAGTGCCCGGCTGAAAACGACAACGCAGGCATGTCGGGTGCCACTGTCTGCACCTGCACAGAAAGTTGTGAGCAGATATCTCCTTCCGTTCGGCCGGAATTGAAAGAAGTTTGTGCATCTTCAATGTTGGTCGCGGTCAATGGCAAAAGGCGCTTATCTTCAATCTAGGTGTTTCTGCGTGCTGCGCCGGCCCAAAGAGTGCCCGGCGGAAAACGACAACGCAGGCATGTCGGGTGCCACTGTCTGCACCTGCACAGAAAGTTGTGAGCAGATATCTCCTTCCGTTCGGCCGGAATTAAAATAAGTTTGTGCATCTTCAATGTTGGTCGCGGTCAATGACAAAAAGGCGCTTATCTTCAATCTAGGTGTTTCTGCGTGCTGCTCCGGCCCAAAGAGTGCCCGGCTGAAAACGACAACGCAGGCATGTCGGGTGCCACTGTCTGCACCTGCACAGAAAGTTTTGAGCAGATATCTTCTTTCATTCGGCCGGAATTGCAAGACGTTTGTGCATCTTCAATATTGGTCACGGTCAATGTCAAAAAGCCCTTATCTGCAATCTAGGTGTTTCTGCGTGCTGCGCCGGCCCAAAGAGTGCCCGGCTGAAAACGACAACGCAGGCATGTCGGGTGCCACTGTCTGCACCAGCTCAGAAAGTTTTGAGCAGATATCTCCTTCCATTCGGCCGGAATTGCAAGATGTTTGTGCATCTTCTATGTTCGTCGCGGTCAATGGCAAAAGGCGCTTATCTTCAATCTAGGTGTTTCTGCGTGCTGCGCCGGCCCAAAGAGTGCCCGGCGGAAAACGACAACGCAGGCATGTCGGGTGCCCATGTCTACACCTGCACAGAAAATTGTGAGCAGATATCTCCTTCCGTTCGGCCGGAATTGAAAGAAGTTTGTGCATCTTCAATGTTGGTCGCGGTCAATGACAAAAAGACGCTTATCTTCAATCTAGGTGTTTCTGCGTGCTGCTCCGGCCCAAAGAGTGCCCGGCTGAAAACGACAACGCAGGCATGTCGGGTGCCACTGTCTGCACCTGCACAGAATGTTTTGAGCAGATATCTTCTTTCGTTCGGCCGGAATTGCAAGAAGTTTGTGCATCTTCTATGTTCGTCGCGGTCAATGGCAAAAGGCGCTTATCTTCAATCTAGGTGTTTCTGCGTGCTGCTCCGGCCCAAAGAGTGCCCGGCGGAAAACGACAACGCAGGCATGTCGGGTGCCACTGTCTACACTTGCACAGAAAGTTTTAAGCAGATATCTCCTTCCATTCGGCCGGGATTGCAAGAAGTTTGTGCATCTTCTATGTTCGTCGCGGTCAATGGCAAAAGGCGCTTATCTTCAATCTAGGTGTTTCTGCGTGCTGCGCCGGCCCAAAGAGTGCCCGGCGGAAAACGACAACGCAGGCATGTCGAGTGCCACTGTCTACACCTGCACAGAAAGTTTTGAGCAGATATCTCCTTCTATTCCGCCGGAATTGCAAGAAGTTTGTGCATCTTCTATGTTCGTCGCGGTCAATGGCAACAGGCGCTTATCTTCAATCCAGGTGTTTCTGCGTGCTGCGCCGGCCCAAAGAGTGCCCGGCGGAAAACGACAACGCAGGCATGTCGGGTGCCACTGTCTGCACCTGCACAGAAAGTTGTGAGCAGATATCTCCTTCCTTTCGGCCGGAATTGAAAGAAGTTTGTGCATCTTCAATGTTGGTCGCGGTCAATGACAAAAAGGCGCTTATCTTCAATCTAGGTGTTTCTGCGTGCTGCTCCGGCCCAAAGAGTGCCCGGCTGAAAACGACAATGCAGGCATGTCGGGTGCCACTGTCTGCACCTGCACAGAATGTTTTGAGCAGATATCTTCTTTCGTTCGGCCGGAATTTCAAGACGTTTGTGCATCTTCAATATTGGTCACTCTCAATGTCAAAAAGCCTTTATCTGCAATCTAGGTGTTTCTGCGTGCTGCGCCGGCCCAAAGAGTGCCCGGCTGAAAACGACAACGCAGTCATGTCGGGTGCCACTGTCTGCCCCAGCTCAGAAAGTTTTGAGCAGATATCTCCTTCCATTCGGCCGGAATTGCAAGAAGTTTGTGCATCTTCTATGTTCGTCGCGGTCAATGGCAAAAGGCGCTTATCTTCAATCTAGGTGTTTCTGCGTGCTGCGCCGGCCCAAAGAGTGCCCGGCGGAAAACGACAACGCAGGCATGTCGGGTGCCACTGTCTACACCTGCACAGAAAACTGTGAGCAGATATCTCCTTCCGTTCGGCCGGAATTGCCAGACGTTTGTGCATCTTCAATATTGGTCACGTTCAATGTCAAAAAGCCCTTATCTGCAATCTAGGTGTTTCTGCGTGCTGCGCCGGCCCAAAGAGTGCCCGGCTGAAAACGACAACGCAGGCATGTCGGGTGCCACTGTCTGCACCTGCACAGAAAGTTGTGAGCAGATATCTCCTTCCGTTCGGCCGGAATTGAAATAAGTTTGTGCATCTTCAATGTTGGTCGCGGTCAATGACAAAAAGGCGCTTATCTTCAATCTAGGTGTTTCAGCGTGCTGCTCCGGCCCAAAGAGTGCCCGGCTGAAAACGACAACGCAGGCATGTCGGGTGCCACTCTCTGCACCTGCACAGAAAGTTGTGAGCAGATATCTCCTTCCATTCGGCCGGAATTGCAAGACGTTTGTGCATCTTCTATGTTCGTCGCGGTCAAAGGCAAAAGGCGCTTATCTTCAATCTAGGTGTTTCTGCGTGCTGCGCCGGCCCAAAGAGTGCCCGGCGGAAAACGACAACGGAGGCATGTCGGGTGCCAATGTCTGCACCTGCACAGAAAGTTTTGAGCAGATATCTCCTTCCATTCGGCCGGAATTGCAAGAAGTTTGTGCATCTTCTATGTTCGTCGCGGTCAATGGCAAAAGGCGCTTATCTTCAATCTAGGTGTTTCTGCGTGCTGCTCCGGCCCAAAGAGTGCCCGGCGGAAAACGACAAAGCAGGCATGTCGAGTTCCACTGTCTGCACCAGCTCAGAAAGTTTTGAGCAGATATCTCCTTCCATTCGGCCGGAATTGCAAGATGTTTGTGCATCTTCTATGTTCGTCGCGGTCAATGGCAAAAGGCGCTTATCTTCAATCTAGGTGTTTCTGCGTGCTGCGCCGGCCCAAAGAGTGCCCGGCGGAAAACGACAACGCAGGCATGTCGGTTGCCACTGTCTGCACCTGCACAGAAAGTTGTGAGCAGATATCTCCTTCCGTTCGGCCGGAATTGAAAGAAGTTTGTGCATCTTCAATGTTGGTCGCGGTCAATGACAAAAAGGCGCTTATCTTCAATCTAGGTGTTTCTGCGTGCTGCTCCGGCCCAAAGAGTGCCCGGCTGAAAACGACAATGCAGGCATGTCGGGTGCCACTGTCTGCACCTGCACAGAAAGTTTTGAGCAGATATCTTCTTTCGTTCGGCCGGAATTGCAAGACGTTTGTGCATCTTTAATATTGGTCACGGTCAATGTCAAAAAGCCCTTATCTTCAATCTAGGTGTTTCTGCGTGCTGCGCCGGCCCAAAGAGTGCCCGGCTGAAAACGACAACGCAGGCATGTCGGGTGCCACTCTCTGCACCTGCACAGAAAGTTTTGAGCAGATATCTCCTTTTATTCGGCCGGAATTGCAAGATGTTTGTGCATCTTCTATGTTCGTCGCGGTCAATGGCAAAAGGCGCTTATCTTCAATCTAGGTGTTTCTGCGTGCTGCTCCGGCCCAAAGAGTGCCCGGCGGAAAACGACAACGCAGGCATGTCGAGTGCCACTGTCTACACCTGCACAGAAAGTTTTGAGCAGATATCTCCTTCTATTCGGCCGGAATTGCAAGAAGTTTGTGCATCTTCTATGTTCGTCGCGGTCAATGGCAAAAGGCGCTTATCTTCAATCTAGGTGTTTCTGCGTGCTGCGCCGGCCCAAAGAGTGCCCGGCGGAAAACGACAACGCAGGCATTTCGGGTGCCACTGTCTGCACTTGCACAGAAAGTTTTGAGCAGATATCTCCTTCCATTCGGCCGGGATTGCAAGAAGTTTGTGCATCTTCTATGTTCGTTGAGGTTAATGGCAAAAGGCGCTTATCTTCAATCTAGGTGTTTCTGCGTGCTGCTCCAGCCCAAAGAGTGCTAGGCGGAAAACGACAACGCAGGCATGTCGGGTGCCACTGTCTACACTTGCACAGAAAGTTTTGAGCAGATATCTCCTTCCATTCGGCCGGGATTGCAAGAAGTTTGTGCATCTTCTATGTTCGTCGCGGTCAATGGCAAAAGGCGCTTATCTTCAATCTAGGTGTTTCTGCGTGCTGCTCCGGCCCAAAGAGTGCCCGGCTGAAAACGACAACGCAGGCATGTCGGGTGCCACTGTCTGCACCTGCACAGAAAGTTTTGAGCAGATATCTTCTTTCATTCGGCCGGAATTGCAAGACGTTTGTGCATCTTCAATATTGGTCACGGTCAATGTCAAAAAGCCCTTATCTGCAATCTAGGTGTTTCTGCGTGCTGCGCCGGCCCAAAGAGTGCCCGGCTGAAAACGACAACGCAGGCATGTCGGGTGCCACTGTCTGCACCAGCTCAGAAAGCTTTGAGCAGATATCTCCTTCCATTCGGCCGGAATTGCAAGATGTTTGTGCATCTTCTATGTTCGTCGCGGTCAATGGCAAAAGGCGCTTATCTTCAATCTAGGTGTTTCTGCGTGCTGCTCCGGCCCAAAGAGTGCCCGGCGGAAAACGACAACGCAGGCATGTCGGGTGCCACTGTCTACACTTGCACAGAAAGTTTTGAGCAGATATCTCCTTCCATTCGGCCGGGATTGCAAGAAGTTTGTGCATCTTCAATGTTCGTCGCGGTCAATGGCAAAAGACGCTTATCTTCAATCTAGGTGTTTCTGCGTGCTGCGCCGGCCCAAAGAGTGCCTAGCGGAAAACGACAACGCAGGCATGTCGGGTGCCACTGTCTGCACCTGCACAGAAAGTTGTGAGCAGATATCTCCTTCCGTTCGGCCGGAATTAAAATAAGTTTGTGCATCTTCTATGTTCGTCGCGGTCAATGGCAAAAGGCGCTTATCTTCAATCTAGGTGTTTCTGCGTGCTGCTCCGTCCCAAAGAGTGCCCGGCGGAAAACGACAACGCAGGCATGTCGGGTGCCACTGTCTGCACCTGCACAGAAAGTTTTGAGCAGATATCTTCTTTCATTCGGCCGGAATTGCAAGACGTTTGTGCATCTTCAATATTGGTCACGGTCAATGTCAAAAAGCCCTTATCTGCAATCTAGGTGTCTCTGCGTGCTGCGCCGGCCCAAAGAGTGCCCGGCTGAAAACGACAACGCAGGCATGTCGGGTGCCACTGTCTGCACCTGCACAGAAAGTTGTGAGCAGATATCTCCTTCCGTTCGGCCGGAATTGAAAGAAGTTTGTGCATCTTCAATGTTGGTCGCGGTCAATGGCAAAAGGCGCTTATCTTCAATCTAGGTGTTTCTGCGTGCTGCGCCGGCCCAAAGAGTGCCCGGCGGAAAACGACAACGCAGGCATGTCGGGTGCCACTGTCTGCACCTGCACAGAAAGTTGTGAGCAGATATCTCCTTCCGTTCGGCCGGAATTAAAATAAGTTTGTGCATCTTCAATGTTGGTCGCGGTCAATGACAAAAAGGCGCTTATCTTCAATCTAGGTGTTTCTGCGTGCTGCTCCGGCCCAAAGAGTGCCCGGCTGAAAACGACAACGCAGGCATGTCGGGTGCCACTGTCTGCACCTGCACAGAAAGTTTTGAGCAGATATCTTCTTTCATTCGGCCGGAATTGCAAGACGTTTGTGCATCTTCAATATTGGTCACTCTCAATGTCAAAAAGCCTTTATCTGCAATCTAGGTGTTTCTGCGTGCTGCGCCGGCCCAAAGAGTGCCCGGCTGAAAACGACAACGCAGTCATGTCGGGTGCCACTGTCTGCCCCAGCTCAGAAAGTTTTGAGCAGATATCTCCTTCCATTCGGCCGGAATTGCAAGAAGTTTGTGCATCTTCTATGTTCGTCGCGGTCAATGGCAAAAGGCGCTTATCTTCAATCTAGGTGTTTCTGCGTGCTGCGCCGGCCCAAAGAGTGCCCGGCGGAAAACGACAACGCAGGCATGTCGGGTGCCACTGTCTACACCTGCACAGAAAACTGTGAGCAGATATCTCCTTCCGTTCGGCCGGAATTGCCAGACGTTTGTGCATCTTCAATATTGGTCACGTTCAATGTCAAAAAGCCCTTATCTGCAATCTAGGTGTTTCTGCGTGCTGCGCCGGCCCAAAGAGTGCCCGGCTGAAAACGACAACGCAGGCATGTCGGGTGCCACTGTCTGCACCAGCTCAGAAAGTTTTGAGCAGATATCTCCTTCCATTCGGCCGGAATTGCAAGAAGTTTGTGCATCTTCTATGTTCGTCGCGGTCAATGGCAAAAGGCGCTTATCTTCAATCTAGGTGTTTCTGCGTGCTGCTCCGGCCCAAAGAGTGCCCGGCGGAAAACGACAACGCAGGCATGTCGGGTGCCACTGTCTACACTTGCACAGAAAGTTTTGAGCAGATATCTCCTTCCATTCGGCCGGGATTGCAAGAAGTTTGTGCAACTTCTATGTTCGTCGCGGTCAATGGCAAAAGGCGCTTATCTTCAATCTAGGTGTTTCTGCGTGCTGCTCCGGCCCAAAGAGTGCCCGGCGGAAAACGACAACGCAGTCATGTCGAGTGCCACTGTCTACACCTGCACAGAAAGTTTTGAGCAGATATCTCCTTCTATTCGGCCGGAATTGCAAGAAGTTTGTGCATCTTCTATGTTCGTCGCGGTCAATGGCAAAAGGCCCTTATCTTCAATCTAGGTGTTTCTGCGTGCTGCGCCGGCCCAAAGAGTGCCCGGCGGAAAACGACAACGCAGGCATGTCGGGTGCCACTGTCTGCACCTGCACAGAAAGTTGTGAGCAGATATCTCCTTCCGTTCGGCCGGAATTGAAATAAGTTTGTGCATCTTCAATGTTGGTCGCGGTCAATGACAAAAAGGCGCTTATCTTCAATCTAGGTGTTTCAGCGTGCTGCTCCGGCCCAAAGAGTGCCCGGCTGAAAACGACAACGCAGGCATGTCGGGTGCCACTCTCTGCACCTGCACAGAAAGTTGTGAGCAGATATCTCCTTCCATTCGGCCGGAATTGCAAGACGTTTGTGCATCTTCTATGTTCGTCGCGGTCAAAGGCAAAAGGCGCTTATCTTCAATCTAGGTGTTTCTGCGTGCTGCGCCGGCCCAAAGAGTGCCCGGCGGAAAACGACAACGGAGGCATGTCGGGTGCCAATGTCTGCACCTGCACAGAAAGTTTTGAGCAGATATCTCCTTCCATTCGGCCGGAATTGCAAGAAGTTTGTGCATCTTCTATGTTCGTCGCGGTCAATGGCAAAAGGCGCTTATCTTCAATCTAGGTGTTTCTGCGTGCTGCTCCGGCCCAAAGAGTGCCCGGCGGAAAACGACAAAGCAGGCATGTCGAGTTCCACTGTCTGCACCAGCTCAGAAAGTTTTGAGCAGATATCTCCTTCCATTCGGCCGGAATTGCAAGATGTTTGTGCATCTTCTATGTTCGTCGCGGTCAATGGCAAAAGGCGCTTATCTTCAATCTAGGTGTTTCTGCGTGCTGCGCCGGCCCAAAGAGTGCCCGGCGGAAAACGACAACGCAGGCATGTCGGTTGCCACTGTCTGCACCTGCACAGAAAGTTGTGAGCAGATATCTCCTTCCGTTCGGCCGGAATTGAAAGAAGTTTGTGCATCTTCAATGTTGGTCGCGGTCAATGACAAAAAGGCGCTTATCTTCAATCTAGGTGTTTCTGCGTGCTGCTCCGGCCCAAAGAGTGCCCGGCTGAAAACGACAATGCAGGCATGTCGGGTGCCACTGTCTGCACCTGCACAGAAAGTTTTGAGCAGATATCTTCTTTCGTTCGGCCGGAATTGCAAGACGTTTGTGCATCTTTAATATTGGTCACGGTCAATGTCAAAAAGCCCTTATCTTCAATCTAGGTGTTTCTGCGTGCTGCGCCGGCCCAAAGAGTGCCCGGCTGAAAACGACAACGCAGGCATGTCGGGTGCCACTCTCTGCACCTGCACAGAAAGTTTTGAGCAGATATCTCCTTTTATTCGGCCGGAATTGCAAGATGTTTGTGCATCTTCTATGTTCGTCGCGGTCAATGGCAAAAGGCGCTTATCTTCAATCTAGGTGTTTCTGCGTGCTGCTCCGGCCCAAAGAGTGCCCGGCGGAAAACGACAACGCAGGCATGTCGAGTGCCACTGTCTACACCTGCACAGAAAGTTTTGAGCAGATATCTCCTTCCATTCGGCCGGAATTGCAAGAAGTTTGTGCATCTTCTATGTTCGTCGCGGTCAATGGCAAAAGGCGCTTATCTTCAATCTAGGTGTTTCTGCGTGCTGCGCCGGCCCAAAGAGTGCCCGGCGGAAAACGACAACGCAGGCATTTCGGGTGCCACTGTCTGCACTTGCACAGAAAGTTTTGAGCAGATATCTCCTTCCATTCGGCCGGGATTGCAAGAAGTTTGTGCATCTTCTATGTTCGTTGAGGTTAATGGCAAAAGGCGCTTATCTTCAATCTAGGTGTTTCTGCGTGCTGCTCCAGCCCAAAGAGTGCCCGGCGGAAAACGACAACGCAGGCATGTCGGTTGCCACTGTCTGCACCTGCACAGAAAGTTGTGAGCAGATATCTCCTTCCGTTCGGCCGGAATTGAAAGAAGTTTGTGCATCTTCAATGTTGGTCGCGGTCAATGACAAAAAGGCGCTTATCTTCAATCTAGGTGTTTCTGCGTGCTGCTCCGGCCCAAAGAGTGCCCGGCTGAAAACGACAATGCAGGCATGTCGGGTGCCACTGTCTGCACCTGCACAGAAAGTTTTGAGCAGATATCTTCTTTCGTTCGGCCGGAATTGCAAGACGTTTGTGCATCTTTAATATTGGTCACGGTCAATGTCAAAAAGCCCTTATCTTCAATCTAGGTGTTTCTGCGTGCTGCGCCGGCCCAAAGAGTGCCCGGCTGAAAACGACAACGCAGGCATGTCGGGTGCCACTCTCTGCACCTGCACAGAAAGTTTTGAGCAGATATCTCCTTTTATTCGGCCGGAATTGCAAGATGTTTGTGCATCTTCTATGTTCGTCGCATTCAATGGCAAAAGGCGCTTATCTTCAATCTAGGTGTTTCTGCGTGCTGCTCCGGCCCAAAGAGTGCCCGGCGGAAAACGACAACGCAGGCATGTCGAGTGCCACTGTCTACACCTGCACAGAAAGTTTTGAGCAGATATCTCCTTCTATTCGGCCGGAATTGCAAGAAGTTTGTGCATCTTCTATGTTCGTCGCGGTCAATGGCAAAAGGCGCTTATCTTCAATCTAGGTGTTTCTGCGTGCTGCGCCGGCCCAAAGAGTGCCCGGCGGAAAACGACAACGCAGGCATTTCGGGTGCCACTGTCTGCACTTGCACAGAAAGTTTTGAGCAGATATCTCCTTCCATTCGGCCGGGATTGCAAGAAGTTTGTGCATCTTCTATGTTCGTTGAGGTTAATGGCAAAAGGCGCTTATCTTCAATCTAGGTGTTTCTGCGTGCTGCTCCAGCCCAAAGAGTGCTAGGCGGAAAACGACAACGCAGGCATGTCGGGTGCCACTGTCTACACTTGCACAGAAAGTTTTGAGCAGATATCTCCTTCCATTCGGCCGGGATTGCAAGAAGTTTGTGCATCTTCAATGTTCGTCGCGGTCAATGGCAAAAGACGCTTATCTTCAATCTAGGTGTTTCTGCGTGCTGCGCCGGCCCAAAGAGTGCCTAGCGGAAAACGACAACGCAGGCATGTCGGGTGCTACTGTCTGCACCTGCACAGAAAGTTGTGAGCAGATATCTCCTTCCGTTCGGCCGGAATTAAAATAAGTTTGTGCATCTTCTATGTTCGTCGCGGTCAATGGCAAAAGGCGCTTATCTTCAATCTAGGTGTTTCTGCGTGCTGCTCCGTCCCAAAGAGTGCCCGGCGGAAAACGACAACGAAGGCATGTCGGGTGCCACTGTCTGCACCTGCACAGAAAGTTTTGAGCAGATATCTCCTTCCGTTCGGCCGGAATTAAAATAAGTTTGTGCATCTTCAATGTTGGTCGCGGTCAATGACAAAAAGGCGCTTATCTTCAATCTAGGTGTTTCTGCGTGCTGCTCCGGCCCAAAGAGTGCCCGGCTGAAAACGACAACGCAGGCATGTCGGGTGCCACTGTCTGCACCTGCACAGAAAGTTTTGAGCAGATATCTTCTTTCATTCGGCCGGAATTGCAAGACGTTTGTGCATCTTCAATATTGGTCACGGTCAATGTCAAAAAGCCCTTATCTGCAATCTAGGTGTTTCTGCGTGCTGCGCCGGCCCAAAGAGTGCCCGGCTGAAAACGACAACGCAGGCATGTCGGGTGCCACTGTCTGCACCAGCTCAGAAAGTTTTGAGCAGATATCTCCTTCCATTCGGCCGGAATTGCAAGATGTTTGTGCATCTTCTATGTTCGTCGCGGTCAATGGCAAAAGGCGCTTATCTTCAATCTAGGTGTTTCTGCGTGCTGCGCCGGCCCAAAGAGTGCCCGGCGGAAAACGACAACGCAGGCATGTCGGGTGCCCATGTCTACACCTGCACAGAAAATTGTGAGCAGATATCTCCTTCCGTTCGGCCGGAATTGAAAGAAGTTTGTGCATCTTCAATGTTGGTCGCGGTCAATGACAAAAAGACGCTTATCTTCAATCTAGGTGTTTCTGCGTGCTGCTCCGGCCCAAAGAGTGCCCGGCTGAAAACGACAACGCAGGCATGTCGGGTGCCACTGTCTGCACCTGCACAGAATGTTTTGAGCAGATATCTTCTTTCGTTCGGCCGGAATTGCAAGAAGTTTGTGCATCTTCTATGTTCGTCGCGGTCAATGGCAAAAGGCGCTTATCTTCAATCTAGGTGTTTCTGCGTGCTGCTCCGGCCCAAAGAGTGCCCGGCGGAAAACGACAACGCAGGCATGTCGGGTGCCACTGTCTACACTTGCACAGAAAGTTTTAAGCAGATATCTCCTTCCATTCGGCCGGGATTGCAAGAAGTTTGTGCATCTTCTATGTTCGTCGCGGTCAATGGCAAAAGGCGCTTATCTTCAATCTAGGTGTTTCTGCGTGCTGCGCCGGCCCAAAGAGTGCCCGGCGGAAAACGACAACGCAGGCATGTCGAGTGCCACTGTCTACACCTGCACAGAAAGTTTTGAGCAGATATCTCCTTCTATTCCGCCGGAATTGCAAGAAGTTTGTGCATCTTCTATGTTCGTCGCGGTCAATGGCAAAAGGCGCTTATCTTCAATCCAGGTGTTTCTGCGTGCTGCGCCGGCCCAAAGAGTGCCCGGCGGAAAACGACAACGCAGGCATGTCGGGTGCCACTGTCTGCACCTGCACAGAAAGTTGTGAGCAGATATCTCCTTCCTTTCGGCCGGAATTGAAAGAAGTTTGTGCATCTTCAATGTTGGTCGCGGTCAATGACAAAAAGGCGCTTATCTTCAATCTAGGTGTTTCTGCGTGCTGCTCCGGCCCAAAGAGTGCCCGGCTGAAAACGACAATGCAGGCATGTCGGGTGCCACTGTCTGCACCTGCACAGAATGTTTTGAGCAGATATCTTCTTTCGTTCGGCCGGAATTTCAAGACGTTTGTGCATCTTCAATATTGGTCACTCTCAATGTCAAAAAGCCTTTATCTGCAATCTAGGTGTTTCTGCGTGCTGCGCCGGCCCAAAGAGTGCCCGGCTGAAAACGACAACGCAGTCATGTCGGGTGCCACTGTCTGCCCCAGCTCAGAAAGTTTTGAGCAGATATCTCCTTCCATTCGGCCGGAATTGCAAGAAGTTTGTGCATCTTCTATGTTCGTCGCGGTCAATGGCAAAAGGCGCTTATCTTCAATCTAGGTGTTTCTGCGTGCTGCGCCGGCCCAAAGAGTGCCCGGCGGAAAACGACAACGCAGGCATGTCGGGTGCCACTGTCTACACCTGCACAGAAAACTGTGAGCAGATATCTCCTTCCGTTCGGCCGGAATTGCCAGACGTTTGTGCATCTTCAATATTGGTCACGTTCAATGTCAAAAAGCCCTTATCTGCAATCTAGGTGTTTCTGCGTGCTGCGCCGGCCCAAAGAGTGCCCGGCTGAAAACGACAACGCAGGCATGTCGGGTGCCACTGTCTGCACCAGCTCAGAAAGTTTTGAGCAGATATCTCCTTCCATTCGGCCGGAATTGCAAGAAGTTTGTGCATCTTCTATGTTCGTCGCGGTCAATGGCAAAAGGCGCTTATCTTCAATCTAGGTGTTTCTGCGTGCTGCGCCGGCCCAAAGAGTGCCCGGCGGAAAACGACAACGCAGGCATGTCGGGTGCCACTGTCTACACCTGCACAGAAAATTGTGAGCAGATATCTCCTTCCATTCGGCCGGAATTGCAAGACGTTTGTGCATCTTCCAAATTGGTCACGGTCAATGTCAAAAAGCCCTTATCTGCAATCTAGGTGTTTCTGCGTGCTGCGCCGGCCCAAAGAGTTCCCGGCTGAAAACGACAACACAGGCATGTCGGGTGCCACTGTCTGCACCAGCTCAGAAAGTTTTGAGCAGATATCTCCTTCCATTCGGCTGGAATTGCAAGAAGTTTGTGCATCTTCTATGTTCGTCGCGGTCAATGGCAAAAGGCGCTTATCTTCAATCTAGGTGTTTCTGCGTGCTGCTCCGGCCCAAAGAGTGCCCGGCGGAAAACGACAACGCAGGCATGTCGGGTGCCACTGTCTACACTTGCACAGAAAGTTTTGAGCAGATATCTCCTTCCATTCGGCCGGGATTGCAAGAAGTTTGTGCATCTTCTATGTTCGTCGCGGTCAATGGCAAAAGGCGCTTATCTTCAATCTAGGTGTTTCTGCGTGCTGCGCCGGCCCAAAGAGTGCCCGGCGGAAAACGACAACGCAGGCATGTCGGGTGCCACTGTCTGCACCTGCACAGAAAGTTGTGAGCAGATATCTCCTTCCGTTCGGCCGGAATTAAAATAAGTTTGTGCATCTTCAATGTTGGTCGCGGTCAATGACAAAAAGGCGCTTATCTTCAATCTAGGTGTTTCTGCGTGCTGCTCCGGCCCAAAGAGTGCCCGGCTTAAAACGACAACGCAGGCATGTCGGGTGCCACTGTCTGCACCAGCTCAGAAAGTTTTGAGCAGATATCTCCTTCCATTCGGCCGGAATTGCAAGAAGTTTGTGCATCTTCTATGTTCGTCGCGGTCAATGGCAAAAGGCGCTTATCTTCAATCTAGGTGTTTCTGCGTGCTGCTCCGTCCCAAAGAGTGCCCGGCGGAAAACGACAACGAAGGCATGTCGGGTGCCACTGTCTGCACCTGCACAGAAAGTTTTGAGCAGATATCTTCTTTCATTCGGCCGGAATTGCAAGACGTTTGTGCATCTTCAATATTGGTCACGGTCAATGTCAAAAAGCCCTTATCTGCAATCTAGGTGTCTCTGCGTGCTGCGCCGGCCCAAAGAGTGCCCGGCTGAAAACGACAACGCAGGCATGTCGGGTGCCACTGTCTGCACCTGCACAGAAAGTTGTGAGCAGATATCTCCTTCCGTTCGGCCGGAATTGAAAGAAGTTTGTGCATCTTCAATGTTGGTCGCGGTCAATGGCAAAAGGCGCTTATCTTCAATCTAGGTGTTTCTGCGTGCTGCGCCGGCCCAAAGAGTGCCCGGCGGAAAACGACAACGCAGGCATGTCGGGTGCCACTGTCTGCACCTGCACAGAAAGTTGTGAGCAGATATCTCCTTCCGTTCGGCCGGAATTAAAATAAGTTTGTGCATCTTCAATGTTGGTCGCGGTCAATGACAAAAAGGCGCTTATCTTCAATCTAGGTGTTTCTGCGTGCTGCTCCGGCCCAAAGAGTGCCCGGCTGAAAACGACAACGCAGGCATGTCGGGTGCCACTGTCTGCACCTGCACAGAAAGTTTTGAGCAGATATCTTCTTTCATTCGGCCGGAATTGCAAGACGTTTGTGCATCTTCAATATTGGTCACGGTCAATGTCAAAAAGCCCTTATCTGCAATCTAGGTGTTTCTGCGTGCTGCGCCGGCCCAAAGAGTGCCCGGCTGAAAACGACAACGCAGGCATGTCGGGTGCCACTGTCTGCACCAGCTCAGAAAGTTTTGAGCAGATATCTCCTTCCATTCGGCCGGAATTGCAAGATGTTTGTGCATCTTCTATGTTCGTCGCGGTCAATGGCAAAAGGCGCTTATCTTCAATCTAGGTGTTTCTGCGTGCTGCGCCGGCCCAAAGAGTGCCCGGCGGAAAACGACAACGCAGGCATGTCGGGTGCCCATGTCTACACCTGCACAGAAAATTGTGAGCAGATATCTCCTTCCGTTCGGCCGGAATTGAAAGAAGTTTGTGCATCTTCAATGTTGGTCGCGGTCAATGACAAAAAGACGCTTATCTTCAATCTAGGTGTTTCTGCGTGCTGCTCCGGCCCAAAGAGTGCCCGGCTGAAAACGACAACGCAGGCATGTCGGGTGCCACTGTCTGCACCTGCACAGAATGTTTTGAGCAGATATCTTCTTTCGTTCGGCCGGAATTGCAAGAAGTTTGTGCATCTTCTATGTTCGTCGCGGTCAATGGCAAAAGGCGCTTATCTTCAATCTAGGTGTTTCTGCGTGCTGCTCCGGCCCAAAGAGTGCCCGGCGGAAAACGACAACGCAGGCATGTCGGGTGCCACTGTCTACACTTGCACAGAAAGTTTTAAGCAGATATCTCCTTCCATTCGGCCGGGATTGCAAGAAGTTTGTGCATCTTCTATGTTCGTCGCGGTCAATGGCAAAAGGCGCTTATCTTCACTCTAGGTGTTTCTGCGTGCTGCGCCGGCCCAAAGAGTGCCCGGCGGAAAACGACAACGCAGGCATGTCGAGTGCCACTGTCTACACCTGCACAGAAAGTTTTGAGCAGATATCTCCTTCTATTCCGCCGGAATTGCAAGAAGTTTGTGCATCTTCTATGTTCGTCGCGGTCAATGGCAAAAGGCGCTTATCTTCAATCCAGGTGTTTCTGCGTGCTGCGCCGGCCCAAAGAGTGCCCGGCGGAAAACGACAACGCAGGCATGTCGGGTGCCACTGTCTGCACCTGCACAGAAAGTTGTGAGCAGATATCTCCTTCCTTTCGGCCGGAATTGAAAGAAGTTTGTGCATCTTCAATGTTGGTCGCGGTCAATGACAAAAAGGCGCTTATCTTCAATCTAGGTGTTTCTGCGTGCTGCTCCGGCCCAAAGAGTGCCCGGCTGAAAACGACAATGCAGGCATGTCGGGTGCCACTGTCTGCACCTGCACAGAATGTTTTGAGCAGATATCTTCTTTCGTTCGGCCGGAATTTCAAGACGTTTGTGCATCTTCAATATTGGTCACTCTCAATGTCAAAAAGCCTTTATCTGCAATCTAGGTGTTTCTGCGTGCTGCGCCGGCCCAAAGAGTGCCCGGCTGAAAACGACAACGCAGTCATGTCGGGTGCCACTGTCTGCCCCAGCTCAGAAAGTTTTGAGCAGATATCTCCTTCCATTCGGCCGGAATTGCAAGAAGTTTGTGCATCTTCTATGTTCGTCGCGGTCAATGGCAAAAGGCGCTTATCTTCAATCTAGGTGTTTCTGCGTGCTGCGCCGGCCCAAAGAGTGCCCGGCGGAAAACGACAACGCAGGCATGTCGGGTGCCACTGTCTACACCTGCACAGAAAACTGTGAGCAGATATCTCCTTCCGTTCGGCCGGAATTGCCAGACGTTTGTGCATCTTCAATATTGGTCACGTTCAATGTCAAAAAGCCCTTATCTGCAATCTAGGTGTTTCTGCGTGCTGCGCCGGCCCAAAGAGTGCCCGGCTGAAAACGACAACGCAGGCATGTCGGGTGCCACTGTCTGCACCAGCTCAGAAAGTTTTGAGCAGATATCTCCTTCCATTCGGCCGGAATTGCAAGAAGTTTGTGCATCTTCTATGTTCGTCGCGGTCAATGGCAAAAGGCGCTTATCTTCAATCTAGGTGTTTCTGCGTGCTGCTCCGGCCCAAAGAGTGCCCGGCGGAAAACGACAACGCAGGCATGTCGGGTGCCACTGTCTACACTTGCACAGAAAGTTTTGAGCAGATATCTCCTTCCATTCGGCCGGGATTGCAAGAAGTTTGTGCAACTTCTATGTTCGTCGCGGTCAATGGCAAAAGGCGCTTATCTTCAATCTAGGTGTTTCTGCGTGCTGCTCCGGCCCAAAGAGTGCCCGGCGGAAAACGACAACGCAGTCATGTCGAGTGCCACTGTCTACACCTGCACAGAAAGTTTTGAGCAGATATCTCCTTCTATTCGGCCGGAATTGCAAGAAGTTTGTGCATCTTCTATGTTCGTCGCGGTCAATGGCAAAAGGCGCTTATCTTCAATCTAGGTGTTTCTGCGTGCTGCGCCGGCCCAAAGAGTGCCCGGCGGAAAACGACAACGCAGGCATGTCGGGTGCCACTGTCTGCACCTGCACAGAAAGTTGTGAGCAGATATCTCCTTCCGTTCGGCCGGAATTGAAATAAGTTTGTGCATCTTCAATGTTGGTCGCGGTCAATGACAAAAAGGCGCTTATCTTCAATCTAGGTGTTTCAGCCTGCTGCTCCGGCCCAAAGAGTGCCCGGCTGAAAACGACAACGCAGGCATGTCGGGTGCCACTCTCTGCACCTGCACAGAAAGTTGTGAGCAGATATCTCCTTCCATTCGGCCGGAATTGCAAGACGTTTGTGCATCTTCCATATTGGTCACGGTCAATGTCAAAAAGCCCTTATCTGCAATCTAGGTGTTTCTGCGTGCTGCGCCGGCCCAAAGAGTGCCCGGCTGTAAACGACAACGCAGGCATGTCGGGTGCCACTGTCTGCACCAGCTCAGAAAGTTTTGAGCAGATATCTCCTTCCATTCGGCCGGAATTGCAAGATGTTTGTGCATCTTCTATGTTCGTCGCGGTCAATGGCAAAAGGCGCTTATCTTCAATCTAGGTGTTTCTGCGTGCTGCGCCGGCCCAAAGAGTGCCCGGCGGAAAACGACAACGCAGGCATGTCGGGTGCCACTGTCTACACCTGCACAGAAAATTGTGAGCAGATATTTCCTTCCGTTCGGCCGGAATTGAAAGAAGTTTGTGCATCTTCAATGTTGGTCGCGGTCAATGACAAAAAGACGCTTATCTTCAATCTAGGTGTTTCTGCGTGCTGATCCGGCCCAAAGAGTGCCCGGCTGAAAACGACAACGCAGGCATGTCGGGTGCCACTGTCTGCACCTGCACAGAATGTTTTGAGCAGATATCTTCTTTCGTTCGGCCGGAATTGCAAGAAGTTTGTGCATCTTCTATGTTCGTCGCGGTCAATGTCAAAAGGCGCTTATCTTCAATGTAGGTGTTTCTGCGTGCTGCGCCTGCCCAAAGAGTGCCCGGCGGAAAACGACAACGCAGGCATGTCGGGTGCCACTGTCTGCACCTGCACAGAAAGTTGTGAGCAGATATCTCCTTCCATTCGGCCGGAATTGCAAGACGTTTGTGCATCTTCCATATTGGTCACGGTCAATGTCAAAAAGCCCTTATCTGCAATCTAGGTGTTTCTGCGTGCTGCGCCGGCCCAAAGAGTTCCCGGCTGAAAACGACAACGCAGGCATGTCGGGTGCCACTGTCTGCACCAGCTCAGAAAGTTTTGAGCAGATATCTCCTTCCATTCGGCTGGAATTGCAAGAAGTTTGTGCATCTTCTATGTTCGTCGCGGTCAATGGCAAAAGGCGCTTATCTTCAATCTAGGTGTTTCTGCGTGCTGCTCCGGCCCAAAGAGTGCCCGGCGGAAAACGACAACGCAGGCATGTCGGGTGCCACTGTCTACACTTGCACAGAAAGTTTTGAGCAGATATCTCCTTCTATTCGGCCGGAATTGCAAGAAGTTTGTGCATCTTCTATGTTCGTCGCGGTCAATGGCAAAAGGCGCTTATCTTCAATCTAGGTGTTTCTGCGTGCTGCGCCGGCCCAAAGAGTGCCCGGCTGAAAACGACAACGCAGGCATGTCGGGTGCCACTGTCTGCACCAGCTCAGAAAGTTTTGAGCAGATATCTCCTTCCATTCGGCCGGAATTGCAAGATGTTTGTGCATCTTCTATGTTCGTCGCGGTCAATGGCAAAAGGCGCTTATCTTCAATCTAGGTGTTTCTGCGTGCTGCGCCGGCCCAAAGAGTGCCCGGCGGAAAACGACAACGCAGGCATGTCGGGTGCCACTGTCTACACCTGCACAGAAAATTGTGAGCAGATATCTCCTTCCATTCGGCCGGAATTGCAAGACGTTTGTGCATCTTCCAAATTGGTCACGGTCAATGTCAAAAAGCCCTTATCTGCAATCTAGGTGTTTCTGCGTGCTGCGCCGGCCCAAAGAGTTCCCGGCTGAAAACGACAACACAGGCATGTCGGGTGCCACTGTCTGCACCAGCTCAGAAAGTTTTGAGCAGATATCTCCTTCCATTCGGCTGGAATTGCAAGAAGTTTGTGCATCTTCTATGTTCGTCGCGGTCAATGGCAAAAGGCGCTTATCTTCAATCTAGGTGTTTCTGCGTGCTGCTCCGGCCCAAAGAGTGCCCGGCGGAAAACGACAACGCAGGCATGTCGGGTGCCACTGTCTACACTTGCACAGAAAGTTTTGAGCAGATATCTCCTTCCATTCGGCCGGGATTGCAAGAAGTTTGTGCATCTTCTATGTTCGTCGCGGTCAATGGCAAAAGGCGCTTATCTTCAATCTAGGTGTTTCTGCGTGCTGCGCCGGCCCAAAGAGTGCCCGGCGGAAAACGACAACGCAGGCATGTCGGGTGCCACTGTCTGCACCTGCACAGAAAGTTGTGAGCAGATATCTCCTTCCGTTCGGCCGGAATTAAAATAAGTTTGTGCATCTTCAATGTTGGTCGCGGTCAATGACAAAAAGGCGCTTATCTTCAATCTAGGTGTTTCTGCGTGCTGCGCCGGCCCAAAGAGTGCCCGGCGGAAAACGACAACGCAGGCATGTCGGGTGCCACTGTCTACACCTGCACAGAAAATTGTGAGCAGATATTTCCTTCCGTTCGGCCGGAATTGAAAGAAGTTTGTGCATCTTCAATGTTGGTCGCGGTCAATGACAAAAAGACGCTTATCTTCAATCTAGGTGTTTCTGCGTGCTGATCCGGCCCAAAGAGTGCCCGGCTGAAAACGACAACGCAGGCATGTCGGGTGCCACTGTCTGCACCAGCTCAGAAAGTTTTGAGCAGATATCTCCTTCCATTCGGCCGGAATTGCAAGATGTTTGTGCATCTTCTATGTTCGTCGCGGTCAATGGCAAAAGGCGCTTATCTTCAATCTAGGTGTTTCTGCGTGCTGCGCCGGCCCAAAGAGTGCCCGGCGGAAAACGACAACGCAGGCATGTCGGGTGCCACTGTCTACACCTGCACAGAAAATTGTGAGCAGATATCTCCTTCCATTCGGCCGGAATTGCAAGACGTTTGTGCATCTTCCAAATTGGTCACGGTCAATGTCAAAAAGCCCTTATCTGCAATCTAGGTGTTTCTGCGTGCTGCGCCGGCCCAAAGAGTTCCCGGCTGAAAACGACAACACAGGCATGTCGGGTGCCACTGTCTGCACCAGCTCAGAAAGTTTTGAGCAGATATCTCCTTCCATTCGGCTGGAATTGCAAGAAGTTTGTGCATCTTCTATGTTCGTCGCGGTCAATGGCAAAAGGCGCTTATCTTCAATCTAGGTGTTTCTGCGTGCTGCTCCGGCCCAAAGAGTGCCCGGCGGAAAACGACAACGCAGGCATGTCGGGTGCCACTGTCTACACTTGCACAGAAAGTTTTGAGCAGATATCTCCTTCCATTCGGCCGGGATTGCAAGAAGTTTGTGCATCTTCTATGTTCGTCGCGGTCAATGGCAAAAGGCGCTTATCTTCAATCTAGGTGTTTCTGCGTGCTGCGCCGGCCCAAAGAGTGCCCGGCGGAAAACGACAACGCAGGCATGTCGGGTGCCACTGTCTGCACCTGCACAGAAAGTTGTGAGCAGATATCTCCTTCCGTTCGGCCGGAATTAAAATAAGTTTGTGCATCTTCAATGTTGGTCGCGGTCAATGACAAAAAGGCGCTTATCTTCAATCTAGGTGTTTCTGCGTGCTGCTCCGGCCCAAAGAGTGCCCGGCTTAAAACGACAACGCAGGCATGTCGGGTGCCACTGTCTGCACCAGCTCAGAAAGTTTTGAGCAGATATCTCCTTCCATTCGGCCGGAATTGCAAGAAGTTTGTGCATCTTCTATGTTCGTCGCGGTCAATGGCAAAAGGCGCTTATCTTCAATCTAGGTGTTTCTGCGTGCTGCTCCGGCCAAAAGAGTGCCCGGCGGAAAACGACAACGCAGGCATGTCGGGTGCCACTGTCTACACTTGCACAGAAAATTTTGAGCAGATATCTCCTTCCATTCGGCCGGGATTGCAAAAAGTTTGTGCAACTTCTATGTTCGTCGCGGTCAATGGCAAAAGGCGCTTATCTTCAATCTAGGTGTTTCTGCGTGCTGCTCCGGCCCAAAGAGTGCCCGGCGGAAAACGACAACGCAGTCATGTCGAGTGCCACTGTCTACACCTGCACAGAAAGTTTTGAGCAGATATCTCCTTCTATTCGGCCGGAATTGCAAGAAGTTTGTGCATCTTCTATGTTCGTCGCGGTCAATGGCATAAGGCGCTTATCTTCAATCTAGGTGTTTCTGCGTGCTGCGCTGGCCCAAAGAGTGCCCGGCGGAAAACGACAACGCAGGCATGTCGGGTGCCACTGTCTGCACCTGCACAGAAAGTTGTGAGCAGATATCTCCTTCCGTTCGGCCGGAATTGAAATAAGTTTGTGCATCTTCAATGTTGGTCGCGGTCAATGACAAAAAGGCGCTTATCTTCAATCTAGGTGTTTCAGCGTGCTGCTCCGGCCCAAAGAGTGCCCGGCTGAAAACGACAACGCAGGCATGTCGGGTGCCACTCTCTGCACCTGCACAGAAAGTTGTGAGCAGATATCTCCTTCCATTCGGCCGGAATTGCAAGACGTTTGTGCATCTTCCATATTGGTCACGGTCAATGTCAAAAAGCCCTTATCTGCAATCTAGGTGTTTCTGCGTGCTGCGCCAGCCCAAAGAGTGCCCGGCGGAAAACGACAACGCAGGCATGTCGGGTGCCACTGTCTGCACCAGCTCAGAAAGTTTTGAGCAGATATCTCCTTCCATTCGGCCGGAATTGCAAGATGTTTGTGCATCTTCTATGTTCGTCGCGGTCAATGGCAAAAGGCGCTTATCTTCAATCTAGGTGTTTCTGCGTGCTGCGCCGGCCCAAAGAGTGCCCGGCGGAAAACGACAACGCAGGCATGTCGGGTGCCACTGTCTACACCTGCACAGAAAATTGTGAGCAGATATTTCCTTCCGTTCGGCCGGAATTGAAAGAAGTTTGTGCATCTTCAATGTTGGTCGCGGTCAATGACAAAAAGACGCTTATCTTCAATCTAGGTGTTTCTGCGTGCTGATCCGGCCCAAAGAGTGCCCGGCTGAAAACGACAACGCAGGCATGTCGGGTGCCACTGTCTGCACCTGCACAGAATGTTTTGAGCAGATATCTTCTTTCGTTCGGCCGGAATTGCAAGAAGTTTGTGCATCTTCTATGTTCGTCGCGGTCAATGGCAAAAGGCGCTTATCTTCAATCTAGGTGTTTCTGCGTGCTGCTCCGGCCCAAAGAGTGCCCGGCGGAAAACGACAACGCAGGCATGTCGGGTGCCACTGTCTACACTTGCACAGAAAGTTTTAAGCAGATATCTCCTTCCATTCGGCCGGGATTGCAAGAAGTTTGTGCATCTTCTATGTTCGTCGCGGTCAATGGCAAAAGGCGCTTATCTTCAATCTAGGTGTTTCTGCGTGCTGCGCCGGCCCAAAGAGTGCCCGGCGGAAAACGACAACGCAGGCATGTCGAGTGCCACTGTCTACACCTGCACAGAAAGTTTTGAGCAGATATCTCCTTCTATTCCGCCGGAATTGCAAGAAGTTTGTGCATCTTCTATGTTCGTCGCGGTCAATGGCAAAAGGCGCTTATCTTCAATCCAGGTGTTTCTGCGTGCTGCGCCGGCCCAAAGAGTGCCCGGCGGAAAACGACAACGCAGGCATGTCGGGTGCCACTGTCTGCACCTGCACAGAAAGTTGTGAGCAGATATCTCCTTCCTTTCGGCCGGAATTGAAAGAAGTTTGTGCATCTTCAATGTTGGTCGCGGTCAATGACAAAAAGGCGCTTATCTTCAATCTAGGTGTTTCTGCGTGCTGCTCCGGCCCAAAGAGTGCCCGGCTGAAAATGACAATGCAGGCATGTCGGGTGCCACTGTCTGCACCTGCACAGAATGTTTTGAGCAGATATCTTCTTTCGTTCGGCCGGAATTTCAAGACGTTTGTGCATCTTCAATATTGGTCACTCTCAATGTCAAAAAGCCTTTATCTGCAATCTAGGTGTTTCTGCGTGCTGCGCCGGCCCAAAGAGTGCCCGGCTGAAAACGACAACGCAGTCATGTCGGGTGCCACTGTCTGCCCCAGCTCAGAAAGTTTTGAGCAGATATCTCCTTCCATTCGGCCGGAATTGCAAGAAGTTTGTGCATCTTCTATGTTCGTCGCGGTCAATGGCAAAAGGCGCTTATCTTCAATCTAGGTGTTTCTGCGTGCTGCGCCGGCCCAAAGAGTGCCCGGCGGAAAACGACAACGCAGGCATGTCGGGTGCCACTGTCTACACCTGCACAGAAAACTGTGAGCAGATATCTCCTTCCGTTCGGCCGGAATTGCCAGACGTTTGTGCATCTTCAATATTGGTCACGTTCAATGTCAAAAAGCCCTTATCTGCAATCTAGGTGTTTCTGCGTGCTGCGCCGGCCCAAAGAGTGCCCGGCTGAAAACGACAACGCAGGCATGTCGGGTGCCACTGTCTGCACCAGCTCAGAAAGTTTTGAGCAGATATCTCCTTCCATTCGGCCGGAATTGCAAGAAGTTTGTGCATCTTCTATGTTCGTCGCGGTCAATGGCAAAAGGCGCTTATCTTCAATCTAGGTGTTTCTGCGTGCTTCTCCGGCCCAAAGAGTGCCCGGCGGAAAACGACAACGCAGGCATGTCGAGTGCCACTGTCTACACTTGCACAGAAAGTTTTGAGCAGATATCTCCTTCCATTCGGCCGGGATTGCAAGAAGTTTGTGCAACTTCTATGTTCGTCGCGGTCAATGGCAAAAGGCGCTTATCTTCAATCTAGGTGTTTCTGCGTGCTGCTCCGGCCCAAAGAGTGCCCGGCGGAAAACGACAACGCAGTCATGTCGAGTGCCACTGTCTACACCTGCACAGAAAGTTTTGAGCAGATATCTCCTTCTATTCGGCCGGAATTGCAAGAAGTTTGTGCATCTTCTATGTTCGTCGCGGTCAATGGCAAAAGGCGCTTATCTTCAATCTAGGTGTTTCTGCGTGCTGCGCCGGCCCAAAGAGTGCCCGGCGGAAAACGACAACGCAGGCATGTCGGGTGCCACTGTCTGCACCTGCACAGAAAGTTGTGAGCAGATATCTCCTTCCGTTCGGCCGGAATTGAAATAAGTTTGTGCATCTTCAATGTTGGTCGCGGTCAATGACAAAAAGGCGCTTATCTTCAATCTAGGTGTTTCAGCGTGCTGCTCCGGCCCAAAGAGTGCCCGGCTGAAAACGACAACGCAGGCATGTCGGGTGCCACTCTCTGCACCTGCACAGAAAGTTGTGAGCAGATATCTCCTTCCATTCGGCCGGAATTGCAAGACGTTTGTGCATCTTCCATATTGGTCACGGTCAATGTCAAAAAGCCCTTATCTGCAATCTAGGTGTTTCTGCGTGCTGCGCCGGCCCAAAGAGTGCCCGGCTGAAAACGACAACGCAGGCATGTCGGGTGCCACTGTCTGCACCAGCTCAGAAAGTTTTGAGCAGATATCTCCTTCCATTCGGCCGGAATTGCAAGATGTTTGTGCATCTTCTATGTTCGTCGCGGTCAATGGCAAAAGGCGCTTATCTTCAATCTAGGTGTTTCTGCGTGCTGCGCCGGCCCAAAGAGTGCCCGGCGGAAAACGACAACGCAGGCATGTCGGGTGCCACTGTCTACACCTGCACAGAAAATTGTGAGCAGATATTTCCTTCCGTTCGGCCGGAATTGAAAGAAGTTTGTGCATCTTCAATGTTGGTCGCGGTCAATGACAAAAAGACGCTTATCTTCAATCTAGGTGTTTCTGCGTGCTGATCCGGCCCAAAGAGTGCCCGGCTGAAAACGACAACGCAGGCATGTCGGGTGCCACTGTCTGCACCTGCACAGAATGTTTTGAGCAGATATCTTCTTTCGTTCGGCCGGAATTGCAAGAAGTTTGTGCATCTTCTATGTTCGTCGCGGTCAATGTCAAAAGGCGCTTATCTTCAATGTAGGTGTTTCTGCGTGCTGCGCCTGCCCAAAGAGTGCCCGGCGGAAAACGACAACGCAGGCATGTCGGGTGCCACTGTCTGCACCTGCACAGAAAGTTGTGAGCAGATATCTCCTTCCATTCGGCCGGAATTGCAAGACGTTTGTGCATCTTCCATATTGGTCACGGTCAATGTCAAAAAGCCCTTATCTGCAATCTAGGTGTTTCTGCGTGCTGCGCCGGCCCAAAGAGTTCCCGGCTGAAAACGACAACGCAGGCATGTCGGGTGCCACTGTCTGCACCAGCTCAGAAAGTTTTGAGCAGATATCTCCTTCCATTCGGCTGGAATTGCAAGAAGTTTGTGCATCTTCTATGTTCGTCGCGGTCAATGGCAAAAGGCGCTTATCTTCAATCTAGGTGTTTCTGCGTGCTGCTCCGGCCCAAAGAGTGCCCGGCGGAAAACGACAACGCAGGCATGTCGGGTGCCACTGTCTACACTTGCACAGAAAGTTTTGAGCAGATATCTCCTTCTATTCGGCCGGAATTGCAAGAAGTTTGTGCATCTTCTATGTTCGTCGCGGTCAATGGCAAAAGGCGCTTATCTTCAATCTAGGTGTTTCTGCGTGCTGCGCCGGCCCAAAGAGTGCCCGGCTGAAAACGACAACGCAGGCATGTCGGGTGCCACTGTCTGCACCAGCTCAGAAAGTTTTGAGCAGATATCTCCTTCCATTCGGCCGGAATTGCAAGATGTTTGTGCATCTTCTATGTTCGTCGCGGTCAATGGCAAAAGGCGCTTATCTTCAATCTAGGTGTTTCTGCGTGCTGCGCCGGCCCAAAGAGTGCCCGGCGGAAAACGACAACGCAGGCATGTCGGGTGCCACTGTCTACACCTGCACAGAAAATTGTGAGCAGATATCTCCTTCCATTCGGCCGGAATTGCAAGACGTTTGTGCATCTTCCAAATTGGTCACGGTCAATGTCAAAAAGCCCTTATCTGCAATCTAGGTGTTTCTGCGTGCTGCGCCGGCCCAAAGAGTTCCCGGCTGAAAACGACAACACAGGCATGTCGGGTGCCACTGTCTGCACCAGCTCAGAAAGTTTTGAGCAGATATCTCCTTCCATTCGGCTGGAATTGCAAGAAGTTTGTGCATCTTCTATGTTCGTCGCGGTCAATGGCAAAAGGCGCTTATCTTCAATCTAGGTGTTTCTGCGTGCTGCTCCGGCCCAAAGAGTGCCCGGCGGAAAACGACAACGCAGGCATGTCGGGTGCCACTGTCTACACTTGCACAGAAAGTTTTGAGCAGATATCTCCTTCCATTCGGCCGGGATTGCAAGAAGTTTGTGCATCTTCTATGTTCGTCGCGGTCAATGGCAAAAGGCGCTTATCTTCAATCTAGGTGTTTCTGCGTGCTGCGCCGGCCCAAAGAGTGCCCGGCGGAAAACGACAACGCAGGCATGTCGGGTGCCACTGTCTGCACCTGCACAGAAAGTTGTGAGCAGATATCTCCTTCCGTTCGGCCGGAATTAAAATAAGTTTGTGCATCTTCAATGTTGGTCGCGGTCAATGACAAAAAGGCGCTTATCTTCAATCTAGGTGTTTCTGCGTGCTGCTCCGGCCCAAAGAGTGCCCGGCTTAAAACGACAACGCAGGCATGTCGGGTGCCACTGTCTGCACCAGCTCAGAAAGTTTTGAGCAGATATCTCCTTCCATTCGGCCGGAATTGCAAGAAGTTTGTGCATCTTCTATGTTCGTCGCGGTCAATGGCAAAAGGCGCTTATCTTCAATCTAGGTGTTTCTGCGTGCTGCTCCGGCCAAAAGAGTGCCCGGCGGAAAACGACAACGCAGGCATGTCGGGTGCCACTGTCTACACTTGCACAGAAAATTTTGAGCAGATATCTCCTTCCATTCGGCCGGGATTGCAAGAAGTTTGTGCAACTTCTATGTTCGTCGCGGTCAATGGCAAAAGGCGCTTATCTTCAATCTAGGTGTTTCTGCGTGCTGCTCCGGCCCAAAGAGTGCCCGGCGGAAAACGACAACGCAGTCATGTCGAGTGCCACTGTCTACACCTGCACAGAAAGTTTTGAGCAGATATCTCCTTCTATTCGGCCGGAATTGCAAGAAGTTTGTGCATCTTCTATGTTCGTCGCGGTCAATGGCAAAAGGCGCTTATCTTCAATCTAGGTGTTTCTGCGTGCTGCGCTGGCCCAAAGAGTGCCCGGCGGAAAACGACAACGCAGGCATGTCGGGTGCCACTGTCTGCACCTGCACAGAAAGTTGTGAGCAGATATCTCCTTCCGTTCGGCCGGAATTGAAATAAGTTTGTGCATCTTCAATGTTGGTCGCGGTCAATGACAAAAAGGCGCTTATCTTCAATCTAGGTGTTTCAGCGTGCTGCTCCGGCCCAAAGAGTGCCCGGCTGAAAACGACAACGCAGGCATGTCGGGTGCCACTCTCTGCACCTGCACAGAAAGTTGTGAGCAGATATCTCCTTCCATTCGGCCGGAATTGCAAGACGTTTGTGCATCTTCCATATTGGTCACGGTCAATGTCAAAAAGCCCTTATCTGCAATCTAGGTGTTTCTGCGTGCTGCGCCAGCCCAAAGAGTGCCCGGCTGAAAACGACAACGCAGGCATGTCGGGTGCCACTGTCTGCACCAGCTCAGAAAGTTTTGAGCAGATATCTCCTTCCATTCGGCCGGAATTGCAAGATGTTTGTGCATCTTCTATGTTCGTCGCGGTCAATGGCAAAAGGCGCTTATCTTCAATCTAGGTGTTTCTGCGTGCTGCGCCGGCCCAAAGAGTGCCCGGCGGAAAACGACAACGCAGGCATGTCGGGTGCCACTGTCTACACCTGCACAGAAAATTGTGAGCAGATATTTCCTTCCGTTCGGCCGGAATTGAAAGAAGTTTGTGCATCTTCAATGTTGGTCGCGGTCAATGACAAAAAGACGCTTATCTTCAATCTAGGTGTTTCTGCGTGCTGATCCGGCCCAAAGAGTGCCCGGCTGAAAACGACAACGCAGGCATGTCGGGTGCCACTGTCTGCACCAGCTCAGAAAGTTTTGAGCAGATATCTCCTTCCATTCGGCCGGAATTGCAAGATGTTTGTGCATCTTCTATGTTCGTCGCGGTCAATGGCAAAAGGCGCTTATCTTCAATCTAGGTGTTTCTGCGTGCTGCGCCGGCCCAAAGAGTGCCCGGCGGAAAACGACAACGCAGGCATGTCGGGTGCCACTGTCTACACCTGCACAGAAAATTGTGAGCAGATATCTCCTTCCATTCGGCCGGAATTGCAAGACGTTTGTGCATCTTCCAAATTGGTCACGGTCAATGTCAAAAAGCCCTTATCTGCAATCTAGGTGTTTCTGCGTGCTGCGCCGGCCCAAAGAGTTCCCGGCTGAAAACGACAACACAGGCATGTCGGGTGCCACTGTCTGCACCAGCTCAGAAAGTTTTGAGCAGATATCTCCTTCCATTCGGCTGGAATTGCAAGAAGTTTGTGCATCTTCTATGTTCGTCGCGGTCAATGGCAAAAGGCGCTTATCTTCAATCTAGGTGTTTCTGCGTGCTGCTCCGGCCCAAAGAGTGCCCGGCGGAAAACGACAACGCAGGCATGTCGGGTGCCACTGTCTACACTTGCACAGAAAGTTTTGAGCAGATATCTCCTTCCATTCGGCCGGGATTGCAAGAAGTTTGTGCATCTTCTATGTTCGTCGCGGTCAATGGCAAAAGGCGCTTATCTTCAATCTAGGTGTTTCTGCGTGCTGCGCCGGCCCAAAGAGTGCCCGGCGGAAAACGACAACGCAGGCATGTCGGGTGCCACTGTCTGCACCTGCACAGAAAGTTGTGAGCAGATATCTCCTTCCGTTCGGCCGGAATTAAAATAAGTTTGTGCATCTTCAATGTTGGTCGCGGTCAATGACAAAAAGGCGCTTATCTTCAATCTAGGTGTTTCTGCGTGCTGCTCCGGCCCAAAGAGTGCCCGGCTTAAAACGACAACGCAGGCATGTCGGGTGCCACTGTCTGCACCAGCTCAGAAAGTTTTGAGCAGATATCTCCTTCCATTCGGCCGGAATTGCAAGAAGTTTGTGCATCTTCTATGTTCGTCGCGGTCAATGGCAAAAGGCGCTTATCTTCAATCTAGGTGTTTCTGCGTGCTGCTCCGGCCAAAAGAGTGCCCGGCGGAAAACGACAACGCAGGCATGTCGAGTGCCACTGTCTACACTTGCACAGAAAATTTTGAGCAGATATCTCCTTCCATTCGGCCGGGATTGCAAGAAGTTTGTGCAACTTCTATGTTCGTCGCGGTCAATGGCAAAAGGCGCTTATCTTCAATCTAGGTGTTTCTGCGTGCTGCTCCGGCCCAAAGAGTGCCCGGCGGAAAACGACAACGCAGTCATGTCGAGTGCCACTGTCTACACCTGCACAGAAAGTTTTGAGCAGATATCTCCTTCTATTCGGCCGGAATTGCAAGAAGTTTGTGCATCTTCTATGTTCGTCGCGGTCAATGGCAAAAGGCGCTTATCTTCAATCTAGGTGTTTCTGCGTGCTGCGCTGGCCCAAAGAGTGCCCGGCGGAAAACGACAACGCAGGCATGTCGGGTGCCACTGTCTGCACCTGCACAGAAAGTTGTGAGCAGATATCTCCTTCCGTTCGGCCGGAATTGAAATAAGTTTGTGCATCTTCAATGTTGGTCGCGGTCAATGACAAAAAGGCGCTTATCTTCAATCTAGGTGTTTCAGCGTGCTGCTCCGGCCCAAAGAGTGCCCGGCTGAAAACGACAACGCAGGCATGTCGGGTGCCACTCTCTGCACCTGCACAGAAAGTTGTGAGCAGATATCTCCTTCCATTCGGCCGGAATTGCAAGACGTTTGTGCATCTTCCATATTGGTCACGGTCAATGTCAAAAAGCCCTTATCTGCAATCTAGGTGTTTCTGCGTGCTGCGCCAGCCCAAAGAGTGCCCGGCTGAAAACGACAACGCAGGCATGTCGGGTGCCACTGTCTGCACCAGCTCAGAAAGTTTTGAGCAGATATCTCCTTCCATTCGGCCGGAATTGCAAGATGTTTGTGCATCTTCTATGTTCGTCGCGGTCAATGGCAAAAGGCGCTTATCTTCAATCTAGGTGTTTCTGCGTGCTGCGCCGGCCCAAAGAGTGCCCGGCGGAAAACGACAACGCAGGCATGTCGGGTGCCACTGTCTACACCTGCACAGAAAATTGTGAGCAGATATTTCCTTCCGTTCGGCCGGAATTGAAAGAAGTTTGTGCATCTTCAATGTTGGTCGCGGTCAATGACAAAAAGACGCTTATCTTCAATCTAGGTGTTTCTGCGTGCTGATCCGGCCCAAAGAGTGCCCGGCTGAAAACGACAACGCAGGCATGTCGGGTGCCACTGTCTGCACCAGCTCAGAAAGTTTTGAGCAGATATCTCCTTCCATTCGGCCGGAATTGCAAGATGTTTGTGCATCTTCTATGTTCGTCGCGGTCAATGGCAAAAGGCGCTTATCTTCAATCTAGGTGTTTCTGCGTGCTGCGCCGGCCCAAAGAGTGCCCGGCGGAAAACGACAACGCAGGCATGTCGGGTGCCACTGTCTACACCTGCACAGAAAATTGTGAGCAGATATCTCCTTCCATTCGGCCGGAATTGCAAGACGTTTGTGCATCTTCCAAATTGGTCACGGTCAATGTCAAAAAGCCCTTATCTGCAATCTAGGTGTTTCTGCGTGCTGCGCCGGCCCAAAGAGTTCCCGGCTGAAAACGACAACACAGGCATGTCGGGTGCCACTGTCTGCACCAGCTCAGAAAGTTTTGAGCAGATATCTCCTTCCATTCGGCTGGAATTGCAAGAAGTTTGTGCATCTTCTATGTTCGTCGCGGTCAATGGCAAAAGGCGCTTATCTTCAATCTAGGTGTTTCTGCGTGCTGCTCCGGCCCAAAGAGTGCCCGGCGGAAAACGACAACGCAGGCATGTCGGGTGCCACTGTCTACACTTGCACAGAAAGTTTTGAGCAGATATCTCCTTCCATTCGGCCGGGATTGCAAGAAGTTTGTGCATCTTCTATGTTCGTCGCGGTCAATGGCAAAAGGCGCTTATCTTCAATCTAGGTGTTTCTGCGTGCTGCGCCGGCCCAAAGAGTGCCCGGCGGAAAACGACAACGCAGGCATGTCGGGTGCCACTGTCTGCACCTGCACAGAAAGTTGTGAGCAGATATCTCCTTCCGTTCGGCCGGAATTAAAATAAGTTTGTGCATCTTCAATGTTGGTCGCGGTCAATGACAAAAAGGCGCTTATCTTCAATCTAGGTGTTTCTGCGTGCTGCTCCGGCCCAAAGAGTGCCCGGCTTAAAACGACAACGCAGGCATGTCGGGTGCCACTGTCTGCACCAGCTCAGAAAGTTTTGAGCAGATATCTCCTTCCATTCGGCCGGAATTGCAAGAAGTTTGTGCATCTTCTATGTTCGTCGCGGTCAATGGCAAAAGGCGCTTATCTTCAATCTAGGTGTTTCTGCGTGCTGCTCCGGCCAAAAGAGTGCCCGGCGGAAAACGACAACGCAGGCATGTCGGGTGCCACTGTCTACACTTGCACAGAAAATTTTGAGCAGATATCTCCTTCCATTCGGCCGGGATTGCAAGAAGTTTGTGCAACTTCTATGTTCGTCGCGGTCAATAGCAAAAGGCGCTTATCTTCAATCTAGGTGTTTCTGCGTGCTGCTCCGGCCCAAAGAGTGCCCGGCGGAAAACGACAACGCAGTCATGTCGAGTGCCACTGTCTACACCTGCACAGAAAGTTTTGAGCAGATATCTCCTTCTATTCGGCCGGAATTGCAAGAAGTTTGTGCATCTTCTATGTTCGTCGCGGTCAATGGCAAAAGGCGCTTATCTTCAATCTAGGTGTTTCTGCGTGCTGCGCTGGCCCAAAGAGTGCCCGGCGGAAAACGACAACGCAGGCATGTCGGGTGCCACTGTCTGCACCTGCACAGAAAGTTGTGAGCAGATATCTCCTTCCGTTCGGCCGGAATTGAAATAAGTTTGTGCATCTTCAATGTTGGTCGCGGTCAATGACAAAAAGGCGCTTATCTTCAATCTAGGTGTTTCAGCGTGCTGCTCCGGCCCAAAGAGTGCCCGGCTGAAAACGACAACGCAGGCATGTCGGGTGCCACTCTCTGCACCTGCACAGAAAGTTGTGAGCAGATATCTCCTTCCATTCGGCCGGAATTGCAAGACGTTTGTGCATCTTCCATATTGGTCACGGTCAATGTCAAAAAGCCCTTATCTGCAATCTAGGTGTTTCTGCGTGCTGCGCCAGCCCAAAGAGTGCCCGGCTGAAAACGACAACGCAGGCATGTCGGGTGCCACTGTCTGCACCAGCTCAGAAAGTTTTGAGCAGATATCTCCTTCCATTCGGCCGGAATTGCAAGATGTTTGTGCATCTTCTATGTTCGTCGCGGTCAATGGCAAAAGGCGCTTATCTTCAATCTAGGTGTTTCTGCGTGCTGCGCCGGCCCAAAGAGTGCCCGGCGGAAAACGACAACGCAGGCATGTCGGGTGCCACTGTCTACACCTGCACAGAAAATTGTGAGCAGATATTTCCTTCCGTTCGGCCGGAATTGAAAGAAGTTTGTGCATCTTCAATGTTGGTCGCGGTCAATGACAAAAAGACGCTTATCTTCAATCTAGGTGTTTCTGCGTGCTGATCCGGCCCAAAGAGTGCCCGGCTGAAAACGACAACGCAGGCATGTCGGGTGCCACTGTCTGCACCTGAACAGAATGTTTTGAGCAGATATCTTCTTTCGTTCGGCCGGAATTGCAAGAAGTTTGTGCATCTTCTATGTTCGTCGCGGTCAATGGCAAAAGGCGCTTATCTTCAATCTAGGTGTTTCTGCGTGCTGCTCCGGCCCAAAGAGTGCCCGGCGGAAAACGACAACGCAGGCATGTCGGGTGCCACTGTCTACACTTGCACAGAAAGTTTTAAGCAGATATCTCCTTCCATTCGGCCGGGATTGCAAGAAGTTTGTGCATCTTCTATGTTCGTCGCGTTCAATGGCAAAAGGCGCTTATCTTCAATCTAGGTGTTTCTGCGTGCTGCGCCGGCCCAAAGAGTGCCCGGCGGAAAACGACAACGCAGGCATGTCGAGTGCCACTGTCTACACCTGCACAGAAAGTTTTGAGCAGATATCTCCTTCTATTCCGCCGGAATTGCAAGAAGTTTGTGCATCTTCTATGTTCGTCTTGGTCAATGGCAAAAGGCGCTTATCTTCAATCTAGGTGTTTCTGCGTGCTGCGCCGGCCCAAAGAGTGCCCGGCGGAAAACGACAACGCAGGCATGTCGGGTGCCACTGTCTGCACCTGCACAGAAAGTTGTGAGCAGATATCTCCTTCCGTTCGGCCGGAATTGAAAGAAGTTTGTGCATCTTCAATGTTGGTCGCGGTCAATGACAAAAAGGCGCTTATCTTCAATCTAGGTGTTTCTGCGTGCTGCTCCGGCCCAAAGAGTGCCCGGCTGAAAACGACAATGCAGGCATGTCGGGTGCCACTGTCTGCACCTGCACAGAAAGTTTTGAGCAGATATCTTCTTTCGTTCGGCCGGAATTGCAAGACGTTTGTGCATCTTTAATATTGGTCACGGTCAATGTCAAAAAGCCCTTATCTTCAATCTAGGTGTTTCTGCGTGCTGCGCCGGCCCAAAGAGTGCCCGGCTGAAAACGACAACGCAGGCATGTCGGGTGCCACTCTCTGCACCTGCACAGAAAGTTTTGAGCAGATATCTCCTTTTATTCGGCCGGAATTGCAAGATGTTTGTGCATCTTCTATGTTCGTCGCGGTCAATGGCAAAAGGCGCTTATCTTCAATCTAGGTGTTTCTGCGTGCTGCTCCGGCCCAAAGAGTGCCCGGCGGAAAACGACAACGCAGGCATGTCGAGTGCCACTGTCTACACCTGCACAGAACGTTTTGAGCAGATATCTCCTTCTATTCGGCCGGAATTGCAAGAAGTTTGTGCATCTTCTATGTTCGTCGCGGTCAATGGCAAAAGGCGCTTATCTTCAATCTAGGTGTTTCTGCGTGCTGCGCCGGCCCAAAGAGTGCCCGGCGGAAAACGACAACGCAGGCATGTCGGGTGCCACTGTCTGCACTTGCACAGAAAGTTTTGAGCAGATATCTCCTTCCATTCGGCCGGGATTGCAAGAAGTTTGTGCATCTTCTATGTTCGTTGAGGTTAATGGCAAAAGGCGCTTATCTTCAATCTAGGTGTTTCTGCGTGCTGCTCCGGCCCAAAGAGTGCCCGGCTGAAAACGACAACGCAGGCATGTCGGGTGCCACTGTCTGCACCTGCACAGAAAGTTTTGAGCAGATATCTTCTTTCATTCGGCCGGAATTGCAAGACGTTTGTGCATCTTCAATATTGGTCACGGTCAATGTCAAAAAGCCCTTATCTGCAATCTAGGTGTTTCTGCGTGCTGCGCCGGCCCAAAGAGTGCCCGGCTGAAAACGACAACGCAGGCATGTCGGGTGCCACTGTCTGCACCAGCTCAGAAAGTTTTGAGCAGATATCTCCTTCCATTCGGCCGGAATTGCAAGATGTTTGTGCATCTTCTATGTTCGTCGCGGTCAATGGCAAAAGGCGCTTATCTTCAATCTAGGTGTTTCTGCGTGCTGCTCCGGCCCAAAGAGTGCCCGGCGGAAAACGACAACGCAGGCATGTCGGGTGCCACTGTCTACACTTGCACAGAAAGTTTTGAGCAGATATCTCCTTCCATTCGGCCGGGATTGCAAGAAGTTTGTGCATCTTCAATGTTCGTCGCGGTCAATGGCAAAAGACGCTTATCTTCAATCTAGGTGTTTCTGCGTGCTGCGCCGGCCCAAAGAGTGCCTAGCGGAAAACGACAACGCAGGCATGTCGGGTGCCACTGTCTGCACCTGCACAGAAAGTTGTGAGCAGATATCTCCTTCCGTTCGGCCGGAATTAAAATAAGTTTGTGCATCTTCTATGTTCGTCGCGGTCAATGGCAAAAGGCGCTTATCTTCAATCTAGGTGTTTCTGCGTGCTGCTCCGTCCCAAAGAGTGCCCGGCGGAAAACGACAACGCAGGCATGTCGGGTGCCACTGTCTGCACCTGCACAGAAAGTTTTGAGCAGATATCTTCTTTCATTCGGCCGGAATTGCAAGACGTTTGTGCATCTTCAATATTGGTCACGGTCAATGTCAAAAAGCCCTTATCTGCAATCTAGGTGTCTCTGCGTGCTGCGCCGGCCCAAAGAGTGCCCGGCTGAAAACGACAACGCAGGCATGTCGGGTGCCACTGTCTGCACCTGCACAGAAAGTTTTGAGCAGATATCTCCTTCCGTTCGGCCGGAATTGAAAGAAGTTTGTGCATCTTCAATGTTGGTCGCGGTCAATGGCAAAAGGCGCTTATCTTCAATCTAGGTGTTTCTGCGTGCTGCGCCGGCCCAAAGAGTGCCCGGCGGAAAACGACAACGCAGGCATGTCGGGTGCCACTGTCTGCACCTGCACAGAAAGTTGTGAGCAGATATCTCCTTCCGTTCGGCCGGAATTAAAATAAGTTTGTGCATCTTCAATGTTGGTCGCGGTCAATGACAAAAAGGCGCTTATCTTCAATCTAGGTGTTTCTGCGTGCTGCTCCGGCCCAAAGAGTGCCCGGCTGAAAACGACAACGCAGGCATGTCGGGTGCCACTGTCTGCACCTGCACAGAAAGTTTTGAGCAGATATCTTCTTTCATTCGGCCGGAATTGCAAGACGTTTGTGCATCTTCAATATTGGTCACGGTCAATGTCAAAAAGCCCTTATCTGCAATCTAGGTGTTTCTGCGTGCTGCGCCGGCCCAAAGAGTGCCCGGCTGAAAACGACAACGCAGGCATGTCGGGTGCCACTGTCTGCACCAGCTCAGAAAGTTTTGAGCAGATATCTCCTTCCATTCGGCCGGAATTGCAAGATGTTTGTGCATCTTCTATGTTCGTCGCGGTCAATGGCAAAAGGCGCTTATCTTCAATCTAGGTGTTTCTGCGTGCTGCGCCGGCCCAAAGAGTGCCCGGCGGAAAACGACAACGCAGGCATGTCGGGTGCCCATGTCTACACCTGCACAGAAAATTGTGAGCAGATATCTCCTTCCGTTCGGCCGGAATTGAAAGAAGTTTGTGCATCTTCAATGTTGGTCGCGGTCAATGACAAAAAGACGCTTATCTTCAATCTAGGTGTTTCTGCGTGCTGCTCCGGCCCAAAGAGTGCCCGGCTGAAAACGACAACGCAGGCATGTCGGGTGCCACTGTCTGCACCTGCACAGAATGTTTTGAGCAGATATCTTCTTTCGTTCGGCCGGAATTGCAAGAAGTTTGTGCATCTTCTATGTTCGTCGCGGTCAATGGCAAAAGGCGCTTATCTTCAATCTAGGTGTTTCTGCGTGCTGCTCCGGCCCAAAGAGTGCCCGGCGGAAAACGACAACGCAGGCATGTCGGGTGCCACTGTCTACACTTGCACAGAAAGTTTTAAGCAGATATCTCCTTCCATTCGGCCGGGATTGCAAGAAGTTTGTGCATCTTCTATGTTCGTCGCGGTCAATGGCAAAAGGCGCTTATCTTCAATCTAGGTGTTTCTGCGTGCTGCGCCGGCCCAAAGAGTGCCCGGCGGAAAACGACAACGCAGGCATGTCGAGTGCCACTGTCTACACCTGCACAGAAAGTTTTGAGCAGATATCTCCTTCTATTCCGCCGGAATTGCAAGAAGTTTGTGCATCTTCTATGTTCGTCGCGGTCAATGGCAACAGGCGCTTATCTTCAATCCAGGTGTTTCTGCGTGCTGCGCCGGCCCAAAGAGTGCCCGGCGGAAAACGACAACGCAGGCATGTCGGGTGCCACTGTCTGCACCTGCACAGAAAGTTGTGAGCAGATATCTCCTTCCTTTCGGCCGGAATTGAAAGAAGTTTGTGCATCTTCAATGTTGGTCGCGGTCAATGACAAAAAGGCGCTTATCTTCAATCTAGGTGTTTCTGCGTGCTGCTCCGGCCCAAAGAGTGCCCGGCTGAAAACGACAATGCAGGCATGTCGGGTGCCACTGTCTGCACCTGCACAGAATGTTTTGAGCAGATATCTTCTTTCGTTCGGCCGGAATTTCAAGACGTTTGTGCATCTTCAATATTGGTCACTCTCAATGTCAAAAAGCCTTTATCTGCAATCTAGGTGTTTCTGCGTGCTGCGCCGGCCCAAAGAGTGCCCGGCTGAAAACGACAACGCAGTCATGTCGGGTGCCACTGTCTGCCCCAGCTCAGAAAGTTTTGAGCAGATATCTCCTTCCATTCGGCCGGAATTGCAAGAAGTTTGTGCATCTTCTATGTTCGTCGCGGTCAATGGCAAAAGGCGCTTATCTTCAATCTAGGTGTTTCTGCGTGCTGCGCCGGCCCAAAGAGTGCCCGGCGGAAAACGACAACGCAGGCATGTCGGGTGCCACTGTCTACACCTGCACAGAAAACTGTGAGCAGATATCTCCTTCCGTTCGGCCGGAATTGCCAGACGTTTGTGCATCTTCAATATTGGTCACGTTCAATGTCAAAAAGCCCTTATCTGCAATCTAGGTGTTTCTGCGTGCTGCGCCGGCCCAAAGAGTGCCCGGCTGAAAACGACAACGCAGGCATGTCGGGTGCCACTGTCTGCACCAGCTCAGAAAGTTTTGAGCAGATATCTCCTTCCATTCGGCCGGGATTGCAAGAAGTTTGTGCAACTTCTATGTTCGTCGCGGTCAATGGCAAAAGGCGCTTATCTTCAATCTAGGTGTTTCTGCGTGCTGCGCCGGCCCAAAGAGTGCCCGGCGGAAAACGACAACGCAGGCATGTCGGGTGCCACTGTCTGCACCTGCACAGAAAGTTGTGAGCAGATATCTCCTTCCGTTCGGCCGGAATTGAAATAAGTTTGTGCATCTTCAATGTTGGTCGCGGTCAATGACAAAAAGGCGCTTATCTTCAATCTAGGTGTTTCAGCGTGCTGCTCCGGCCCAAAGAGTGCCCGGCTGAAAACGACAACGCAGGCATGTCGGGTGCCACTCTCTGCACCTGCACAGAAAGTTGTGAGCAGATATCTCCTTCCATTCGGCCGGAATTGCAAGACGTTTGTGCATCTTCTATGTTCGTCGCGGTCAAAGGCAAAAGGCGCTTATCTTCAATCTAGGTGTTTCTGCGTGCTGCGCCGGCCCAAAGAGTGCCCGGCGGAAAACGACAACGGAGGCATGTCGGGTGCCAATGTCTGCACCTGCACAGAAAGTTTTGAGCAGATATCTCCTTCCATTCGGCCGGAATTGCAAGAAGTTTGTGCATCTTCTATGTTCGTCGCGGTCAATGGCAAAAGGCGCTTATCTTCAATCTAGGTGTTTCTGCGTGCTGCTCCGGCCCAAAGAGTGCCCGGCGGAAAACGACAAAGCAGGCATGTCGAGTTCCACTGTCTGCACCAGCTCAGAAAGTTTTGAGCAGATATCTCCTTCCATTCGGCCGGAATTGCAAGATGTTTGTGCATCTTCTATGTTCGTCGCGGTCAATGGCAAAAGGCGCTTATCTTCAATCTAGGTGTTTCTGCGTGCTGCGCCGGCCCAAAGAGTGCCCGGCGGAAAACGACAACGCAGGCATGTCGGTTGCCACTGTCTGCACCTGCACAGAAAGTTGTGAGCAGATATCTCCTTCCGTTCGGCCGGAATTGAAAGAAGTTTGTGCATCTTCAATGTTGGTCGCGGTCAATGACAAAAAGGCGCTTATCTTCAATCTAGGTGTTTCTGCGTGCTGCTCCGGCCCAAAGAGTGCCCGGCTGAAAACGACAATGCAGGCATGTCGGGTGCCACTGTCTGCACCTGCACAGAAAGTTTTGAGCAGATATCTTCTTTCGTTCGGCCGGAATTGCAAGACGTTTGTGCATCTTTAATATTGGTCACGGTCAATGTCAAAAAGCCCTTATCTTCAATCTAGGTGTTTCTGCGTGCTGCGCCGGCCCAAAGAGTGCCCGGCTGAAAACGACAACGCAGGCATGTCGGGTGCCACTCTCTGCACCTGCACAGAAAGTTTTGAGCAGATATCTCCTTTTATTCGGCCGGAATTGCAAGATGTTTGTGCATCTTCTATGTTCGTCGCGGTCAATGGCAAAAGGCGCTTATCTTCAATCTAGGTGTTTCTGCGTGCTGCTCCGGCCCAAAGAGTGCCCGGCGGAAAACGACAACGCAGGCATGTCGAGTGCCACTGTCTACACCTGCACAGAAAGTTTTGAGCAGATATCTCCTTCTATTCGGCCGGAATTGCAAGAAGTTTGTGCATCTTCTATGTTCGTCGCGGTCAATGGCAAAAGGCGCTTATCTTCAATCTAGGTGTTTCTGCGTGCTGCGCCGGCCCAAAGAGTGCCCGGCGGAAAACGACAACGCAGGCATTTCGGGTGCCACTGTCTGCACTTGCACAGAAAGTTTTGAGCAGATATCTCCATCCATTCGGCCGGGATTGCAAGAAGTTTGTGCATCTTCTATGTTCGTTGAGGTTAATGGCAAAAGGCGCTTATCTTCAATCTAGGTGTTTCTGCGTGCTGCTCCAGCCCAAAGAGTGCTAGGCGGAAAAAGACAACGCAGGCATGTCGGGTGCCACTGTCTACACTTGCACAGAAAGTTTTGAGCAGATATCTCCTTCCATTCGGCCGGGATTGCAAGAAGTTTGTGCATCTTCTATGTTCGTCGCGGTCAATGGCAAAAGGCGCTTATCTTCAATCTAGGTGTTTCTGCGTGCTGCTCCGGCCCAAAGAGTGCCCGGCTGAAAACGACAACGCAGGCATGTCGGGTGCCACTGTCTGCACCTGCACAGAAAGTTTTGAGCAGATATCTTCTTTCATTCGGCCGGAATTGCAAGACGTTTGTGCATCTTCAATATTGGTCACGGTCAATGTCAAAAAGCCCTTATCTGCAATCTAGGTGTTTCTGCGTGCTGCGCCGGCCCAAAGAGTGCCCGGCTGAAAACGACAACGCAGGCATGTCGGGTGCCACTGTCTGCACCAGCTCAGAAAGCTTTGAGCAGATATCTCCTTCCATTCGGCCGGAATTGCAAGATGTTTGTGCATCTTCTATGTTCGTCGCGGTCAATGGCAAAAGGCGCTTATCTTCAATCTAGGTGTTTCTGCGTGCTGCTCCGGCCCAAAGAGTGCCCGGCGGAAAACGACAACGCAGGCATGTCGGGTGCCACTGTCTACACTTGCACAGAAAGTTTTGAGCAGATATCTCCTTCCATTCGGCCGGGATTGCAAGAAGTTTGTGCATCTTCAATGTTCGTCGCGGTCAATGGCAAAAGACGCTTATCTTCAATCTAGGTGTTTCTGCGTGCTGCGCCGGCCCAAAGAGTGCCTAGCGGAAAACGACAACGCAGGCATGTCGGGTGCCACTGTCTGCACCTGCACAGAAAGTTGTGAGCAGATATCTCCTTCCGTTCGGCCGGAATTAAAATAAGTTTGTGCATCTTCTATGTTCGTCGCGGTCAATGGCAAAAGGCGCTTATCTTCAATCTAGGTGTTTCTGCGTGCTGCTCCGTCCCAAAGAGTGCCCGGCGGAAAACGACAACGCAGGCATGTCGGGTGCCACTGTCTGCACCTGCACAGAAAGTTTTGAGCAGATATCTTCTTTCATTCGGCCGGAATTGCAAGACGTTTGTGCATCTTCAATATTGGTCACGGTCAATGTCAAAAAGCCCTTATCTGCAATCTAGGTGTCTCTGCGTGCTGCGCCGGCCCAAAGAGTGCCCGGCTGAAAACGACAACGCAGGCATGTCGGGTGCCACTGTCTGCACCTGCACAGAAAGTTGTGAGCAGATATCTCCTTCCGTTCGGCCGGAATTGAAAGAAGTTTGTGCATCTTCAATGTTGGTCGCGGTCAATGGCAAAAGGCGCTTATCTTCAATCTAGGTGTTTCTGCGTGCTGCGCCGGCCCAAAGAGTGCCCGGCGGAAAACGACAACGCAGGCATGTCGGGTGCCACTGTCTGCACCTGCACAGAAAGTTGTGAGCAGATATCTCCTTCCGTTCGGCCGGAATTAAAATAAGTTTGTGCATCTTCAATGTTGGTCGCGGTCAATGACAAAAAGGCGCTTATCTTCAATCTAGGTGTTTCTGCGTGCTGCTCCGGCCCAAAGAGTGCCCGGCTGAAAACGACAACGCAGGCATGTCGGGTGCCACTGTCTGCACCTGCACAGAAAGTTTTGAGCAGATATCTTCTTTCATTCGGCCGGAATTGCAAGACGTTTGTGCATCTTCAATATTGGTCACTCTCAATGTCAAAAAGCCTTTATCTGCAATCTAGGTGTTTCTGCGTGCTGCGCCGGCCCAAAGAGTGCCCGGCTGAAAACGACAACGCAGTCATGTCGGGTGCCACTGTCTGCCCCAGCTCAGAAAGTTTTGAGCAGATATCTCCTTCCATTCGGCCGGAATTGCAAGAAGTTTGTGCATCTTCTATGTTCGTCGCGGTCAATGGCAAAAGGCGCTTATCTTCAATCTAGGTGTTTCTGCGTGCTGCGCCGGCCCAAAGAGTGCCCGGCGGAAAACGACAACGCAGGCATGTCGGGTGCCACTGTCTACACCTGCACAGAAAACTGTGAGCAGATATCTCCTTCCGTTCGGCCGGAATTGCCAGACGTTTGTGCATCTTCAATATTGGTCACGTTCAATGTCAAAAAGCCCTTATCTGCAATCTAGGTGTTTCTGCGTGCTGCGCCGGCCCAAAGAGTGCCCGGCTGAAAACGACAACGCAGGCATGTCGGGTGCCACTGTCTGCACCAGCTCAGAAAGTTTTGAGCAGATATCTCCTTCCATTCGGCCGGAATTGCAAGAAGTTTGTGCATCTTCTATGTTCGTCGCGGTCAATGGCAAAAGGCGCTTATCTTCAATCTAGGTGTTTCTGCGTGTTGCTCCGGCCCAAAGAGTGCCCGGCGGAAAACGACAACGCAGGCATGTCGGGTGCCACTGTCTACACTTGCACAGAAAGTTTTGAGCAGATATCTCCTTCCATTCGGCCGGGATTGCAAGAAGTTTGTGCAACTTCTATGTTCGTCGCGGTCAATGGCAAAAGGCGCTTATCTTCAATCTAGGTGTTTCTGCGTGCTGCTCCGGCCCAAAGAGTGCCCGGCGGAAAACGACAACGCAGTCATGTCGAGTGCCACTGTCTACACCTGCACAGAAAGTTTTGAGCAGATATCTCCTTCTATTCGGCCGGAATTGCAAGAAGTTTGTGCATCTTCTATGTTGGTCGCGGTCAATGGCAAAAGGCGCTTATCTTCAATCTAGGTGTTTCTGCGTGCTGCGCCGGCCCAAAGAGTGCCCGGCGGAAAACGACAACGCAGGCATGTCGGGTGCCACTGTCTGCACCTGCACAGAAAGTTGTGAGCAGATATCTCCTTCCGTTCGGCCGGAATTAAAATAAGTTTGTGCATCTTCAATGTTGGTCGCGGTCAATGACAAAAAGGCGCTTATCTTCAATCTAGGTGTTTCTGCGTGCTGCTCCGGCCCAAAGAGTGCCCGGCTGAAAACGACAACGCAGGCATGTCGGGTGCCACTGTCTGCACCTGCACAGAAAGTTTTGAGCAGATATCTTCTTTCATTCGGCCGGAATTGCAAGACGTTTGTGCATCTTCAATATTGGTCACGGTCAATGTCAAAAAGCCCTTATCTGCAATCTAGGTGTTTCTGCGTGCTGCGCCGGCCCAAAGAGTGCCCGGCTGAAAACGACAACGCAGGCATGTCGGGTGCCACTGTCTGCACCAGCTCAGAAAGTTTTGAGCAGATATCTCCTTCCATTCGGCCGGAATTGCAAGATGTTTGTGCATCTTCTATGTTCGTCGCGGTCAATGGCAAAAGGCGCTTATCTTCAATCTAGGTGTTTCTGCGTGCTGCGCCGGCCCAAAGAGTGCCCGGCGGAAAACGACAACGCAGGCATGTCGGGTGCCCATGTCTACACCTGCACAGAAAATTGTGAGCAGATATCTCCTTCCGTTCGGCCGGAATTGAAAGAAGTTTGTGCATCTTCAATGTTGGTCGCGGTCAATGACAAAAAGACGCTTATCTTCAATCTAGGTGTTTCTGCGTGCTGCTCCGGCCCAAAGAGTGCCCGGCTGAAAACGACAACGCAGGCATGTCGGGTGCCACTGTCTGCACCTGCACAGAATGTTTTGAGCAGATATCTTCTTTCGTTCGGCCGGAATTGCAAGAAGTTTGTGCATCTTCTATGTTCGTCGCGGTCAATGGCAAAAGGCGCTTATCTTCAATCTAGGTGTTTCTGCGTGCTGCTCCGGCCCAAAGAGTGCCCGGCGGAAAACGACAACGCAGGCATGTCGGGTGCCACTGTCTACACTTGCACAGAAAGTTTTAAGCAGATATCTCCTTCCATTCGGCCGGGATTGCAAGAAGTTTGTGCATCTTCTATGTTCGTCGCGGTCAATGGCAAAAGGCGCTTATCTTCAATCTAGGTGTTTCTGCGTGCTGCGCCGGCCCAAAGAGTGCCCGGCGGAAAACGACAACGCAGGCATGTCGAGTGCCACTGTCTACACCTGCACAGAAAGTTTTGAGCAGATATCTCCTTCTATTCCGCCGGAATTGCAAGAAGTTTGTGCATCTTCTATGTTCGTCGCGGTCAATGGCAACAGGCGCTTATCTTCAATCCAGGTGTTTCTGCGTGCTGCGCCGGCCCAAAGAGTGCCCGGCGGAAAACGACAACGCAGGCATGTCGGGTGCCACTGTCTGCACCTGCACAGAAAGTTGTGAGCAGATATCTCCTTCCTTTCGGCCGGAATTGAAAGAAGTTTGTGCATCTTCAATGTTGGTCGCGGTCAATGACAAAAAGGCGCTTATCTTCAATCTAGGTGTTTCTGCGTGCTGCTCCGGCCCAAAGAGTGCCCGGCTGAAAACGACAATGCAGGCATGTCGGGTGCCACTGTCTGCACCTGCACAGAATGTTTTGAGCAGATATCTTCTTTCGTTCGGCCGGAATTTCAAGACGTTTGTGCATCTTCAATATTGGTCACTCTCAATGTCAAAAAGCCTTTATCTGCAATCTAGGTGTTTCTGCGTGCTGCGCCGGCCCAAAGAGTGCCCGGCTGAAAACGACAACGCAGTCATGTCGGGTGCCACTGTCTACACCTGCACAGAAAGTTTTGAGCAGATATCTCCTTCCATTCGGCTGGAATTGCAAGAAGTTTGTGCATCTTCTATGTTCGTCGCGGTCAATGGCAAAAGGCGCTTATCTTCAATCTAGGTGTTTCTGCGTGCTGCTCCGGCCCAAAGAGTGCCCGGCGGAAAACGACAACGCAGGCATGTCGGGTGCCACTGTCTACACTTGCACAGAAAGTTTTGAGCAGATATCTCCTTCCATTCGGCCGGGATTGCAAGAAGTTTGTGCATCTTCTATGTTCGTCGCGGTCAATGGCAAAAGGCGCTTATCTTCAATCTAGGTGTTTCTGCGTGCTGCGCCGGCCCAAAGAGTGCCCGGCGGAAAACGACAACGCAGGCATGTCGGGTGCCACTGTCTGCACCTGCACAGAAAGTTGTGAGCAGATATCTCCTTCCGTTCGGCCGGAATTAAAATAAGTTTGTGCATCTTCAATGTTGGTCGCGGTCAATGACAAAAAGGCGCTTATCTTCAATCTAGGTGTTTCTGCGTGCTGCTCCGGCCCAAAGAGTGCCCGGCTTAAAACGACAACGCAGGCATGTCGGGTGCCACTGTCTGCACCAGCTCAGAAAGTTTTGAGCAGATATCTCCTTCCATTCGGCCGGAATTGCAAGAAGTTTGTGCATCTTCTATGTTCGTCGCGGTCAATGGCAAAAGGCGCTTATCTTCAATCTAGGTGTTTCTGCGTGCTGCTCCGGCCAAAAGAGTGCCCGGCGGAAAACGACAACGCAGGCATGTCGGGTGCCACTGTCTACACTTGCACAGAAAATTTTGAGCAGATATCTCCTTCCATTCGGCCGGGATTGCAAGAAGTTTGTGCAACTTCTATGTTCGTCGCGGTCAATGGCAAAAGGCGCTTATCTTCAATCTAGGTGTTTCTGCGTGCTGCTCCGGCCCAAAGAGTGCCCGGCGGAAAACGACAACGCAGTCATGTCGAGTGCCACTGTCTACACCTGCACAGAAAGTTTTGAGCAGATATCTCCTTCTATTCGGCCGGAATTGCAAGAAGTTTGTGCATCTTCTATGTTCGTCGCGGTCAATGGCAAAAGGCGCTTATCTTCAATCTAGGTGTTTCTGCGTGCTGCGCTGGCCCAAAGAGTGCCCGGCGGAAAACGACAACGCAGGCATGTCGGGTGCCACTGTCTGCACCTGCACAGAAAGTTGTGAGCAGATATCTCCTTCCGTTCGGCCGGAATTGAAATAAGTTTGTGCATCTTCAATGTTGGTCGCGGTCAATGACAAAAAGGCGCTTATCTTCAATCTAGGTGTTTCAGCGTGCTGCTCCGGCCCAAAGAGTGCCCGGCTGAAAACGACAACGCAGGCATGTCGGGTGCCACTCTCTGCACCTGCACAGAAAGTTGTGAGCAGATATCTCCTTCCATTCGGCCGGAATTGCAAGACGTTTGTGCATCTTCCATATTGGTCACGGTCAATGTCAAAAAGCCCTTATCTGCAATCTAGGTGTTTCTGCGTGCTGCGCCAGCCCAAAGAGTGCCCGGCTGAAAACGACAACGCAGGCATGTCGGGTGCCACTGTCTGCACCAGCTCAGAAAGTTTTGAGCAGATATCTCCTTCCATTCGGCCGGAATTGCAAGATGTTTGTGCATCTTCTATGTTCGTCGCGGTCAATGGCAAAAGGCGCTTATCTTCAATCTAGGTGTTTCTGCGTGCTGCGCCGGCCCAAAGAGTGCCCGGCGGAAAACGACAACGCAGGCATGTCGGGTGCCACTGTCTACACCTGCACAGAAAATTGTGAGCAGATATTTCCTTCCGTTCGGCCGGAATTGAAAGAAGTTTGTGCATCTTCAATGTTGGTCGCGGTCAATGACAAAAAGACGCTTATCTTCAATCTAGGTGTTTCTGCGTGCTGATCCGGCCCAAAGAGTGCCCGGCTGAAAACGACAACGCAGGCATGTCGGGTGCCACTGTCTGCACCAGCTCAGAAAGTTTTGAGCAGATATCTCCTTCCATTCGGCCGGAATTGCAAGATGTTTGTGCATCTTCTATGTTCGTCGCGGTCAATGGCAAAAGGCGCTTATCTTCAATCTAGGTGTTTCTGCGTGCTGCGCCGGCCCAAAGAGTGCCCGGCGGAAAACGACAACGCAGGCATGTCGGGTGCCACTGTCTACACCTGCACAGAAAATTGTGAGCAGATATCTCCTTCCATTCGGCCGGAATTGCAAGACGTTTGTGCATCTTCCAAATTGGTCACGGTCAATGTCAAAAAGCCCTTATCTGCAATCTAGGTGTTTCTGCGTGCTGCGCCGGCCCAAAGAGTTCCCGGCTGAAAACGACAACACAGGCATGTCGGGTGCCACTGTCTGCACCAGCTCAGAAAGTTTTGAGCAGATATCTCCTTCCATTCGGCTGGAATTGCAAGAAGTTTGTGCATCTTCTATGTTCGTCGCGGTCAATGGCAAAAGGCGCTTATCTTCAATCTAGGTGTTTCTGCGTGCTGCTCCGGCCCAAAGAGTGCCCGGCGGAAAACGACAACGCAGGCATGTCGGGTGCCACTGTCTACACTTGCACAGAAAGTTTTGAGCAGATATCTCCTTCCATTCGGCCGGGATTGCAAGAAGTTTGTGCATCTTCTATGTTCGTCGCGGTCAATGGCAAAAGGCGCTTATCTTCAATCTAGGTGTTTCTGCGTGCTGCGCCGGCCCAAAGAGTGCCCGGCGGAAAACGACAACGCAGGCATGTCGGGTGCCACTGTCTGCACCTGCACAGAAAGTTGTGAGCAGATATCTCCTTCCGTTCGGCCGGAATTAAAATAAGTTTGTGCATCTTCAATGTTGGTCGCGGTCAATGACAAAAAGGCGCTTATCTTCAATCTAGGTGTTTCTGCGTGCTGCTCCGGCCCAAAGAGTGCCCGGCTTAAAACGACAACGCAGGCATGTCGGGTGCCACTGTCTGCACCAGCTCAGAAAGTTTTGAGCAGATATCTCCTTCCATTCGGCCGGAATTGCAAGAAGTTTGTGCATCTTCTATGTTCGTCGCGGTCAATGGCAAAAGGCGCTTATCTTCAATCTAGGTGTTTCTGCGTGCTGCTCCGGCCAAAAGAGTGCCCGGCGGAAAACGACAACGCAGGCATGTCGGGTGCCACTGTCTACACTTGCACAGAAAATTTTGAGCAGATATCTCCTTCCATTCGGCCGGGATTGCAAGAAGTTTGTGCAACTTCTATGTTCGTCGCGGTCAATAGCAAAAGGCGCTTATCTTCAATCTAGGTGTTTCTGCGTGCTGCTCCGGCCCAAAGAGTGCCCGGCGGAAAACGACAACGCAGTCATGTCGAGTGCCACTGTCTACACCTGCACAGAAAGTTTTGAGCAGATATCTCCTTCTATTCGGCCGGAATTGCAAGAAGTTTGTGCATCTTCTATGTTCGTCGCGGTCAATGGCAAAAGGCGCTTATCTTCAATCTAGGTGTTTCTGCGTGCTGCGCTGGCCCAAAGAGTGCCCGGCGGAAAACGACAACGCAGGCATGTCGGGTGCCACTGTCTGCACCTGCACAGAAAGTTGTGAGCAGATATCTCCTTCCGTTCGGCCGGAATTGAAATAAGTTTGTGCATCTTCAATGTTGGTCGCGGTCAATGACAAAAAGGCGCTTATCTTCAATCTAGGTGTTTCAGCGTGCTGCTCCGGCCCAAAGAGTGCCCGGCTGAAAACGACAACGCAGGCATGTCGGGTGCCACTCTCTGCACCTGCACAGAAAGTTGTGAGCAGATATCTCCTTCCATTCGGCCGGAATTGCAAGACGTTTGTGCATCTTCCATATTGGTCACGGTCAATGTCAAAAAGCCCTTATCTGCAATCTAGGTGTTTCTGCGTGCTGCGCCAGCCCAAAGAGTGCCCGGCTGAAAACGACAACGCAGGCATGTCGGGTGCCACTGTCTGCACCAGCTCAGAAAGTTTTGAGCAGATATCTCCTTCCATTCGGCCGGAATTGCAAGATGTTTGTGCATCTTCTATGTTCGTCGCGGTCAATGGCAAAAGGCGCTTATCTTCAATCTAGGTGTTTCTGCGTGCTGCGCCGGCCCAAAGAGTGCCCGGCGGAAAACGACAACGCAGGCATGTCGGGTGCCACTGTCTACACCTGCACAGAAAATTGTGAGCAGATATTTCCTTCCGTTCGGCCGGAATTGAAAGAAGTTTGTGCATCTTCAATGTTGGTCGCGGTCAATGACAAAAAGACGCTTATCTTCAATCTAGGTGTTTCTGCGTGCTGATCCGGCCCAAAGAGTGCCCGGCTGAAAACGACAACGCAGGCATGTCGGGTGCCACTGTCTGCACCTGAACAGAATGTTTTGAGCAGATATCTTCTTTCGTTCGGCCGGAATTGCAAGAAGTTTGTGCATCTTCTATGTTCGTCGCGGTCAATGGCAAAAGGCGCTTATCTTCAATCTAGGTGTTTCTGCGTGCTGCTCCGGCCCAAAGAGTGCCCGGCGGAAAACGACAACGCAGGCATGTCGGGTGCCACTGTCTACACTTGCACAGAAAGTTTTAAGCAGATATCTCCTTCCATTCGGCCGGGATTGCAAGAAGTTTGTGCATCTTCTATGTTCGTCGCGTTCAATGGCAAAAGGCGCTTATCTTCAATCTAGGTGTTTCTGCGTGCTGCGCCGGCCCAAAGAGTGCCCGGCGGAAAACGACAACGCAGGCATGTCGAGTGCCACTGTCTACACCTGCACAGAAAGTTTTGAGCAGATATCTCCTTCTATTCCGCCGGAATTGCAAGAAGTTTGTGCATCTTCTATGTTCGTCTTGGTCAATGGCAAAAGGCGCTTATCTTCAATCTAGGTGTTTCTGCGTGCTGCGCCGGCCCAAAGAGTGCCCGGCGGAAAACGACAACGCAGGCATGTCGGGTGCCACTGTCTGCACCTGCACAGAAAGTTGTGAGCAGATATCTCCTTCCGTTCGGCCGGAATTGAAAGAAGTTTGTGCATCTTCAATGTTGGTCGCGGTCAATGACAAAAAGGCGCTTATCTTCAATCTAGGTGTTTCTGCGTGCTGCTCCGGCCCAAAGAGTGCCCGGCTGAAAACGACAATGCAGGCATGTCGGGTGCCACTGTCTGCACCTGCACAGAAAGTTTTGAGCAGATATCTTCTTTCGTTCGGCCGGAATTGCAAGACGTTTGTGCATCTTTAATATTGGTCACGGTCAATGTCAAAAAGCCCTTATCTTCAATCTAGGTGTTTCTGCGTGCTGCGCCGGCCCAAAGAGTGCCCGGCTGAAAACGACAACGCAGGCATGTCGGGTGCCACTCTCTGCACCTGCACAGAAAGTTTTGAGCAGATATCTCCTTTTATTCGGCCGGAATTGCAAGATGTTTGTGCATCTTCTATGTTCGTCGCGGTCAATGGCAAAAGGCGCTTATCTTCAATCTAGGTGTTTCTGCGTGCTGCTCCGGCCCAAAGAGTGCCCGGCGGAAAACGACAACGCAGGCATGTCGAGTGCCACTGTCTACACCTGCACAGAACGTTTTGAGCAGATATCTCCTTCTATTCGGCCGGAATTGCAAGAAGTTTGTGCATCTTCTATGTTCGTCGCGGTCAATGGCAAAAGGCGCTTATCTTCAATCTAGGTGTTTCTGCGTGCTGCGCCGGCCCAAAGAGTGCCCGGCGGAAAACGACAACGCAGGCATGTCGGGTGCCACTGTCTGCACTTGCACAGAAAGTTTTGAGCAGATATCTCCTTCCATTCGGCCGGGATTGCAAGAAGTTTGTGCATCTTCTATGTTCGTTGAGGTTAATGGCAAAAGGCGCTTATCTTCAATCTAGGTGTTTCTGCGTGCTGCTCCGGCCCAAAGAGTGCCCGGCTGAAAACGACAACGCAGGCATGTCGGGTGCCACTGTCTGCACCTGCACAGAAAGTTTTGAGCAGATATCTTCTTTCATTCGGCCGGAATTGCAAGACGTTTGTGCATCTTCAATATTGGTCACGGTCAATGTCAAAAAGCCCTTATCTGCAATCTAGGTGTTTCTGCGTGCTGCGCCGGCCCAAAGAGTGCCCGGCTGAAAACGACAACGCAGGCATGTCGGGTGCCACTGTCTGCACCAGCTCAGAAAGTTTTGAGCAGATATCTCCTTCCATTCGGCCGGAATTGCAAGATGTTTGTGCATCTTCTATGTTCGTCGCGGTCAATGGCAAAAGGCGCTTATCTTCAATCTAGGTGTTTCTGCGTGCTGCTCCGGCCCAAAGAGTGCCCGGCGGAAAACGACAACGCAGGCATGTCGGGTGCCACTGTCTACACTTGCACAGAAAGTTTTGAGCAGATATCTCCTTCCATTCGGCCGGGATTGCAAGAAGTTTGTGCATCTTCAATGTTCGTCGCGGTCAATGGCAAAAGACGCTTATCTTCAATCTAGGTGTTTCTGCGTGCTGCGCCGGCCCAAAGAGTGCCTAGCGGAAAACGACAACGCAGGCATGTCGGGTGCCACTGTCTGCACCTGCACAGAAAGTTGTGAGCAGATATCTCCTTCCGTTCGGCCGGAATTAAAATAAGTTTGTGCATCTTCTATGTTCGTCGCGGTCAATGGCAAAAGGCGCTTATCTTCAATCTAGGTGTTTCTGCGTGCTGCTCCGTCCCAAAGAGTGCCCGGCGGAAAACGACAACGCAGGCATGTCGGGTGCCACTGTCTGCACCTGCACAGAAAGTTTTGAGCAGATATCTTCTTTCATTCGGCCGGAATTGCAAGACGTTTGTGCATCTTCAATATTGGTCACGGTCAATGTCAAAAAGCCCTTATCTGCAATCTAGGTGTCTCTGCGTGCTGCGCCGGCCCAAAGAGTGCCCGGCTGAAAACGACAACGCAGGCATGTCGGGTGCCACTGTCTGCACCTGCACAGAAAGTTTTGAGCAGATATCTCCTTCCGTTCGGCCGGAATTGAAAGAAGTTTGTGCATCTTCAATGTTGGTCGCGGTCAATGGCAAAAGGCGCTTATCTTCAATCTAGGTGTTTCTGCGTGCTGCGCCGGCCCAAAGAGTGCCCGGCGGAAAACGACAACGCAGGCATGTCGGGTGCCACTGTCTGCACCTGCACAGAAAGTTGTGAGCAGATATCTCCTTCCGTTCGGCCGGAATTAAAATAAGTTTGTGCATCTTCAATGTTGGTCGCGGTCAATGACAAAAAGGCGCTTATCTTCAATCTAGGTGTTTCTGCGTGCTGCTCCGGCCCAAAGAGTGCCCGGCTGAAAACGACAACGCAGGCATGTCGGGTGCCACTGTCTGCACCTGCACAGAAAGTTTTGAGCAGATATCTTCTTTCATTCGGCCGGAATTGCAAGACGTTTGTGCATCTTCAATATTGGTCACGGTCAATGTCAAAAAGCCCTTATCTGCAATCTAGGTGTTTCTGCGTGCTGCGCCGGCCCAAAGAGTGCCCGGCTGAAAACGACAACGCAGGCATGTCGGGTGCCACTGTCTGCACCAGCTCAGAAAGTTTTGAGCAGATATCTCCTTCCATTCGGCCGGAATTGCAAGATGTTTGTGCATCTTCTATGTTCGTCGCGGTCAATGGCAAAAGGCGCTTATCTTCAATCTAGGTGTTTCTGCGTGCTGCGCCGGCCCAAAGAGTGCCCGGCGGAAAACGACAACGCAGGCATGTCGGGTGCCCATGTCTACACCTGCACAGAAAATTGTGAGCAGATATCTCCTTCCGTTCGGCCGGAATTGAAAGAAGTTTGTGCATCTTCAATGTTGGTCGCGGTCAATGACAAAAAGACGCTTATCTTCAATCTAGGTGTTTCTGCGTGCTGCTCCGGCCCAAAGAGTGCCCGGCTGAAAACGACAACGCAGGCATGTCGGGTGCCACTGTCTGCACCTGCACAGAATGTTTTGAGCAGATATCTTCTTTCGTTCGGCCGGAATTGCAAGAAGTTTGTGCATCTTCTATGTTCGTCGCGGTCAATGGCAAAAGGCGCTTATCTTCAATCTAGGTGTTTCTGCGTGCTGCTCCGGCCCAAAGAGTGCCCGGCGGAAAACGACAACGCAGGCATGTCGGGTGCCACTGTCTACACTTGCACAGAAAGTTTTAAGCAGATATCTCCTTCCATTCGGCCGGGATTGCAAGAAGTTTGTGCATCTTCTATGTTCGTCGCGGTCAATGGCAAAAGGCGCTTATCTTCAATCTAGGTGTTTCTGCGTGCTGCGCCGGCCCAAAGAGTGCCCGGCGGAAAACGACAACGCAGGCATGTCGAGTGCCACTGTCTACACCTGCACAGAAAGTTTTGAGCAGATATCTCCTTCTATTCCGCCGGAATTGCAAGAAGTTTGTGCATCTTCTATGTTCGTCGCGGTCAATGGCAACAGGCGCTTATCTTCAATCCAGGTGTTTCTGCGTGCTGCGCCGGCCCAAAGAGTGCCCGGCGGAAAACGACAACGCAGGCATGTCGGGTGCCACTGTCTGCACCTGCACAGAAAGTTGTGAGCAGATATCTCCTTCCTTTCGGCCGGAATTGAAAGAAGTTTGTGCATCTTCAATGTTGGTCGCGGTCAATGACAAAAAGGCGCTTATCTTCAATCTAGGTGTTTCTGCGTGCTGCTCCGGCCCAAAGAGTGCCCGGCTGAAAACGACAATGCAGGCATGTCGGGTGCCACTGTCTGCACCTGCACAGAATGTTTTGAGCAGATATCTTCTTTCGTTCGGCCGGAATTTCAAGACGTTTGTGCATCTTCAATATTGGTCACTCTCAATGTCAAAAAGCCTTTATCTGCAATCTAGGTGTTTCTGCGTGCTGCGCCGGCCCAAAGAGTGCCCGGCTGAAAACGACAACGCAGTCATGTCGGGTGCCACTGTCTGCCCCAGCTCAGAAAGTTTTGAGCAGATATCTCCTTCCATTCGGCCGGAATTGCAAGAAGTTTGTGCATCTTCTATGTTCGTCGCGGTCAATGGCAAAAGGCGCTTATCTTCAATCTAGGTGTTTCTGCGTGCTGCGCCGGCCCAAAGAGTGCCCGGCGGAAAACGACAACGCAGGCATGTCGGGTGCCACTGTCTACACCTGCACAGAAAACTGTGAGCAGATATCTCCTTCCGTTCGGCCGGAATTGCCAGACGTTTGTGCATCTTCAATATTGGTCACGTTCAATGTCAAAAAGCCCTTATCTGCAATCTAGGTGTTTCTGCGTGCTGCGCCGGCCCAAAGAGTGCCCGGCTGAAAACGACAACGCAGGCATGTCGGGTGCCACTGTCTGCACCAGCTCAGAAAGTTTTGAGCAGATATCTCCTTCCATTCGGCCGGGATTGCAAGAAGTTTGTGCAACTTCTATGTTCGTCGCGGTCAATGGCAAAAGGCGCTTATCTTCAATCTAGGTGTTTCTGCGTGCTGCGCCGGCCCAAAGAGTGCCCGGCGGAAAACGACAACGCAGGCATGTCGGGTGCCACTGTCTGCACCTGCACAGAAAGTTGTGAGCAGATATCTCCTTCCGTTCGGCCGGAATTGAAATAAGTTTGTGCATCTTCAATGTTGGTCGCGGTCAATGACAAAAAGGCGCTTATCTTCAATCTAGGTGTTTCAGCGTGCTGCTCCGGCCCAAAGAGTGCCCGGCTGAAAACGACAACGCAGGCATGTCGGGTGCCACTCTCTGCACCTGCACAGAAAGTTGTGAGCAGATATCTCCTTCCATTCGGCCGGAATTGCAAGACGTTTGTGCATCTTCTATGTTCGTCGCGGTCAAAGGCAAAAGGCGCTTATCTTCAATCTAGGTGTTTCTGCGTGCTGCGCCGGCCCAAAGAGTGCCCGGCGGAAAACGACAACGGAGGCATGTCGGGTGCCAATGTCTGCACCTGCACAGAAAGTTTTGAGCAGATATCTCCTTCCATTCGGCCGGAATTGCAAGAAGTTTGTGCATCTTCTATGTTCGTCGCGGTCAATGGCAAAAGGCGCTTATCTTCAATCTAGGTGTTTCTGCGTGCTGCTCCGGCCCAAAGAGTGCCCGGCGGAAAACGACAAAGCAGGCATGTCGAGTTCCACTGTCTGCACCAGCTCAGAAAGTTTTGAGCAGATATCTCCTTCCATTCGGCCGGAATTGCAAGATGTTTGTGCATCTTCTATGTTCGTCGCGGTCAATGGCAAAAGGCGCTTATCTTCAATCTAGGTGTTTCTGCGTGCTGCGCCGGCCCAAAGAGTGCCCGGCGGAAAACGACAACGCAGGCATGTCGGTTGCCACTGTCTGCACCTGCACAGAAAGTTGTGAGCAGATATCTCCTTCCGTTCGGCCGGAATTGAAAGAAGTTTGTGCATCTTCAATGTTGGTCGCGGTCAATGACAAAAAGGCGCTTATCTTCAATCTAGGTGTTTCTGCGTGCTGCTCCGGCCCAAAGAGTGCCCGGCTGAAAACGACAATGCAGGCATGTCGGGTGCCACTGTCTGCACCTGCACAGAAAGTTTTGAGCAGATATCTTCTTTCGTTCGGCCGGAATTGCAAGACGTTTGTGCATCTTTAATATTGGTCACGGTCAATGTCAAAAAGCCCTTATCTTCAATCTAGGTGTTTCTGCGTGCTGCGCCGGCCCAAAGAGTGCCCGGCTGAAAACGACAACGCAGGCATGTCGGGTGCCACTCTCTGCACCTGCACAGAAAGTTTTGAGCAGATATCTCCTTTTATTCGGCCGGAATTGCAAGATGTTTGTGCATCTTCTATGTTCGTCGCGGTCAATGGCAAAAGGCGCTTATCTTCAATCTAGGTGTTTCTGCGTGCTGCTCCGGCCCAAAGAGTGCCCGGCGGAAAACGACAACGCAGGCATGTCGAGTGCCACTGTCTACACCTGCACAGAAAGTTTTGAGCAGATATCTCCTTCTATTCGGCCGGAATTGCAAGAAGTTTGTGCATCTTCTATGTTCGTCGCGGTCAATGGCAAAAGGCGCTTATCTTCAATCTAGGTGTTTCTGCGTGCTGCGCCGGCCCAAAGAGTGCCCGGCGGAAAACGACAACGCAGGCATTTCGGGTGCCACTGTCTGCACTTGCACAGAAAGTTTTGAGCAGATATCTCCATCCATTCGGCCGGGATTGCAAGAAGTTTGTGCATCTTCTATGTTCGTTGAGGTTAATGGCAAAAGGCGCTTATCTTCAATCTAGGTGTTTCTGCGTGCTGCTCCAGCCCAAAGAGTGCTAGGCGGAAAAAGACAACGCAGGCATGTCGGGTGCCACTGTCTACACTTGCACAGAAAGTTTTGAGCAGATATCTCCTTCCATTCGGCCGGGATTGCAAGAAGTTTGTGCATCTTCTATGTTCGTCGCGGTCAATGGCAAAAGGCGCTTATCTTCAATCTAGGTGTTTCTGCGTGCTGCTCCGGCCCAAAGAGTGCCCGGCTGAAAACGACAACGCAGGCATGTCGGGTGCCACTGTCTGCACCTGCACAGAAAGTTTTGAGCAGATATCTTCTTTCATTCGGCCGGAATTGCAAGACGTTTGTGCATCTTCAATATTGGTCACGGTCAATGTCAAAAAGCCCTTATCTGCAATCTAGGTGTTTCTGCGTGCTGCGCCGGCCCAAAGAGTGCCCGGCTGAAAACGACAACGCAGGCATGTCGGGTGCCACTGTCTGCACCAGCTCAGAAAGCTTTGAGCAGATATCTCCTTCCATTCGGCCGGAATTGCAAGATGTTTGTGCATCTTCTATGTTCGTCGCGGTCAATGGCAAAAGGCGCTTATCTTCAATCTAGGTGTTTCTGCGTGCTGCTCCGGCCCAAAGAGTGCCCGGCGGAAAACGACAACGCAGGCATGTCGGGTGCCACTGTCTACACTTGCACAGAAAGTTTTGAGCAGATATCTCCTTCCATTCGGCCGGGATTGCAAGAAGTTTGTGCATCTTCAATGTTCGTCGCGGTCAATGGCAAAAGACGCTTATCTTCAATCTAGGTGTTTCTGCGTGCTGCGCCGGCCCAAAGAGTGCCTAGCGGAAAACGACAACGCAGGCATGTCGGGTGCCACTGTCTGCACCTGCACAGAAAGTTGTGAGCAGATATCTCCTTCCGTTCGGCCGGAATTAAAATAAGTTTGTGCATCTTCTATGTTCGTCGCGGTCAATGGCAAAAGGCGCTTATCTTCAATCTAGGTGTTTCTGCGTGCTGCTCCGTCCCAAAGAGTGCCCGGCGGAAAACGACAACGCAGGCATGTCGGGTGCCACTGTCTGCACCTGCACAGAAAGTTTTGAGCAGATATCTTCTTTCATTCGGCCGGAATTGCAAGACGTTTGTGCATCTTCAATATTGGTCACGGTCAATGTCAAAAAGCCCTTATCTGCAATCTAGGTGTCTCTGCGTGCTGCGCCGGCCCAAAGAGTGCCCGGCTGAAAACGACAACGCAGGCATGTCGGGTGCCACTGTCTGCACCTGCACAGAAAGTTGTGAGCAGATATCTCCTTCCGTTCGGCCGGAATTGAAAGAAGTTTGTGCATCTTCAATGTTGGTCGCGGTCAATGGCAAAAGGCGCTTATCTTCAATCTAGGTGTTTCTGCGTGCTGCGCCGGCCCAAAGAGTGCCCGGCGGAAAACGACAACGCAGGCATGTCGGGTGCCACTGTCTGCACCTGCACAGAAAGTTGTGAGCAGATATCTCCTTCCGTTCGGCCGGAATTAAAATAAGTTTGTGCATCTTCAATGTTGGTCGCGGTCAATGACAAAAAGGCGCTTATCTTCAATCTAGGTGTTTCTGCGTGCTGCTCCGGCCCAAAGAGTGCCCGGCTGAAAACGACAACGCAGGCATGTCGGGTGCCACTGTCTGCACCTGCACAGAAAGTTTTGAGCAGATATCTTCTTTCATTCGGCCGGAATTGCAAGACGTTTGTGCATCTTCAATATTGGTCACTCTCAATGTCAAAAAGCCTTTATCTGCAATCTAGGTGTTTCTGCGTGCTGCGCCGGCCCAAAGAGTGCCCGGCTGAAAACGACAACGCAGTCATGTCGGGTGCCACTGTCTGCCCCAGCTCAGAAAGTTTTGAGCAGATATCTCCTTCCATTCGGCCGGAATTGCAAGAAGTTTGTGCATCTTCTATGTTCGTCGCGGTCAATGGCAAAAGGCGCTTATCTTCAATCTAGGTGTTTCTGCGTGCTGCGCCGGCCCAAAGAGTGCCCGGCGGAAAACGACAACGCAGGCATGTCGGGTGCCACTGTCTACACCTGCACAGAAAACTGTGAGCAGATATCTCCTTCCGTTCGGCCGGAATTGCCAGACGTTTGTGCATCTTCAATATTGGTCACGTTCAATGTCAAAAAGCCCTTATCTGCAATCTAGGTGTTTCTGCGTGCTGCGCCGGCCCAAAGAGTGCCCGGCTGAAAACGACAACGCAGGCATGTCGGGTGCCACTGTCTACACCAGCTCAGAAAGTTTTGAGCAGATATCTCCTTCCATTCGGCCGGAATTGCAAGAAGTTTGTGCATCTTCTATGTTCGTCGCGGTCAATGGCAAAAGGCGCTTATCTTCAATCTAGGTGTTTCTGCGTGTTGCTCCGGCCCAAAGAGTGCCCGGCGGAAAACGACAACGCAGGCATGTCGGGTGCCACTGTCTACACTTGCACAGAAAGTTTTGAGCAGATATCTCCTTCCATTCGGCCGGGATTGCAAGAAGTTTGTGCAACTTCTATGTTCGTCGCGGTCAATGGCAAAAGGCGCTTATCTTCAATCTAGGTGTTTCTGCGTGCTGCTCCGGCCCAAAGAGTGCCCGGCGGAAAACGACAACGCAGTCATGTCGAGTGCCACTGTCTACACCTGCACAGAAAGTTTTGAGCAGATATCTCCTTCTATTCGGCCGGAATTGCAAGAAGTTTGTGCATCTCTATGTTCGTCGCGGTCAATGGCAAAAGGCCCTTATCTTCAATCTAGGTGTTTCTGCGTGCTGCGCCGGCCCAAAGAGTGCCCGGCGGAAAACGACAACGCAGGCATGTCGGGTGCCACTGTCTGCACCTGCACAGAAAGTTGTGAGCAGATATCTCCTTCCGTTCGGCCGGAATTGAAATAAGTTTGTGCATCTTCAATGTTGGTCGCGGTCAATGACAAAAAGGCGCTTATCTTCAATCTAGGTGTTTCAGCGTGCTGCTCCGGCCCAAAGAGTGCCCGGCTGAAAACGACAACGCAGGCATGTCGGGTGCCACTCTCTGCACCTGCACAGAAAGTTGTGAGCAGATATCTCCTTCCATTCGGGGCCGGAATTGCAAGACGTTTGTGCATCTTCTATGTTCGTCGCGGTCAAAGGCAAAAGGCGCTTATCTTCAATCTAGGTGTTTCTGCGTGCTGCGCCGGCCCAAAGAGTGCCCGGCGGAAAACGACAACGGAGGCATGTCGGGTGCCAATGTCTGCACCTGCACAGAAAGTTTTGAGCAGATATCTCCTTCCATTCGGCCGGAATTGCAAGAAGTTTGTGCATCTTCTATGTTCGTCGCGGTCAATGGCAAAAGGCGCTTATCTTCAATCTAGGTGTTTCTGCGTGCTGCTCCGGCCCAAAGAGTGCCCGGCGGAAAACGACAAAGCAGGCATGTCGAGTTCCACTGTCTGCACCAGCTCAGAAAGTTTTGAGCAGATATCTCCTTCCATTCGGCCGGAATTGCAAGATGTTTGTGCATCTTCTATGTTCGTCGCGGTCAATGGCAAAAGGCGCTTATCTTCAATCTAGGTGTTTCTGCGTGCTGCTCCAGCCCAAAGAGTGCCCGGCGGAAAACGACAACGCAGGCATGTCGGTTGCCACTGTCTGCACCTGCACAGAAAGTTGTGAGCAGATATCTCCTTCCGTTCGGCCGGAATTGAAAGAAGTTTGTGCATCTTCAATGTTGGTCGCGGTCAATGACAAAAAGGCGCTTATCTTCAATCTAGGTGTTTCTGCGTGCTGCTCCGGCCCAAAGAGTGCCCGGCTGAAAACGACAATGCAGGCATGTCGGGTGCCACTGTCTGCACCTGCACAGAAAGTTTTGAGCAGATATCTTCTTTCATTCGGCCGGAATTGCAAGACGTTTGTGCATCTTCAATATTGGTCACGGTCAATGTCAAAAAGCCCTTATCTGCAATCTAGGTGTTTCTGCGTGCTGCGCCGGCCCAAAGAGTGCCCGGCTGAAAACGACAACGCAGGCATGTCGGGTGCCACTGTCTGCACCAGCTCAGAAAGTTTTGAGCAGATATCTCCTTCCATTCGGCCGGAATTGCAAGATGTTTGTGCATCTTCTATGTTCGTCGCGGTCAATGGCAAAAGGCGCTTATCTTCAATCTAGGTGTTTCTGCGTGCTGCGCCGGCCCAAAGAGTGCCCGGCGGAAAACGACAACGCAGGCATGTCGGGTGCCCATGTCTACACCTGCACAGAAAATTGTGAGCAGATATCTCCTTCCGTTCGGCCGGAATTGAAAGAAGTTTGTGCATCTTCAATGTTGGTCGCGGTCAATGACAAAAAGACGCTTATCTTCAATCTAGGTGTTTCTGCGTGCTGCTCCGGCCCAAAGAGTGCCCGGCTGAAAACGACAACGCAGGCATGTCGGGTGCCACTGTCTGCACCTGCACAGAATGTTTTGAGCAGATATCTTCTTTCGTTCGGCCGGAATTGCAAGAAGTTTGTGCATCTTCTATGTTCGTCGCGGTCAATGGCAAAAGGCGCTTATCTTCAATCTAGGTGTTTCTGCGTGCTGCTCCGGCCCAAAGAGTGCCCGGCGGAAAACGACAACGCAGGCATGTCGGGTGCCACTGTCTACACTTGCACAGAAAGTTTTAAGCAGATATCTCCTTCCATTCGGCCGGGATTGCAAGAAGTTTGTGCATCTTCTATGTTCGTCGCGGTCAATGGCAAAAGGCGCTTATCTTCAATCTAGGTGTTTCTGCGTGCTGCGCCGGCCCAAAGAGTGCCCGGCGGAAAACGACAACGCAGGCATGTCGAGTGCCACTGTCTACACCTGCACAGAAAGTTTTGAGCAGATATCTCCTTCTATTCCGCCGGAATTGCAAGAAGTTTGTGCATCTTCTATGTTCGTCGCGGTCAATGGCAAAAGGCGCTTATCTTCAATCCAGGTGTTTCTGCGTGCTGCGCCGGCCCAAAGAGTGCCCGGCGGAAAACGACAACGCAGGCATGTCGGGTGCCACTGTCTGCACCTGCACAGAAAGTTGTGAGCAGATATCTCCTTCCTTTCGGCCGGAATTGAAAGAAGTTTGTGCATCTTCAATGTTGGTCGCGGTCAATGACAAAAAGGCGCTTATCTTCAATCTAGGTGTTTCTGCGTGCTGCTCCGGCCCAAAGAGTGCCCGGCTGAAAACGACAATGCAGGCATGTCGGGTGCCACTGTCTGCACCTGCACAGAATGTTTTGAGCAGATATCTTCTTTCGTTCGGCCGGAATTTCAAGACGTTTGTGCATCTTCAATATTGGTCACTCTCAATGTCAAAAAGCCTTTATCTGCAATCTAGGTGTTTCTGCGTGCTGCGCCGGCCCAAAGAGTGCCCGGCTGAAAACGACAACGCAGTCATGTCGGGTGCCACTGTCTGCCCCAGCTCAGAAAGTTTTGAGCAGATATCTCCTTCCATTCGGCCGGAATTGCAAGAAGTTTGTGCATCTTCTATGTTCGTCGCGGTCAATGGCAAAAGGCGCTTATCTTCAATCTAGGTGTTTCTGCGTGCTGCGCCGGCCCAAAGAGTGCCCGGCGGAAAACGACAACGCAGGCATGTCGGGTGCCACTGTCTACACCTGCACAGAAAACTGTGAGCAGATATCTCCTTCCGTTCGGCCGGAATTGCCAGACGTTTGTGCATCTTCAATATTGGTCACGTTCAATGTCAAAAAGCCCTTATCTGCAATCTAGGTGTTTCTGCGTGCTGCGCCGGCCCAAAGAGTGCCCGGCTGAAAACGACAACGCAGGCATGTCGGGTGCCACTGTCTGCACCAGCTCAGAAAGTTTTGAGCAGATATCTCCTTCCATTCGGCCGGAATTGCAAGAAGTTTGTGCATCTTCTATGTTCGTCGCGGTCAATGGCAAAAGGCGCTTATCTTCAATCTAGGTGTTTCTGCGTGCTGCGCCGGCCCAAAGAGTGCCCGGCGGAAAACGACAACGCAGGCATGTCGGGTGCCACTGTCTACACCTGCACAGAAAATTGTGAGCAGATATCTCCTTCCATTCGGCCGGAATTGCAAGACGTTTGTGCATCTTCCAAATTGGTCACGGTCAATGTCAAAAAGCCCTTATCTGCAATCTAGGTGTTTCTGCGTGCTGCGCCGGCCCAAAGAGTTCCCGGCTGAAAACGACAACACAGGCATGTCGGGTGCCACTGTCTGCACCAGCTCAGAAAGTTTTGAGCAGATATCTCCTTCCATTCGGCTGGAATTGCAAGAAGTTTGTGCATCTTCTATGTTCGTCGCGGTCAATGGCAAAAGGCGCTTATCTTCAATCTAGGTGTTTCTGCGTGCTGCTCCGGCCCAAAGAGTGCCCGGCGGAAAACGACAACGCAGGCATGTCGGGTGCCACTGTCTACACTTGCACAGAAAGTTTTGAGCAGATATCTCCTTCCATTCGGCCGGGATTGCAAGAAGTTTGTGCATCTTCTATGTTCGTCGCGGTCAATGGCAAAAGGCGCTTATCTTCAATCTAGGTGTTTCTGCGTGCTGCGCCGGCCCAAAGAGTGCCCGGCGGAAAACGACAACGCAGGCATGTCGGGTGCCACTGTCTGCACCTGCACAGAAAGTTGTGAGCAGATATCTCCTTCCGTTCGGCCGGAATTAAAATAAGTTTGTGCATCTTCAATGTTGGTCGCGGTCAATGACAAAAAGGCGCTTATCTTCAATCTAGGTGTTTCTGCGTGCTGCTCCGGCCCAAAGAGTGCCCGGCTTAAAACGACAACGCAGGCATGTCGGGTGCCACTGTCTGCACCAGCTCAGAAAGTTTTGAGCAGATATCTCCTTCCATTCGGCCGGAATTGCAAGAAGTTTGTGCATCTTCTATGTTCGTCGCGGTCAATGGCAAAAGGCGCTTATCTTCAATCTAGGTGTTTCTGCGTGCTGCTCCGTCCCAAAGAGTGCCCTGCGGAAAACGACAACGAATGCATGTCGGGTGCCACTGTCTGCACCTGCACAGAAAGTTTTGAGCAGATATCTTCTTTCATTCGGCCGGAATTGCAAGACGTTTGTGCATCTTCAATATTGGTCACGGTCAATGTCAAAAAGCCCTTATCTGCAATCTAGGTGTCTCTGCGTGCTGCGCCGGCCCAAAGAGTGCCCGGCTGAAAACGACAACGCAGGCATGTCGGGTGCCACTGTCTGCACCTGCACAGAAAGTTGTGAGCAGATATCTCCTTCCGTTCGGCCGGAATTGAAAGAAGTTTGTGCATCTTCAATGTTGGTCGCGGTCAATGGCAAAAGGCGCTTATCTTCAATCTAGGTGTTTCTGCGTGCTGCGCCGGCCCAAAGAGTGCCCGGCGGAAAACGACAACGCAGGCATGTCGGGTGCCACTGTCTGCACCTGCACAGAAAGTTGTGAGCAGATATCTCCTTCCGTTCGGCCGGAATTAAAATAAGTTTGTGCATCTTCAATGTTGGTCGCGGTCAATGACAAAAAGGCGCTTATCTTCAATCTAGGTGTTTCTGCGTGCTGCTCCGGCCCAAAGAGTGCCCGGCTGAAAACGACAACGCAGGCATGTCGGGTGCCACTGTCTGCACCTGCACAGAAAGTTTTGAGCAGATATCTTCTTTCATTCGGCCGGAATTGCAAGACGTTTGTGCATCTTCAATATTGGTCACGGTCAATGTCAAAAAGCCCTTATCTGCAATCTAGGTGTTTCTGCGTGCTGCGCCGGCCCAAAGAGTGCCCGGCTGAAAACGACAACGCAGGCATGTCGGGTGCCACTGTCTGCACCAGCTCAGAAAGTTTTGAGCAGATATCTCCTTCCATTCGGCCGGAATTGCAAGATGTTTGTGCATCTTCTATGTTCGTCGCGGTCAATGGCAAAAGGCGCTTATCTTCAATCTAGGTGTTTCTGCGTGCTGCGCCGGCCCAAAGAGTGCCCGGCGGAAAACGACAACGCAGGCATGTCGGGTGCCCATGTCTACACCTGCACAGAAAATTGTGAGCAGATATCTCCTTCCGTTCGGCCGGAATTGAAAGAAGTTTGTGCATCTTCAATGTTGGTCGCGGTCAATGACAAAAAGACGCTTATCTTCAATCTAGGTGTTTCTGCGTGCTGCTCCGGCCCAAAGAGTGCCCGGCTGAAAACGACAACGCAGGCATGTCGGGTGCCACTGTCTGCACCTGCACAGAATGTTTTGAGCAGATATCTTCTTTCGTTCGGCCGGAATTGCAAGAAGTTTGTGCATCTTCTATGTTCGTCGCGGTCAATGGCAAAAGGCGCTTATCTTCAATCTAGGTGTTTCTGCGTGCTGCTCCGGCCCAAAGAGTGCCCGGCGGAAAACGACAACGCAGGCATGTCGGGTGCCACTGTCTACACTTGCACAGAAAGTTTTAAGCAGATATCTCCTTCCATTCGGCCGGGATTGCAAGAAGTTTGTGCATCTTCTATGTTCGTCGCGGTCAATGGCAAAAGGCGCTTATCTTCAATCTAGGTGTTTCTGCGTGCTGCGCCGGCCCAAAGAGTGCCCGGCGGAAAACGACAACGCAGGCATGTCGAGTGCCACTGTCTACACCTGCACAGAAAGTTTTGAGCAGATATCTCCTTCTATTCCGCCGGAATTGCAAGAAGTTTGTGCATCTTCTATGTTCGTCGCGGTCAATGGCAAAAGGCGCTTATCTTCAATCCAGGTGTTTCTGCGTGCTGCGCCGGCCCAAAGAGTGCCCGGCGGAAAACGACAACGCAGGCATGTCGGGTGCCACTGTCTGCACCTGCACAGAAAGTTGTGAGCAGATATCTCCTTCCTTTCGGCCGGAATTGAAAGAAGTTTGTGCATCTTCAATGTTGGTCGCGGTCAATGACAAAAAGGCGCTTATCTTCAATCTAGGTGTTTCTGCGTGCTGCTCCGGCCCAAAGAGTGCCCGGCTGAAAACGACAATGCAGGCATGTCGGGTGCCACTGTCTGCACCTGCACAGAATGTTTTGAGCAGATATCTTCTTTCGTTCGGCCGGAATTTCAAGACGTTTGTGCATCTTCAATATTGGTCACTCTCAATGTCAAAAAGCCTTTATCTGCAATCTAGGTGTTTCTGCGTGCTGCGCCGGCCCAAAGAGTGCCCGGCTGAAAACGACAACGCAGTCATGTCGGGTGCCACTGTCTGCCCCAGCTCAGAAAGTTTTGAGCAGATATCTCCTTCCATTCGGCCGGAATTGCAAGAAGTTTGTGCATCTTCTATGTTCGTCGCGGTCAATGGCAAAAGGCGCTTATCTTCAATCTAGGTGTTTCTGCGTGCTGCGCCGGCCCAAAGAGTGCCCGGCGGAAAACGACAACGCAGGCATGTCGGGTGCCACTGTCTACACCTGCACAGAAAACTGTGAGCAGATATCTCCTTCCGTTCGGCCGGAATTGCCAGACGTTTGTGCATCTTCAATATTGGTCACGTTCAATGTCAAAAAGCCCTTATCTGCAATCTAGGTGTTTCTGCGTGCTGCGCCGGCCCAAAGAGTGCCCGGCTGAAAACGACAACGCAGGCATGTCGGGTGCCACTGTCTGCACCAGCTCAGAAAGTTTTGAGCAGATATCTCCTTCCATTCGGCCGGAATTGCAAGAAGTTTGTGCATCTTCTATGTTCGTCGCGGTCAATGGCAAAAGGCGCTTATCTTCAATCTAGGTGTTTCTGCGTGCTGCTCCGGCCCAAAGAGTGCCCGGCGGAAAACGACAACGCAGGCATGTCGGGTGCCACTGTCTACACTTGCACAGAAAGTTTTGAGCAGATATCTCCTTCCATTCGGCCGGGATTGCAAGAAGTTTGTGCATCTTCTATGTTCGTCGCGGTCAATGGCAAAAGGCGCTTATCTTCAATCTAGGTGTTTCTGCGTGCTGCGCCGGCCCAAAGAGTGCCCGGCGGAAAACGACAACGCAGGCATGTCGGGTGCCACTGTCTGCACCTGCACAGAAAGTTGTGAGCAGATATCTCCTTCCGTTCGGCCGGAATTAAAATAAGTTTGTGCATCTTCAATGTTGGTCGCGGTCAATGACAAAAAGGCGCTTATCTTCAATCTAGGTGTTTCTGCGTGCTGCTCCGGCCCAAAGAGTGCCCGGCTTAAAACGACAACGCAGGCATGTCGGGTGCCACTGTCTGCACCAGCTCAGAAAGTTTTGAGCAGATATCTCCTTCCATTCGGCCGGAATTGCAAGAAGTTTGTGCATCTTCTATGTTCGTCGCGGTCAATGGCAAAAGGCGCTTATCTTCAATCTAGGTGTTTCTGCGTGCTGCTCCGGCCAAAAGAGTGCCCGGCGGAAAACGACAACGCAGGCATGTCGGGTGCCACTGTCTACACTTGCACAGAAAATTTTGAGCAGATATCTCCTTCCATTCGGCCGGGATTGCAAAAAGTTTGTGCAACTTCTATGTTCGTCGCGGTCAATGGCAAAAGGCGCTTATCTTCAATCTAGGTGTTTCTGCGTGCTGCTCCGGCCCAAAGAGTGCCCGGCGGAAAACGACAACGCAGTCATGTCGAGTGCCACTGTCTACACCTGCACAGAAAGTTTTGAGCAGATATCTCCTTCTATTCGGCCGGAATTGCAAGAAGTTTGTGCATCTTCTATGTTCGTCGCGGTCAATGGCAAAAGGCGCTTATCTTCAATCTAGGTGTTTCTGCGTGCTGCGCTGGCCCAAAGAGTGCCCGGCGGAAAACGACAACGCAGGCATGTCGGGTGCCACTGTCTGCACCTGCACAGAAAGTTGTGAGCAGATATCTCCTTCCGTTCGGCCGGAATTGAAATAAGTTTGTGCATCTTCAATGTTGGTCGCGGTCAATGACAAAAAGACGCTTATCTTCAATCTAGGTGTTTCTGCGTGCTGATCCGGCCCAAAGAGTGCCCGGCTGAAAACGACAACGCAGGCATGTCGGGTGCCACTGTCTGCACCTGCACAGAATGTTTTGAGCAGATATCTTCTTTCGTTCGGCCGGAATTGCAAGAAGTTTGTGCATCTTCTATGTTCGTCGCGGTCAATGTCAAAAGGCGCTTATCTTCAATGTAGGTGTTTCTGCGTGCTGCGCCTGCCCAAAGAGTGCCCGGCGGAAAACGACAACGCAGGCATGTCGGGTGCCACTGTCTGCACCTGCACAGAAAGTTGTGAGCAGATATCTCCTTCCATTCGGCCGGGATTGCAAGAAGTTTGTGCATCTTCTATGTTCGTCGCGTTCAATGGCAAAAGGCGCTTATCTTCAATCTAGGTGTTTCTGCGTGCTGCGCCGGCCCAAAGAGTGCCCGGCGGAAAACGACAACGCAGGCATGTCGAGTGCCACTGTCTACACCTGCACAGAAAGTTTTGAGCAGATATCTCCTTCTATTCCGCCGGAATTGCAAGAAGTTTGTGCATCTTCTATGTTCGTCTTGGTCAATGGCAAAAGGCGCTTATCTTCAATCTAGGTGTTTCTGCGTGCTGCGCCGGCCCAAAGAGTGCCCGGCGGAAAACGACAACGCAGGCATGTCGGGTGCCACTGTCTGCACCTGCACAGAAAGTTGTGAGCAGATATCTCCTTCCGTTCGGCCGGAATTGAAAGAAGTTTGTGCATCTTCAATGTTGGTCGCGGTCAATGACAAAAAGGCGCTTATCTTCAATCTAGGTGTTTCTGCGTGCTGCTCCGGCCCAAAGAGTGCCCGGCTGAAAACGACAATGAAGGCATGTCGGGTGCCACTGTCTGCACCTGCACAGAAAGTTTTGAGCAGATATCTTCTTTCGTTCGGCCGGAATTGCAAGACGTTTGTGCATCTTTAATATTGGTCACGGTCAATGTCAAAAAGCCCTTATCTTCAATCTAGGTGTTTCTGCGTGCTGCGCCGGCCCAAAGAGTGCCCGGCTGAAAACGACAACGCAGGCATGTCGGGTGCCACTCTCTGCACCTGCACAGAAAGTTTTGAGCAGATATCTCCTTTTATTCGGCCGGAATTGCAAGATGTTTGTGCATCTTCTATGTTCGTCGCGGTCAATGGCAAAAGGCGCTTATCTTCAATCTAGGTGTTTCTGCGTGCTGCTCCGGCCCAAAGAGTGCCCGGCGGAAAACGACAACGCAGGCATGTCGAGTGCCACTGTCTACACCTGCACAGAACGTTTTGAGCAGATATCTCCTTCTATTCGGCCGGAATTGCAAGAAGTTTGTGCATCTTCTATGTTCGTCGCGGTCAATGGCAAAAGGCGCTTATCTTCAATCTAGGTGTTTCTGCGTGCTGCGCCGGCCCAAAGAGTGCCCGGCGGAAAACGACAACGCAGGCATGTCGGGTGCCACTGTCTGCACTTGCACAGAAAGTTTTGAGCAGATATCTCCTTCCATTCGGCCGGGATTGCAAGAAGTTTGTGCATCTTCTATGTTCGTTGAGGTTAATGGCAAAAGGCGCTTATCTTCAATCTAGGTGTTTCTGCGTGCTGCTCCGGCCCAAAGAGTGCCCGGCTGAAAACGACAACGCAGGCATGTCGGGTGCCACTGTCTGCACCTGCACAGAAAGTTTTGAGCAGATATCTTCTTTCATTCGGCCGGAATTGCAAGACGTTTGTGCATCTTCAATATTGGTCACGGTCAATGTCAAAAAGCCCTTATCTGCAATCTAGGTGTTTCTGCGTGCTGCGCCGGCCCAAAGAGTGCCCGGCTGAAAACGACAACGCAGGCATGTCGGGTGCCACTGTCTGCACCAGCTCAGAAAGTTTTGAGCAGATATCTCCTTCCATTCGGCCGGAATTGCAAGATGTTTGTGCATCTTCTATGTTCGTCGCGGTCAATGGCAAAAGGCGCTTATCTTCAATCTAGGTGTTTCTGCGTGCTGCTCCGGCCCAAAGAGTGCCCGGCGGAAAACGACAACGCAGGCATGTCGGGTGCCACTGTCTACACTTGCACAGAAAGTTTTGAGCAGATATCTCCTTCCATTCGGCCGGGATTGCAAGAAGTTTGTGCATCTTCAATGTTCGTCGCGGTCAATGGCAAAAGACGCTTATCTTCAATCTAGGTGTTTCTGCGTGCTGCGCCGGCCCAAAGAGTGCCCGGCGGAAAACGACAACGCAGGCATGTCGAGTGCCACTGTCTGCACCTGCACAGAAAGTTGTGAGCAGATATCTCCTTCCGTTCGGCCGGAATTAAAATAAGTTTGTGCATCTTCTATGTTCGTCGCGGTCAATGGCGAAAGGCGCTTATCTTCAATCTAGGTGTTTCTGCGTGCTGCTCCGGCCCAAAGAGTGCCCGGCGGAAAACGACAACGCAGGCATGTCGGGTGCCACTGTCTGCACCTGCACAGAAAGTTTTGAGCAGATATCTTCTTTCATTCGGCCGGAATTGCAAGACGTTTGTGCATCTTCAATATTGGTCACGGTCAATGTCAAAAAGCCCTTATCTGCAATCTAGGTGTTTCTGCGTGCTGCGCCGGCCCAAAGAGTGCCCGGCTGAAAACGACAACGCAGGCATGTCGGGTGCCACTGTCTGCACCAGCTCAGAAAGTTTTGAGCAGATATCTCCTTCCATTCGGCCGGAATTGCAAGAAGTTTGTGCATCTTCTATGTTCGTCGCGGTCAATGGCAAAAGGCGCTTATCTTCAATCTAGGTGTTTCTGCGTGCTGCGCCGGCCCAAAGAGTGCCCGGCGGAAAACGACAACGCAGGCATGTCGGGTGCCACTGTCTGCACCTGCACAGAAAGTTGTGAGCAGATATCTCCTTCCGTTCGGCCGGAATTGAAAGAAGTTTGTGCATCTTCAATGTTGGTCGCGGTCAATGACAAAAAGACGCTTATCTTCAATCTAGGTGTTTCTGCGTGCTGCTCCGGCCCAAAGAGTGCCCGGCTGAAAACGACAACGCAGGCATGTCGGGTGCCACTGTCTGCACCTGCACAGAATGTTTTGAGCAGATATCTTCTTTCGTTCGGCCGGAATTGCAAGAAGTTTGTGCATCTTCTATGTTCGTCGCGGTCAATGGCAAAAGGCGCTTATCTTCAATCTAGGTGTTTCTGCGTGCTGCTCCGGCCCAAAGAGTGCCCGGCGGAAAACGACAACGCAGGCATGTCGGGTGCCACTGTCTACACTTGCACAGAAAGTTTTAAGCAGATATCTCCTTCCATTCGGCCGGGATTGCAAGAAGTTTGTGCATCTTCTATGTTCGTCGCGGTCAATGGCAAAAGGCGCTTATCTTCAATCTAGGTGTTTCTGCGTGCTGCTCCAGCCCAAAGAGTGCCCGGCGGAAAACGACAACGCAGGCATGTCGGGTGCCACTGTCTACACTTGCACAGAAAGTTTTGAGCAGATATCTCCTTCCATTCGGCCGGGATTGCAAGAAGTTTGTGCATCTTCTATGTTCGTCGCGGTCAATGGCAAAAGGCGCTTATCTTCAATCTAGGTGTTTCTGCGTGCTGCTCCGGCCCAAAGAGTGCCCGGCTGAAAACGACAACGCAGGCATGTCGGGTGCCACTGTCTGCACCTGCACAGAAAGTTTTGAGCAGATATCTTCTTTCATTCGGCCGGAATTGCAAGACGTTTGTGCATCTTCAATATTGGTCACGGTCAATGTCAAAAAGCCCTTATCTGCAATCTAGGTGTTTCTGCGTGCTGCGCCGGCCCAAAGAGTGCCCGGCTGAAAACGACAACGCAGGCATGTCGGGTGCCACTGTCTGCACCAGCTCAGAAAGTTTTGAGCAGATATCTCCTTCCATTCGGCCGGAATTGCAAGATGTTTGTGCATCTTCTATGTTCGTCGCGGTCAATGGCAAAAGGCGCTTATCTTCAATCTAGGTGTTTCTGCGTGCTGCTCCGGCCCAATGAGTGCTCGGCGGAAAACGACAACGCAGGCATGTCGGTTGCCACTGTCTACACCTGCACAGAAAGTTTTGAGCAGATATCTCCTTCCATTCGGCCGGAATTGCAAGAAGTTTGTGCATCTTCTATGTTCGTCGCGGTCAATGGCAAAAGGCGCTTATCTTCAATCTAGGTGTTTCTGCGTGCTGCGCCGGCCCAAAGAGTGCCCGGCGGAAAACGACAACGGAGGCATGTCGGGTGCCAATGTCTGCACCTGCACAGAAAGTTTTGAGCAGATATCTCCTTCCATTCGGCCGGAATTGCAAGAAGTTTGTGCATCTTCTATGTTCGTCGCGGTCAATGGCAAAAGGCGCTTATCTTCAATCTAGGTGTTTCTGCGTGCTGCTCCGGCCCAAAGAGTGCCCGGCGGAAAACGACAAAGCAGGCATGTCGAGTTCCACTGTCTACACCTGCACAGAAAGTTTTGAGCAGATATCTCCTTCTATTCCGCCGGAATTGCAAGAAGTTTGTGCATCTTCTATGTTCGTCGCGGTCAATGGCAAAAGGCGCTTATCTTCAATCTAGGTGTTTCTGCGTGCTGCGCCGGCCCAAAGAGTGCCCGGCAGAAAACGACAACGCAGGCATGTCGGGTGCCACTGTCTGCACCAGCTCAGAAAGTTTTGAGCAGATATCTCCTTCCATTCGGCCGGAATTGCAAGAAGTTTGTGCATCTTCTATGTTCGTCGCGGTCAATGGCAAAAGGCGCTTATCTTCAATCTAGGTGTTTCTGCGTGCTGCGCCGGCCCAAAGAGTGCCCGGCGGAAAACGACAACGCAGGCATGTCGGGTGCCACTGTCTACACCTGCACAGAAAATTGTGAGCAGATATCTCCTTCCATTCGGCCGGAATTGCAAGACGTTTGTGCATCTTCCAAATTGGTCACGGTCAATGTCAAAAAGCCCTTATCTGCAATCTAGGTGTTTCTGCGTGCTGCGCCGGCCCAAAGAGTTCCCGGCTGAAAACGACAACGCAGGCATGTCGGGTGCCACTGTCTGCACCAGCTCAGAAAGTTTTGAGCAGATATCTCCTTCCATTCGGCTGGAATTGCAAGAAGTTTGTGCATCTTCTATGTTCGTCGCGGTCAATGGCAAAAGGCGCTTATCTTCAATCTAGGTGTTTCTGCGTGCTGCTCCGGCCCAAAGAGTGCCCGGCGGAAAACGACAACGCAGGCATGTCGGGTGCCACTGTCTACACTTGCACAGAAAGTTTTGAGCAGATGTCTCCTTCCATTCGGCCGGGATTGCAAGAAGTTTGTGCATCTTCTATGTTCGTCGCGGTCAATGGCAAAAGGCGCTTATCTTCAATCTAGGTGTTTCTGCGTGCTGCGCCGGCCCAAAGAGTGCCCGGCGGAAAACGACAACGCAGGCATGTCGGGTGCCACTGTCTGCACCTGCACAGAAAGTTGTGAGCAGATATCTCCTTCCGTTCGGCCGGAATTAAAATAAGTTTGTGCATCTTCTATGTTCGTCGCGGTCAATGGCGAAAGGCGCTTATCTTCAATCTAGGTGTTTCTGCGTGCTGCTCCGGCCCAAAGAGTGCCCGGCGGAAAACGACAACGCAGGCATGTCGGGTGCCACTGTCTGCACCTGCACAGAAAGTTTTGAGCAGATATCTTCTTTCATTCGGCCGGAATTGCAAGACGTTTGTGCATCTTCAATATTGGTCACGGTCAATGTCAAAAAGCCCTTATCTGCAATCTAGGTGTTTCTGCGTGCTGCGCCGGCCCAAAGAGTGCCTGGCTGAAAACGACAACGCAGGCATGTCGGGTGCCACTGTCTGCACCAGCTCAGAAAGTTTTGAGCAGATATCTCCTTCCATTCGGCCGGAATTGCAAGAAGTTTGTGCATCTTCTATGTTCGTCGCGGTCAATGGCAAAAGGCGCTTATCTTCAATCTAGGTGTTTCTGCGTGCTGCGCCGGCCCAAAGAGTGCCCGGCGGAAAACGACAACGCAGGCATGTCGGGTGCCACTGTCTGCACCTGCACAGAAAGTTGTGAGCAGATATCTCCTTCCGTTCGGCCGGAATTGAAAGAAGTTTGTGCATCTTCAATGTTGGTCGCGGTCAATGACAAAAAGACGCTTATCTTCAATCTAGGTGTTTCTGCGTGCTGCTCCGGCCCAAAGAGTGCCCGGCTGAAAACGACAACGCAGGCATGTCGGGTGCCACTGTCTGCACCTGCACAGAATGTTTTGAGCAGATATCTTCTTTCGTTCGGCCGGAATTGCAAGAAGTTTGTGCATCTTCTATGTTCGTCGCGGTCAATGGCAAAAGGCGCTTATCTTCAATCTAGGTGTTTCTGCGTGCTGCTCCGGCCCAAAGAGTGCCCGGCGGAAAACGACAACGCAGGCATGTCGGGTGCCACTGTCTACACTTGCACAGAATGTTTTGAGCAGATATCTTCTTTCGTTCGGCCGGAATTGCAAGAAGTTTGTGCATCTTCTATGTTCGTCGCGGTCAATGGCAAAAGGCGCTTATCTTCAATCTAGGTGTTTCTGCGTGCTGCTCCGGCCCAAAGAGTGCCCGGCGGAAAACGACAACGCAGGCATGTCGGGTGCCACTGTCTACACTTGCACAGAAAGTTTTAAGCAGATATCTCCTTCCATTCGGCCGGGATTGCAAGAAGTTTGTGCATCTTCTATGTTCGTCGCGTTCAATGGCAAAAGGCGCTTATCTTCAATCTAGGTGTTTCTGCGTGCTGCGCCGGCCCAAAGAGTGCCCGGCGGAAAACGACAACGCAGGCATGTCGAGTGCCACTGTCTACACCTGCACAGAAAGTTTTGAGCAGATATCTCCTTCTATTCCGCCGGAATTGCAAGAAGTTTGTGCATCTTCAATGTTGGTCGCGGTCAATGACAAAAAGGCGCTTATCTTCAATCTAGGTGTTTCTGCGTGCTGCTCCGGCCCAAAGAGTGCCCGGCTGAAAACGACAATGCAGGCATGTCGGGTGCCACTGTCTGCACCTGCACAGAAAGTTTTGAGCAGATATCTTCTTTCGTTCGGCCGGAATTGCAAGACGTTTGTGCATCTTTAATATTGGTCACGGTCAATGTCAAAAAGCCCTTATCTTCAATCTAGGTGTTTCTGCGTGCTGCGCCGGCCCAAAGAGTGCCCGGCTGAAAACGACAACGCAGGCATGTCGGGTGCCACTCTCTGCACCTGCACAGAAAGTTTTGAGCAGATATCTCCTTTTATTCGGCCGGAATTGCAAGATGTTTGTGCATCTTCTATGTTCGTCGCGGTCAATGGCAAAAGGCGCTTATCTTCAATCTAGGTGTTTCTGCGTGCTGCTCCGGCCCAAAGAGTGCCCGGCGGAAAACGACAACGCAGGCATGTCGAGTGCCACTGTCTACACCTGCACAGAAAGTTTTGAGCAGATATCTCCTTCTATTCGGCCGGAATTGCAAGAAGTTTGTGCATCTTCTATGTTCGTCGCGGTCAATGGCAAAAGGCGCTTATCTTCAATCTAGGTGTTTCTGCGTGCTGCGCCGGCCCAAAGAGTGCCCGGCGGAAAACGACAACGCAGGCATGTCGGGTGCCACTGTCTGCACTTGCACAGAAAGTTTTGAGCAGATATCTCCTTCCATTCGGCCGGGATTGCAAGAAGTTTGTGCATCTTCTATGTTCGTTGAGGTTAATGGCAAAAGGCGCTTATCTTCAATCCAGGTGTTTCTGCGTGCTGCTCCGGCCCAAAGAGTGCCCGGCTGAAAACGACAACGCAGGCATGTCGGGTGCCACTGTCTGCACCTGCACAGAAAGTTTTGAGCAGATATCTTCTTTCATTCGGCCGGAATTGCAAGACGTTTGTGCATCTTCAATATTGGTCACGGTCAATGTCAAAAAGCCCTTATCTGCAATCTAGGTGTTTCTGCGTGCTGCGCCGGCCCAAAGAGTGCCCGGCTGAAAACGACAACGCAGGCATGTCGGGTGCCACTGTCTGCACCAGCTCAGAAAGTTTTGAGCAGATATCTCCTTCCATTCGGCCGGAATTGCAAGATGTTTGTGCATCTTCTATGTTCGTCGCGGTCAATGGCAAAAGGCGCTTATCTTCAATCTAGGTGTTTCTGCGTGCTGCTCCGGCCCAAAGAGTGCCCGGCGGAAAACGACAACGCAGGCATGTCGGGTGCCACTGTCTACACTTGCACAGAAAGTTTTGAGCAGATATCTCCTTCCATTCGGCCGGGATTGCAAGAAGTTTGTGCATCTTCAATGTTCGTCGCGGTCAATGGCAAAAGACGCTTATCTTCAATCTAGGTGTTTCTGCGTGCTGCGCCGGCCCAAAGAGTGCCCGGCGGAAAACGACAACGCAGGCATGTCGGGTGCCACTGTCTGCACCTGCACAGAAAGTTGTGAGCAGATATCTCCTTCCGTTCGGCCGGAATTAAAATAAGTTTGTGCATCTTCTATGTTCGTCGCGGTCAATGGCGAAAGGCGCTTATCTTCAATCTAGGTGTTTCTGCGTGCTGCTCCGGCCCAAAGAGTGCCCGGCGGAAAACGACAACGCAGGCATGTCGGGTGCCACTGTCTGCACCAGCTCAGAAAGTTTTGAGCAGATATCTCCTTCCATTCGGCCGGAATTGCAAGATGTTTGTGCATCTTCTATGTTCGTCGCGGTCAATGGCAAAAGGCGCTTATCTTCAATCTAGGTGTTTCTGCGTGCTGCTCCGGCCCAATGAGTGCTCGGCGGAAAACGACAACGCAGGCATGTCGGTTGCCACTGTCTACACCTGCACAGAAAGTTTTGAGCAGATATCTCCTTCCATTCGGCCGGAATTGCAAGAAGTTTGTGCATCTTCTATGTTCGTCGCGGTCAATGGCAAAAGGAGCTTATCTTCAATCTAGGTGTTTCTGCGTGCTGCGCCGGCCCAAAGAGTGCCCGGCGGAAAACGACAACGGAGGCATGTCGGGTGCCAATGTCTGCACCTGCACAGAAAGTTTTGAGCAGATATCTCCTTCCATTCGGCCGGAATTGCAAGAAGTTTGTGCATCTTCTATGTTCGTCGCGGTCAATGGCAAAAGGCGCTTATCTTCAATCTAGGTGTTTCTGCGTGCTGCTCCGGCCCAAAGAGTGCCCGGCGGAAAACGACAAAGCAGGCATGTCGAGTTCCACTGTCTACACCTGCACAGAAAGTTTTGAGCAGATATCTCCTTCTATTCCGCCGGAATTGCAAGAAGTTTGTGCATCTTCTATGTTCGTCGCGGTCAATGGCAAAAGGCGCTTATCTTCAATCTAGGTGTTTCTGCGTGCTGCGCCGGCCCAAAGAGTGCCCGGCAGAAAACGACAACGCAGGCATGTCGGGTGCCACTGTCTGCACCAGCTCAGAAAGTTTTGAGCAGATATCTCCTTCCATTCGGCCGGAATTGCAAGATGTTTGTGCATCTTCTATGTTCGTCGCGGTCAATGGCAAAAGGCGCTTATCTTCAATCTAGGTGTTTCTGCGTGCTGCGCCGGCCCAAAGAGTGCCCGGCGGAAAACGACAACGCAGGCATGTCGGGTGCCACTGTCTACACCTGCACAGAAAATTGTGAGCAGATATCTCCTTCCATTCGGCCGGAATTGCAAGACGTTTGTTCATCTTCCAAATTGGTCACGGTCAATGTCAAAAAGCCCTTATCTGCAATCTAGGTGTTTCTGCGTGCTGCGCCGGCCCAAAGAGTTCCCGGCTGAAAACGACAACGCAGGCATGTCGGGTGCCACTGTCTGCACCAGCTCAGAAAGTTTTGAGCAGATATCTCCTTCCATTCGGCTGGAATTGCAAGAAGTTTGTGCATCTTCTATGTTCGTCGCGGTCAATGGCAAAAGGCGCTAATCTTCAATCTAGGTGTTTCTGCGTGCTGCTCCGGCCCAAAGAGTGCCCGGCGGAAAACGACAACGCAGGCATGTCGGGTGCCACTGTCTACACTTGCACAGAAAGTTTTGAGCAGATATCTCCTTCCATTCGGCCGGGATTGCAAGAAGTTTGTGCATCTTCTATGTTCGTCGCGGTCAATGGCAAAAGGCGCTTATCTTCAATCTAGGTGTTTCTGCGTGCTGCGCCGGCCCAAAGAGTGCCCGGCGGAAAACGACAACGCAGGCATGTCGGGTGCCACTGTCTGCACCTGCACAGAAAGTTGTGAGCAGATATCTCCTTCCGTTCGGCCGGAATTAAAATAAGTTTGTGCATCTTCTATGTTCGTCGCGGTCAATGGCGAAAGGCGCTTATCTTCAATCTAGGTGTTTCTGCGTGCTGCTCCGGCCCAAAGAGTGCCCGGCGGAAAACGACAACGCAGGCATGTCGGGTGCCACTGTCTGCACCTGCACAGAAAGTTTTGAGCAGATATCTTCTTTCATTCGGCCGGAATTGCAAGACGTTTGCGCATCTTCAATATTGGTCACGGTCAATGTCAAAAAGCCCTTATCTGCAATCTAGGTGTTTCTGCGTGCTGCGCCGGCCCAAAGAGTGCCCGGCTGAAAACGACAACGCAGGCATGTCGGGTGCCACTGTCTGCACCAGCTCAGAAAGTTTTGAGCAGATATCTCCTTCCATTCGGCCGGAATTGCAAGAAGTTTGTGCATCTTCTATGTTCGTCGCGGTCAATGGCAAAAGGCGCTTATCTTCAATCTAGGTGTTTCTGCGTGCTGCGCCGGCCCAAAGAGTGCCCGGCGGAAAACGACAACGCAGGCATGTCGGGTGCCACTGTCTGCACCTGCACAGAAAGTTGTGAGCAGATATCTCCTTCCGTTCGGCCGGAATTGAAAGAAGTTTGTGCATCTTCAATGTTGGTCGCGGTCAATGACAAAAAGACGCTTATCTTCAATCTAGGTGTTTCTGCGTGCTGCTCCGGCCCAAAGAGTGCCCGGCTGAAAACGACAACGCAGGCATGTCGGGTGCCACTGTCTGCACCTGCACAGAATGTTTTGAGCAGATATCTTCTTTCGTTCGGCCGGAATTGCAAGAAGTTTGTGCATCTTCTATGTTCGTCGCGGTCAATGGCAAAAGGCGCTTATCTTCAATCTAGGTGTTTCTGCGTGCTGCTCCGGCCCAAAGAGTGCCCGGCGGAAAACGACAACGCAGGCATGTCGGGTGCCACTGTCTACACTTGCACAGAAAGTTTTAAGCAGATATCTCCTTCCATTCGGCCGGGATTGCAAGAAGTTTGTGCATCTTCTATGTTCGTCGCGGTCAATGGCAAAAGGCGCTTATCTTCAATCTAGGTGTTTCTGCGTGCTGCGCCGTCCCAAAGAGTGCCCGGCGGAAAACGACAACGCAGGCATGTCGAGTGCCACAGTCTACACCTGCACAGAAAGTTTTGAGCAGATATCTCCTTCTATTCCGCCGGAATTGCAAGAAGTTTGTGCATCTTCTATGTTCGTCGCGGTCAATGGCAAAAGGCGCTTATCTTCAATCCAGGTGTTTCTGCGTGCTGCGCCAGCCCAAAGAGTGCCCGGCTGAAAACGACAACGCAGGCAAGTCGGGTGCCACTGTCTGCACCAGCTCAGAAAGTTTTGAGCAGATATCTCCTTCCATTCGGCCGGAATTGCAAGAAGTTTGTGCATCTTCTATGTTCGACGCGGTCAATGGCAAAAGGCGCTTATCTTCAATCTAGGTGTTTCTGCGTGCTGCTCCGGCCCAAAGAGTGCTCGGCGGAAAACGACAACGCAGGCATGTCGGGTGCCACTGTCTACACTTGCACAGAAAGTTTTGAGCAGATATCTCCTTCCATTCGGCCGGGATTGCAAGAAGTTTGTGCATCTTCTATGTTCGTCGCGGTCAATGGCAAAAGGCGCTTATCTTCAATCTAGGTGTTTCTGCGTGCTGCTCCAGCCCAAAGAGTGCCCGGCGGAAAACGACAACGCAGGCATGTCGGGTGCCACTGTCTACACTTGCACAGAAAGTTTTGAGCAGATATCTCCTTCCATTCGGCCGGGATTGCAAGAAGTTTGTGCATCTTCTATGTTCGTCGCGGTCAATGGCAAAAGGCGCTTATCTTCAATCTAGGTGTTTCTGCGTGCTGCTCCGGCCCAAAGAGTGCCCGGCTGAAAACGACAACGCATGCATGTCGGGTGCCACTGTCTGCACCTGCACAGAAAGTTTTGAGCAGATATCTTCTTTCATTCGGCCGGAATTGCAAGACGTTTGTGCATCTTCAATATTGGTCACGGTCAATGTCAAAAAGCCCTTATCTGCAATCTAGGTGTTTCTGCGTGCTGCGCCGGCCCAAAGAGTGCCCGGCTGAAAACGACAACGCAGGCATGTCGGGTGCCACTGTCTGCACCAGCTCAGAAAGTTTTGAGCAGATATCTCCTTCCATTCGGCCGGAATTGCAAGATGTTTGTGCATCTTCTATGTTCGTCGCGGTCAATGGCAAAAGGCGCTTATCTTCAATCTAGGTGTTTCTGCGTGCTGCTCCGGCCCAAAGAGTGCTCGGCGGAAAACGACAACGCAGGCATGTCGGGTGCCACTGTCTACACCTGCACAGAAAGTTTTGAGCAGATATCTCCTTCCATTCGGCCGGAATTGCAAGAAGTTTGTGCATCTTCTATGTTCGTCGCGGTCAATGGCAAAAGGCGCTTATCTTCAATCTAGGTGTTTCTGCGTGCTGCTCCGGCCCAAAGAGTGCCCGGCGGAAAACGACAAAGCAGGCATGTCGAGTTCCACTGTCTACACCTGCACAGAAAGTTTTGAGCAGATATCTCCTTCTATTCCGCCGGAATTGCAAGAAGTTTGTGCATCTTCTATGTTCGTCGCGGTCAATGGCAAAAGGCGCTTATCTTCAATCTAGGTGTTTCTGCGTGCTGCTCCAGCCCAAAGAGTGCCCGGCGGAAAACGACAACGCAGGCATGTCGGGTGCCACTGTCTACACTTGCACAGAAAGTTTTGAGCAGATATCTCCTTCCATTCGGCCGGGATTGCAAGAAGTTTGTGCATCTTCTATGTTCTTCGCGGTCAATGGCAAAAGGCGCTTATCTTCAATCTAGGTGTTTCTGCGTGCTGCTCCGGCCCAAAGAGTGCCCGGCTGAAAACGACAACGCAGGCATGTCGGGTGCCACTGTCTGCACCAGCTCAGAAAGTTTTGAGCAGATATCTCCTTCCATTCGGCCGGAATTGCAAGATGTTTGTGCATCTTCTATGTTCGTCGCGGTCAATGGCAAAAGGCGCTTATCTTCAATCTAGGTGTTTCTGCGTGCTGCTCCGGCCCAAAGAGTGCTCGGCGGAAAACGACAACGCAGGCATGTCGGGTGCCACTGTCTACACCTGCACAGAAAGTTTTGAGCAGATATCTCCTTCCATTCGGCCGGAATTGCAAGAAGTTTGTGCATCTTCTATGTTCGTCGCGGTCAATGGCAAAAGGCGCTTATCTTCAATCTAGGTGTTTCTGCGTGCTGCGCCGGCCCAAAGAGTGCCCGGCGGAAAACGACAACGGAGGCATGTCGGGTGCCAATGTCTGCACCTGCACAGAAAGTTTTGAGCAGATATCTCCTTCCATTCGGCCGGAATTGCAAGAAGTTTGTGCATCTTCTATGTTCGTCGCGGTCAATGGCAAAAGGCGCTTATCTTCAATCTAGGTGTTTCTGCGTGCTGCTCCGGCCCAAAGAGTGCCCGGCGGAAAACGACAAAGCAGGCATGTCGAGTTCCACTGTCTACACCTGCACAGAAAGTTTTGAGCAGATATCTCCTTCTATTCCGCCGGAATTGCAAGAAGTTTGTGCATCTTCTATGTTCGTCGCGGTCAATGGCAAAAGGCGCTTATCTTCAATCTAGGTGTTTCTGCGTGCTGCGCCGGCCCAAAGAGTGCCCGGCAGAAAACGACAACGCAGGCATGTCGGGTGCCACTGTCTGCACCTGCACAGAAAGTTGTGAGCAGATATCTCCTTCCATTCAGCCGGAATTGCAAGACGTTTGTGCATCTTCAATATTGGTCACGATCAATGTCAAAAAGCCCTTATCTGGCATGTCGGGTGCCACTGTCTGCACCTGCACAGAAAGTTGTGAGCAGATATCTCCTTCCATTCGGCTGGAATTGCAAGAAGTTTGTGCATCTTCTATGTTCGTCGCGGTCAATGGCAAAAGGCGCTTATCTTCAATCTAGGTATTTCTGCGTGCTGCTCCGGCCCAAAGAGTGCCCGGCGGAAAACGACAACGCAGGCATGTCGGGTGCCACTGTCTACACTTGCACAGAAAGTTTTGAGCAGATATCTCCTTCCATTCGGCCGGGATTGCAAGAAGTTTGTGCAACTTCTATGTTCGTCGCGGTCAATGGCAAAAGGCGCTTATCTTCAATCTAGGTGTTTCTGCGTGCTGCTCCGGCCCAAAGAGTGCCCGGCGGAAAACGACAACGCAGGCATGTCGAGTGCCACTGTCTACACCTGCACAGAAAGTTTTGAGCAGATATCTCCTTCCATTCGGCCGGAATTGCAAGAAGTTTGTGCATCTTCTATGTTCGTCGCGGTCAATGGCAAAAGGCGCTTATCTTCAATCTAGGTGTTTCTGCGTGCTGCGCCGGCCCAAAGAGTGCCCGGCGGAAAACGACAACGGAGGCATGTCGGGTGCCAATGTCTGCACCTGCACAGAAAGTTTTGAGCAGATATCTCCTTCCATTCGGCCGGAATTGCAAGAAGTTTGTGCATCTTCTATGTTCGTCGCGGTCAATGGCAAAAGGCGCTTATCTTCAATCTAGGTGTTTCTGCGTGCTGCTCCGGCCCAAAGAGTGCCCGGCGGAAAACGACAAAGCAGGCATGTCGAGTTCCACTGTCTACACCTGCACAGAAAGTTTTGAGCAGATATCTCCTTCTATTCCGCCGGAATTGCAAGACGTTTGTGCATCTTCCAAATTGGTCACGGTCAATGTCAAAAAGCCCTTATCTGCAATCTAGGTGTTTCTGCGTGCTGCGCCGGCCCAAAGAGTTCCCGGCTGAAAACGACAACGCAGGCATGTCGGGTGCCACTGTCTGCACCAGCTCAGAAAGTTTTGAGCAGATATCTCCTTCCATTCGGCTGGAATTGCAAGAAGTTTGTGCATCTTCTATGTTCGTCGCGGTCAATGGCAAAAGGCGCTTATCTTCAATCTAGGTGTTTCTGCGTGCTGCGCCGGCCAAAAGAGTGCCCGGCGGAAAACGACAACGCAGGCATGTCGGGTGCCACTGTCTACACTTGCACAGAAAGTTTTGAGCAGATATCTCCTTCCATTCGGCCGGGATTGCAAGAAGTTTGTGCATCTTCTATGTTCGTCGCGGTCAATGGCAAAAGGCGCTTATCTTCAATCTAGGTGTTTCTGCGTGCTGCGCCGGCCCAAAGAGTGCCCGGTGGAAAACGACAACGCAGGCATGTCGGGTGCCACTGTCTGCACCTGCACAGAAAGTTGTGAGCAGATATCTCCTTCCGTTCGGCCGGAATTAAAATAAGTTTGTGCATCTTCAATGTTGGTCGCGGTCAATGACAAAAAGGCGCTTATCTTCAATCTAGGTGTTTCTGCGTGCTGCTCCGGCCCAAAGAGTGCCCGGCTGAAAACGACAACGCAGGCATGTCGGGTGCCACTGTCTGCACCTGCACAGAAAGTTTTGAGCAGATATCTTCTTTCATTCGGCCGGAATTGCAAGACGTTTGTGCATCTTCAATATTGGTCACGGTCAATGTCAAAAAGCCCTTATCTGCAATCTAGGTGTTTCTGCGTGCTGCGCCGGCCCAAAGAGTGCCCGGCTGAAAACGACAACGCAGGCATGTCGGGTGCCACTGTCTGCACCAGCTCAGAAAGTTTTGAGCAGATATCTCCTTCCATTCGGCCGGAATTGCAAGATGTTTGTGCATCTTCTATGTTCGTCGCGGTCAATGGCAAAAGGCGCTTATCTTCAATCTAGGTGTTTCTGCGTGCTGCGCCGGCCCAAAGAGTGCCCGGCGGAAAACGACAACGCAGGCATGTCGGGTGCCCATGTCTACACCTGCACAGAAAATTGTGAGCAGATATCTCCTTCCGTTCGGCCGGAATTGAAAGAAGTTTGTGCATCTTCAATGTTGGTCGCGGTCAATGACAAAAAGACGCTTATCTTCAATCTAGGTGTTTCTGCGTGCTGCTCCGGCCCAAAGAGTGCCCGGCTGAAAACGACAACGCAGGCATGTCGGGTGCCACTGTCTGCACCTGCACAGAATGTTTTGAGCAGATATCTTCTTTCGTTCGGCCGGAATTGCAAGAAGTTTGTGCATCTTCTATGTTCGTCGCGGTCAATGGCAAAAGGCGCTTATCTTCAATCTAGGTGTTTCTGCGTGCTGCTCCGGCCCAAAGAGTGCCCGGCGGAAAACGACAACGCAGGCATGTCGGGTGCCACTGTCTACACTTGCACAGAAAGTTTTAAGCAGATATCTCCTTCCATTCGGCCGGGATTGCAAGAAGTTTGTGCATCTTCTATGTTCGTCGCGGTCACTGGCAAAAGGCGCTTATCTTCAATCTAGGTGTTTCTGCGTGCTGCGCCGGCCCAAAGAGTGCCCGGCGGAAAACGACAACGCAGGCATGTCGAGTGCCACTGTCTACACCTGCACAGAAAGTTTTGAGCAGATATCTCCTTCTATTCCGCCGGAATTGCAAGAAGTTTGTGCATCTTCTATGTTCGTCGCGGTCAATGGCAAAAGGCGCTTATCTTCAATCCAGGTGTTTCTGCGTGCTGCTCCGGCCCAAAGAGTGCCCGGCTGAAAACAACAACGCAGGCATGTCGGGTGCCACTGTCTGCACCTGCACAGAATGTTTTGAGCAGATATCTTCTTTCGTTCGGCCGGAATTGCAAGAAGTTTGTGCATCTTCTATGTTCGTCGCGGTCAATGGCAAAAGGCGCTTATCTTCAATCTAGGTGTTTCTGCGTGCTGCTCCGGCCCAAAGAGTGCCCGGCGGAAAACGACAACGCAGGCATGTCGGGTGCCACTGTCTACACTTGCACAGAAAGTTTTAAGCAGATATCTCCTTCCATTCGGCCGGGATTGCAAGAAGTTTGTGCATCTTCTATGTTCGTCGCGGTCAATGGCAAAAGGCGCTTATCTTCAATCTAGGTGTTTCTGCGTGCTGCGCCGGCCCAAAGAGTGCCCGGCGGAAAACGACAACGCAGGCATGTCGAGTGCCACTGTCTACACCTGCACAGAAAGTTTTGAGCAGATATCTCCTTCTATTCCGCCGGAATTGCAAGAAGTTTGTGCATCTTCTATGTTCGTCGCGGTCAATGGCAAAAGGCGCTTATCTTCAATCCAGGTGTTTCTGCGTGCTGCGTCGGCCCAAAGAGTGCCCGGCTGAAAACGACAATGCAGGCATGTCGGGTGCCACTGTCTGCACCTGCACAGAATGTTTTGAGCAGATATCTTCTTTCGTTCGGCCGGAGTTTCAAGACGTTTGTGCATCTTCAATATTGGTCACTCTCAATGTCAAAAAGCCCTTATCTGCAATCTAGGTGTTTCTGCGTGCTGCGCCGGCCCAAAGAGTTCCCGGCTGAAAACGACAACGCAGGCATGTCGGGTGCCACTGTCTGCACCAGCTCAGAAAGTTTTGAGCAGATATCTCCTTCCATTCGGCTGGAATTGCAAGAAGTTTGTGCATCTTCTATGTTCGTCGCGGTCAATGGCAAAAGGCGCTTATCTTCAATCTAGGTGTTTCTGCGTGCTGCTCCGGCCCAAAGAGTGCCCGGCGGAAAACGACAACGCAGGCATGTCGGGTGCCACTGTCTACACTTGCACAGAAAGTTTTGAGCAGATATCTCCTTCCATTCGGCCGGGATTGCAAGAAGTTTGTGCAACTTCTATGTTCGTCGCGGTCAATGGCAAAAGGCGCTTATCTTCAATCTAGGTGTTTCTGCGTGCTGCTCCGGCCCAAAGAGTGCCCGGCGGAAAACGACAACGCAGGCATGTCGAGTGCCACTGTCTACACCTGCACAGAAAGTTTTGAGCAGATATCTCCTTCTATTCGGCCGGAATTGCAAGAAGTTTGTGCATCTTCTATGTTCGTCGCGGTCAATGGCAAAAGGCGCTTATCTTCAATCTAGGTGTTTCTGCGTGCTGCGCCGGCCCAAAGAGTGCCCGGCGGAAAACGACAACGCAGGCATGTCGGGTGCCACTGTCTGCACCTGCACAGAAAGTTGTGAGCAGATATCTCCTTCCATTCGGCCGGAATTGCAAGACGTTTGTGCATCTTCCATATTGGTCACGGTCAATGTCAAAAAGCCCTTATCTGCAATCTAGGTGTTTCTGCGTGCTGCGCCGGCCCAAAGAGTTCCCGGCTGAAAACGACAACGCAGGCATGTCGGGTGCCACTGTCTGCACCAGCTCAGAAAGTTTTGAGCAGATATCTCCTTCCATTCGGCTGGAATTGCAAGAAGTTTGTGCATCTTCTATGTTCGTCGCGGTCAATGGCAAAAGGCGCTTATCTTCAATCTAGGTGTTTCTGCGTGCTGCGCCGGCCCAAAGAGTGCCCGGCGGAAAACGACAACGCAGGCATGTCGGGTGCCACTGTCTACACCTGCACAGAAAATTGTGAGCAGATATCTCCTTCCATTCGGCCGGAATTGCAAGACGTTTGTGCATCTTCCAAATTGGTCACGGTCAATGTCAAAAAGCCCTTATCTGCAATCTAGGTGTTTCTGCGTGCTGCGCCGGCCCAAAGAGTTCCCGGCTGAAAACGACAACGCAAACATGTCGGGTGCCACTGTCTGCACCAGCTCAGAAAGTTGTGAGCAGATATCTCCTTCCATTCGGCTGGAATTGCAAGAAGTTTGTGCATCTTCTATGTTCGTCGCGGTCAATGGCAAAAGGCGCTTATCTTCAATCTAGGTGTTTCTGCGTGCTGCTCCGGCCCAAAGAGTGCCCGGCGGAAAACGACAACGCAGGCATGTCGGGTGCCACTGTCTACACTTGCACAGAAAGTTTTGAGCAGATATCTCCTTCTATTCGGCCGTTATTGCAAGAAGTTTGTGCATCTTCTATGTTCGTCGCGGTCAATGGCAAAAGGCGCTTATCTTCAATCTAGGTGTTTCTGCGTGCTGCGCCGGCCCAAAGAGTGCCCGGCTGAAAACGACAACGCAGGCATGTCGGGTGCCACTGTCTGCACCAGCTCAGAAAGTTTTGAGCAGATATCTCCTTCCATTCGGCCGGAATTGCAAGATGTTTGTGCATCTTCTATGTTCGTCGCGGTCAATGGCAAAAGGCGCTTATCTTCAATCTAGGTGTTTCTGCGTGCTGCGCCGGCCCAAAGAGTGCCCGGCGGAAAACGACAACGCAGGCATGTCGGGTGCCACTGTCTACACCTGCACAGAAAATTGTGAGCAGATATCTCCTTCCATTCGGCCGGAATTGCAAGACGTTTGTGCATCTTCCAAATTGGTCACGGTCAATGTCAAAAAGCCCTTATCTGCAATCTAGGTGTTTCTGCGTGCTGCGCCGGCCCAAAGAGTTCCCGGCTGAAAACGACAACGCAGGCATGTCGGGTGCCACTGTCTGCACCAGCTCAGAAAGTTTTGAGCAGATATCTCCTTCCATTCGGCTGGAATTGCAAGAAGTTTGTGCATCTTCTATGTTCGTCGCGGTCAATGGCAAAAGGCGCTTATCTTCAATCTAGGTGTTTCTGCGTGCTGCGCCGGCCAAAAGAGTGCCCGGCGGAAAACGACAACGCAGGCATGTCGGGTGCCACTGTCTACACTTGCACAGAAAGTTGTGAGCAGATATCTCCTTCCGTTCGGCCGGAATTAAAATAAGTTTGTGCATCTTCAATGTTGGTCGCGGTCAATGACAAAAAGGCGCTTATCTTCAATCTAGGTGTTTCTGCGTGCTGCTCCGGCCCAAAGAGTGCCCGGCTGAAAACGACAACGCAGGCATGTCGGGTGCCACTGTCTGCACCTGCACAGAAAGTTTTGAGCAGATATCTTCTTTCATTCGGCCGGAATTGCAAGACGTTTGTGCATCTTCAATATTGGTCACGGTCAATGTCAAAAAGCCCTTATCTGCAATCTAGGTGTTTCTGCGTGCTGCGCCGGCCCAAAGAGTGCCCGGCTGAAAACGACAACGCAGGCATGTCGGGTGCCACTGTCTGCACCAGCTCAGAAAGTTTTGAGCAGATATCTCCTTCCATTCGGCCGGAATTGCAAGATGTTTGTGCATCTTCTATGTTCGTCGCGGTCAATGGCAAAAGGCGCTTATCTTCAATCTAGGTGTTTCTGCGTGCTGCGCCGGCCCAAAGAGTGCCCGGCGGAAAACGACAACGCAGGCATGTCGGGTGCCCATGTCTACACCTGCACAGAAAATTGTGAGCAGATATCTCCTTCCGTTCGGCCGGAATTGAAAGAAGTTTGTGCATCTTCAATGTTGGTCGCGGTCAATGACAAAAAGACGCTTATCTTCAATCTAGGTGTTTCTGCGTACTGCTCCGGCCCAAAGAGTGCCCGGCTGAAAACGACAACGCAGGCATGTCGGGTGCCACTGTCTGCACCTGCACAGAATGTTTTGAGCAGATATCTTCTTTCGTTCGGCCGGAATTGCAAGAAGTTTGTGCATCTTCTATGTTCGTCGCGGTCAATGGCAAAAGGCGCTTATCTTCAATCTAGGTGTTTCTGCGTGCTGCTCCGGCCCAAAGAGTGCCCGGCGGAAAACGACAACGCAGGCATGTCGGGTGCCACTGTCTGCACCTGCACAGAAAGTTTTGAGCAGATATCTCCTTCCATTCGGCCGGGATTGCAAGAAGTTTGTGCATCTTCTATGTTCGTCGCGGTCAATGGCAAAAGGCGCTTATCTTCAATCTAGGTGTTTCTGCGTGCTGCGCCGGCCCAAAGAGTGCCCGGCGGAAAACGACAACGCAGGCATGTCGAGTGCCACTGTCTACACCTGCACAGAAAGTTTTGAGCAGATATCTCCTTCTATTCCGCCGGAATTGCAAGAAGTTTGTGCATCTTCTATGTTCGTCGCGGTCAATGGCAAAAGGCGCTTATCTTCAATCCAGGTGTTTCTGCGTGCTGCGCCGGCCCAAAGAGTGCCCGGCGGAAAACGACAACGCAGGCATGTCGGGTGCCACTGTCTGCACCTGCACAGAAAGTTGTGAGCAGATATCTCCTTCCTTTCGGCCGGAATTGAAAGAAGTTTGTGCATCTTCAATGTTGGTCGCGGTCAATGACAAAAAGGCGCTTATCTTCAATCTAGGTGTTTCTGCGTGCTGCTCCGGCCCAAAGAGTGCCCGGCTGAAAACGACAATGCAGGCATGTCGGGTGCCACTGTCTGCACCTGCACAGAATGTTTTGAGCAGATATCTTCTTTCGTTCGGCCGGAATTTCAAGACGTTTGTGCATCTTCAATATTGGTCACTCTCAATGTCAAAAAGCCTTTATCTGCAATCTAGGTGTTTCTGCGTGCTGCGCCGGCCCAAAGAGTGCCCGGCTGAAAACGACAACGCAGTCATGTCGGGTGCCACTGTCTGCCCCAGCTCAGAAAGTTTTGAGCAGATATCTCCTTCCATTCGGCCGGAATTGCAAGAAGTTTGTGCATCTTCTATGTTCGTCGCGGTCAATGGCAAAAGGCGCTTATCTTCAATCTAGGTGTTTCTGCGTGCTGCGCCGGCCCAAAGAGTGCCCGGCGGAAAACGACAACGCAGGCATGTCGGGTGCCACTGTCTACACCTGCACAGAAAACTGTGAGCAGATATCTCCTTCCGTTCGGCCGGAATTGCCAGACGTTTGTGCATCTTCAATATTGGTCACGTTCAATGTCAAAAAGCCCTTATCTGCAATCTAGGTGTTTCTGCGTGCTGCGCCGGCCCAAAGAGTGCCCGGCTGAAAACGACAACGCAGGCATGTCGGGTGCCACTGTCTGCACCAGCTCAGAAAGTTTTGAGCAGATATCTCCTTCCATTCGGCCGGAATTGCAAGAAGTTTGTGCATCTTCTATGTTCGTCGCGGTCAATGGCAAAAGGCGCTTATCTTCAATCTAGGTGTTTCTGCGTGCTGCTCCGGCCCAAAGAGTGCCCGGCGGAAAACGACAACGCAGGCATGTCGGGTGCCACTGTCTACACTTGCACAGAAAGTTTTGAGCAGATATCTCCTTCCATTCGGCCGGAATTGCAAGAAGTTTGTGCATCTTCTATGTTCGTCGCGGTCAATGGCAAAAGGCGCTTATCTTCAATCTAGGTGTTTCTGCGTGCTGCTCCGGCCCAAAGAGTGCCCGGCGGAAAACGACAACGCAGGCATGTCGGGTGCCACTGTCTACACTTGCACAGAAAGTTTTGAGCAGATATCTCCTTCTATTCGGCCGGAATTGCAAGAAGTTTGTGCATCTTCTATGTTCGTCGCGGTCAATGGCAAAAGGCGCTTATCTTCAATCTAGGTGTTTCTGCGTGCTGCGCCGGCCCAAAGAGTGCCCGGCTGAAAACGACAACGCAGGCATGTCGGGTGCCACTGTCTGCACCAGCTCAGAAAGTTTTGAGCAGATATCTCCTTCCATTCGGCCGGAATTGCAAGATGTTTGTGCATCTTCTATGTTCGTCGCGGTCAATGGCAAAAGGCGCTTATCTTCAATCTAGGTGTTTCTGCGTGCTGCGCCGGCCCAAAGAGTGCCCGGCGGAAAACGACAACGCAGGCATGTCGGGTGCCACTGTCTACACCTGCACAGAAAATTGTGAGCAGATATCTCCTTCCATTCGGCCGGAATTGCAAGACGTTTGTGCATCTTCCAAATTGGTCACGGTCAATGTCAAAAAGCCCTTATCTGCAATCTAGGTGTTTCTGCGTGCTGCGCCGGCCCAAAGAGTTCCCGGCTGAAAACGACAACACAGGCATGTCGGGTGCCACTGTCTGCACCAGCTCAGAAAGTTTTGAGCAGATATCTCCTTCCATTCGGCTGGAATTGCAAGAAGTTTGTGCATCTTCTATGTTCGTCGCGGTCAATGGCAAAAGGCGCTTATCTTCAATCTAGGTGTTTCTGCGTGCTGCTCCGGCCCAAAGAGTGCCCGGCGGAAAACGACAACGCAGGCATGTCGGGTGCCACTGTCTACACTTGCACAGAAAGTTTTGAGCAGATATCTCCTTCCATTCGGCCGGGATTGCAAGAAGTTTGTGCATCTTCTATGTTCGTCGCGGTCAATGGCAAAAGGCGCTTATCTTCAATCTAGGTGTTTCTGCGTGCTGCGCCGGCCCAAAGAGTGCCCGGCGGAAAACGACAACGCAGGCATGTCGGGTGCCACTGTCTGCACCTGCACAGAAAGTTGTGAGCAGATATCTCCTTCCGTTCGGCCGGAATTAAAATAAGTTTGTGCATCTTCAATGTTGGTCGCGGTCAATGACAAAAAGGCGCTTATCTTCAATCTAGGTGTTTCTGCGTGCTGCTCCGGCCCAAAGAGTGCCCGGCTTAAAACGACAACGCAGGCATGTCGGGTGCCACTGTCTGCACCAGCTCAGAAAGTTTTGAGCAGATATCTCCTTCCATTCGGCCGGAATTGCAAGAAGTTTGTGCATCTTCTATGTTCGTCGCGGTCAATGGCAAAAGGCGCTTATCTTCAATCTAGGTGTTTCTGCGTGCTGCTCCGGCCAAAAGAGTGCCCGGCGGAAAACGACAACGCAGGCATGTCGGGTGCCACTGTCTACACTTGCACAGAAAATTTTGAGCAGATATCTCCTTCCATTCGGCCGGGATTGCAAGAAGTTTGTGCAACTTCTATGTTCGTCGCGGTCAATGGCAAAAGGCGCTTATCTTCAATCTAGGTGTTTCTGCGTGCTGCTCCGGCCCAAAGAGTGCCCGGCGGAAAACGACAACGCAGTCATGTCGAGTGCCACTGTCTACACCTGCACAGAAAGTTTTGAGCAGATATCTCCTTCTATTCGGCCGGAATTGCAAGAAGTTTGTGCATCTTCTATGTTCGTCGCGGTCAATGGCAAAAGGCGCTTATCTTCAATCTAGGTGTTTCTGCGTGCTGCGCTGGCCCAAAGAGTGCCCGGCGGAAAACGACAACGCAGGCATGTCGGGTGCCACTGTCTGCACCTGCACAGAAAGTTGTGAGCAGATATCTCCTTCCGTTCGGCCGGAATTGAAATAAGTTTGTGCATCTTCAATGTTGGTCGCGGTCAATGACAAAAAGGCGCTTATCTTCAATCTAGGTGTTTCAGCGTGCTGCTCCGGCCCAAAGAGTGCCCGGCTGAAAACGACAACGCAGGCATGTCGGGTGCCACTCTCTGCACCTGCACAGAAAGTTGTGAGCAGATATCTCCTTCCATTCGGCCGGAATTGCAAGACGTTTGTGCATCTTCCATATTGGTCACGGTCAATGTCAAAAAGCCCTTATCTGCAATCTAGGTGTTTCTGCGTGCTGCACAGAAAGTTTTGAGCAGATATCTTCTTTCATTCGGCCGGAATTGCAAGACGTTTGTGCATCTTTAATATTGGTCACGGTCAATGTCAAAAAGCCCTTATCTGCAATCTAGGTGTTTCTGCGTGCTGCGCCGGCCCAAAGAGTGCCCGGCTGAAAACGACAACGCAGGCATGTCGGGTGCCACTGTCTGCACCAGCTCAGAAAGTTTTGAGCAGATATCTCCTTCCATTCGGCCGGAATTGCAAGATGTTTGTGCATCTTCTATGTTCGTCGCGGTCAATGGCAAAAGGCGCTTATCTTCAATCTAGGTGTTTCTGCGTGCTGCTCCGGCCCAAAGAGTGCTCGGCGGAAAACGACAACGCAGGCATGTCGGGTGCCACTGTCTACACCTGCACAGAAAGTTTTGAGCAGATATCTCCTTCCATTCGGCCGGAATTGCAAGAAGTTTGTGCATCTTCTATGTTCGTCGCGGTCAAAGGCAAAAGGCGCTTATCTTCAATCTAGGTGTTTCTGCGTGCTGCGCCGGCCCAAAGAGTGCCCGGCGGAAAACGACAACGGAGGCATGTCGGGTGCCAATGTCTGCACCTGCACAGAAAGTTTTGAGCAGATATCTCCTTCCATTCGGCCGGAATTGCAAGAAGTTTGTGCATCTTCTATGTTCGTCGCGGTCAATGGCAAAAGGCGCTTATCTTCAATCTAGGTGTTTCTGCGTGCTGCTCCGGCCCAAAGAGTGCCCGGCGGAAAACGACAAAGCAGGCATGTCGAGTTCCACTGTCTGCACCAGCTCAGAAAGTTTTGAGCAGATATCTCCTTCCATTCGGCCGGAATTGCAAGATGTTTGTGCATCTTCTATGTTCGTCGCGGTCAATGGCAAAAGGCGCTTATCTTCAATCTAGGTGTTTCTGCGTGCTGCGCCGGCCCAAAGAGTGCCCGGCGGAAAACGACAACGCAGGCATGTCGGTTGCCACTGTCTGCACCTGCACAGAAAGTTGTGAGCAGATATCTCCTTCCGTTCGGCCGGAATTGAAAGAAGTTTGTGCATCTTCAATGTTGGTCGCGGTCAATGACAAAAAGGCGCTTATCTTCAATCTAGGTGTTTCTGCGTGCTGCTCCGGCCCAAAGAGTGCCCGGCTGAAAACGACAATGCAGGCATGTCGGGTGCCACTGTCTGCACCTGCACAGAAAGTTTTGAGCAGATATCTTCTTTCGTTCGGCCGGAATTGCAAGACGTTTGTGCATCTTTAATATTGGTCACGGTCAATGTCAAAAAGCCCTTATCTTAAATCTAGGTGTTTCTGCGTGCTGCGCCGGCCCAAAGAGTGCCGGGTGAAAACGACAACGCAGGCATGTCGGGTGCCACTCTCTGCACCTGCACAGAAAGTTTTGAGCAGATATCTCCTTTTATTCGGCCGGAATTGCAAGATGTTTGTGCATCTTCTATGTTCGTCGCGGTCAATGGCAAAAGGCGCTTATCTTCAATCTAGGTGTTTCTGCGTGCTGCTCCGGCCCAAAGAGTGCCCGGCGGAAAACGACAACGCAGGCATGTCGAGTGCCACTGTCTACACCTGCACAGAAAGTTTTGAGCAGATATCTCCTTCTATTCGGCCGGAATTGCAAGAAGTTTGTGCATCTTCTATGTTCGTCGCGGTCAATGGCAAAAGGCGCTTATCTTCAATCTAGGTGTTTCTGCGTGCTGCGCCGGCCCAAAGAGTGCCCGGCGGAAAACGACAACGCAGGCATTTCGGGTGCCACTGTCTGCACTTGCACAGAAAGTTTTGAGCAGATATCTCCTTCCATTCGGCCGGGATTGCAAGAAGTTTGTGCATCTTCTATGTTCGTTGAGGTTAATGGCAAAAGGCGCTTATCTTCAATCTAGGTGTTTCTGCGTGCTGCTCCAGCCCAAAGAGTGCTAGGCGGAAAACGACAACGCAGGCATGTCGGGTGCCACTGTCTACACTTGCACAGAAAGTTTTGAGCAGATATCTCCTTCCATTCGGCCGGGATTGCAAGAAGTTTGTGCATCTTCTATGTTCGTCGCGGTCAATGGCAAAAGGCGCTTATCTTCAATCTAGGTGTTTCTGCGTGCTGCTCCGGCCCAAAGAGTGCCCGGCTGAAAACGACAACGCAGGCATGTCGGGTGCCACTGTCTGCACCTGCACAGAAAGTTTTGAGCAGATATCTTCTTTCATTCGGCCGGAATTGCAAGACGTTTGTGCATCTTCAATATTGGTCACGGTCAATGTCAAAAAGCCCTTATCTGCAATCTAGGTGTTTCTGCGTGCTGCGCCGGCCCAAAGAGTGCCCGGCTGAAAACGACAACGCAGGCATGTCGGGTGCCACTGTCTGCACCAGCTCAGAAAGTTTTGAGCAGATATCTCCTTCCATTCGGCCGGAATTGCAAGATGTTTGTGCATCTTCTATGTTCGTCGCGGTCAATGGCAAAAGGCGCTTATCTTCAATCTAGGTGTTTCTGCGTGCTGCTCCGGCCCAAAGAGTGCCCGGCGGAAAACGACAACGCAGGCATGTCGGGTGCCACTGTCTACACTTGCACAGAAAGTTTTGAGCAGATATCTCCTTCCATTCGGCCGGGATTGCAAGAAGTTTGTGCATCTTCAATGTTCGTCGCGGTCAATGGCAAAAGACGCTTATCTTCAATCTAGGTGTTTCTGCGTGCTGCGCCGGCCCAAAGAGTGCCTAGCGGAAAACGACAACGCAGGCATGTCGGGTGCCACTGTCTGCACCTGCACAGAAAGTTGTGAGCAGATATCTCCTTCCGTTCGGCCGGAATTAAAATAAGTTTGTGCATCTTCTATGTTCGTCGCGGTCAATGGCAAAAGGCGCTTATCTTCAATCTAGGTGTTTCTGCGTGCTGCTCCGTCCCAAAGAGTGCCCGGCGGAAAACGACAACGCAGGCATGTCGGGTGCCACTGTCTGCACCTGCACAGAAAGTTTTGAGCAGATATCTTCTTTCATTCGGCCGGAATTGCAAGACGTTTGTGCATCTTCAATATTGGTCACGGTCAATGTCAAAAAGCCCTTATCTGCAATCTAGGTGTCTCTGCGTGCTGCGCCGGCCCAAAGAGTGCCCGGCTGAAAACGACAACGCAGGCATGTCGGGTGCCACTGTCTGCACCTGCACAGAAAGTTTTGAGCAGATATCTCCTTCCGTTCGGCCGGAATTGAAAGAAGTTTGTGCATCTTCAATGTTGGTCGCGGTCAATGGCAAAAGGCGCTTATCTTCAATCTAGGTGTTTCTGCGTGCTGCGCCGGCCCAAAGAGTGCCCGGCGGAAAACGACAACGCAGGCATGTCGGGTGCCACTGTCTGCACCTGCACAGAAAGTTGTGAGCAGATATCTCCTTCCGTTCGGCCGGAATTAAAATAAGTTTGTGCATCTTCAATGTTGGTCGCGGTCAATGACAAAAAGGCGCTTATCTTCAATCTAGGTGTTTCTGCGTGCTGCTCCGGCCCAAAGAGTGCCCGGCTGAAAACGACAACGCAGGCATGTCGGGTGCCACTGTCTGCACCTGCACAGAAAGTTTTGAGCAGATATCTTCTTTCATTCGGCCGGAATTGCAAGACGTTTGTGCATCTTCAATATTGGTCACGGTCAATGTCAAAAAGCCCTTATCTGCAATCTAGGTGTTTCTGCGTGCTGCGCCGGCCCAAAGAGTGCCCGGCTGAAAACGACAACGCAGGCATGTCGGGTGCCACTGTCTGCACCAGCTCAGAAAGTTTTGAGCAGATATCTCCTTCCATTCGGCCGGAATTGCAAGATGTTTGTGCATCTTCTATGTTCGTCGCGGTCAATGGCAAAAGGCGCTTATCTTCAATCTAGGTGTTTCTGCGTGCTGCGCCGGCCCAAAGAGTGCCCGGCGGAAAACGACAACGCAGGCATGTCGGGTGCCCATGTCTACACCTGCACAGAAAATTGTGAGCAGATATCTCCTTCCGTTCGGCCGGAATTGAAAGAAGTTTGTGCATCTTCAATGTTGGTCGCGGTCAATGACAAAAAGACGCTTATCTTCAATCTAGGTGTTTCTGCGTGCTGCTCCGGCCCAAAGAGTGCCCGGCTGAAAACGACAACGCAGGCATGTCGGGTGCCACTGTCTGCACCTGCACAGAATGTTTTGAGCAGATATCTTCTTTCGTTCGGCCGGAATTGCAAGAAGTTTGTGCATCTTCTATGTTCGTCGCGGTCAATGGCAAAAGGCGCTTATCTTCAATCTAGGTGTTTCTGCGTGCTGCTCCGGCCCAAAGAGTGCCCGGCGGAAAACGACAACGCAGGCATGTCGGGTGCCACTGTCTACACTTGCACAGAAAGTTTTAAGCAGATATCTCCTTCCATTCGGCCGGGATTGCAAGAAGTTTGTGCATCTTCTATGTTCGTCGCGGTCAATGGCAAAAGGCGCTTATCTTCAATCTAGGTGTTTCTGCGTGCTGCGCCGGCCCAAAGAGTGCCCGGCGGAAAACGACAACGCAGGCATGTCGGGTGCCACTGTCTGCACCTGCACAGAAAGTTGTGAGCAGATATCTCCTTCCTTTCGGCCGGAATTGAAAGAAGTTTGTGCATCTTCAATGTTGGTCGCGGTCAATGACAAAAAGGCGCTTATCTTCAATCTAGGTGTTTCTGCGTGCTGCTCCGGCCCAAAGAGTGCCCGGCTGAAAACGACAATGCAGGCATGTCGGGTGCCACTGTCTGCACCTGCACAGAATGTTTTGAGCAGATATCTTCTTTCGTTCGGCCGGAATTTCAAGACGTTTGTGCATCTTCAATATTGGTCACTCTCAATGTCAAAAAGCCTTTATCTGCAATCTAGGTGTTTCTGCGTGCTGCGCCGGCCCAAAGAGTGCCCGGCTGAAAACGACAACGCAGTCATGTCGGGTGCCACTGTCTGCCCCAGCTCAGAAAGTTTTGAGCAGATATCTCCTTCCATTCGGCCGGAATTGCAAGAAGTTTGTGCATCTTCTATGTTCGTCGCGGTCAATGGCAAAAGGCGCTTATCTTCAATCTAGGTGTTTCTGCGTGCTGCGCCGGCCCAAAGAGTGCCCGGCGGAAAACGACAACGCAGGCATGTCGGGTGCCACTGTCTACACCTGCACAGAAAACTGTGAGCAGATATCTCCTTCCGTTCGGCCGGAATTGCCAGACGTTTGTGCATCTTCAATATTGGTCACGTTCAATGTCAAAAAGCCCTTATCTGCAATCTAGGTGTTTCTGCGTGCTGCGCCGGCCCAAAGAGTGCCCGGCTGAAAACGACAACGCAGGCATGTCGGGTGCCACTGTCTGCACCAGCTCAGAAAGTTTTGAGCAGATATCTCCTTCCATTCGGCCGGGATTGCAAGAAGTTTGTGCAACTTCTATGTTCGTCGCGGTCAATGGCAAAAGGCGCTTATCTTCAATCTAGGTGTTTCCTCGTGCTGCGCCGGCCCAAAGAGTGCCCGGCGGAAAACGACAACGCAGGCATGTCGGGTGCCACTGTCTGCACCTGCACAGAAAGTTGTGAGCAGATATCTCCTTCCGTTCGGCCGGAATTGAAATAAGTTTGTGCATCTTCAATGTTGGTCGCGGTCAATGACAAAAAGGCGCTTATCTTCAATCTAGGTGTTTCAGCGTGCTGCTCCGGCCCAAAGAGTGCCCGGCTGAAAACGACAACGCAGGCATGTCGGGTGCCACTCTCTGCACCTGCACAGAAAGTTGTGAGCAGATATCTCCTTCCATTCGGCCGGAATTGCAAGACGTTTGTGCATCTTCTATGTTCGTCGCGGTCAAAGGCAAAAGGCGCTTATCTTCAATCTAGGTGTTTCTGCGTGCTGCGCCGGCCCAAAGAGTGCCCGGCGGAAAACGACAACGGAGGCATGTCGGGTGCCAATGTCTGCACCTGCACAGAAAGTTTTGAGCAGATATCTCCTTCCATTCGGCCGGAATTGCAAGAAGTTTGTGCATCTTCTATGTTCGTCGCGGTCAATGGCAAAAGGCGCTTATCTTCAATCTAGGTGTTTCTGCGTGCTGCTCCGGCCCAAAGAGTGCCCGGCGGAAAACGACAAAGCAGGCATGTCGAGTTCCACTGTCTGCACCAGCTCAGAAAGTTTTGAGCAGATATCTCCTTCCATTCGGCCGGAATTGCAAGATGTTTGTGCATCTTCTATGTTCGTCGCGGTCAATGGCAAAAGGCGCTTATCTTCAATCTAGGTGTTTCTGCGTGCTGCGCCGGCCCAAAGAGTGCCCGGCGGAAAACGACAACGCAGGCATGTCGGTTGCCACTGTCTGCACCTGCACAGAAAGTTGTGAGCAGATATCTCCTTCCGTTCGGCCGGAATTGAAAGAAGTTTGTGCATCTTCAATGTTGGTCGCGGTCAATGACAAAAAGGCGCTTATCTTCAATCTAGGTGTTTCTGCGTGCTGCTCCGGCCCAAAGAGTGCCCGGCTGAAAACGACAATGCAGGCATGTCGGGTGCCACTGTCTGCACCTGCACAGAAAGTTTTGAGCAGATATCTTCTTTCGTTCGGCCGGAATTGCAAGACGTTTGTGCATCTTTAATATTGGTCACGGTCAATGTCAAAAAGCCCTTATCTTCAATCTAGGTGTTTCTGCGTGCTGCGCCGGCCCAAAGAGTGCCCGGCTGAAAACGACAACGCAGGCATGTCGGGTGCCACTGTCTGCACCAGCTCAGAAAGTTTTGAGCAGATATCTCCTTCCATTCGGCCGGAATTGCAAGATGTTTGTGCATCTTCTATGTTCGTCGCGGTCAATGGCAAAAGGCGCTTATCTTCAATCTAGGTGTTTCTGCGTGCTGCTCCGGCCCAAAGAGTGCTCGGCGGAAAACGACAACGCAGGCATGTCGGGTGCCACTGTCTACACCTGCACAGAAAGTTTTGAGCAGATATCTCCTTCCATTCGGCCGGAATTGCAAGAAGTTTGTGCATCTTCTATGTTCGTCGCGGTCAATGGCAAAAGGCGCTTATCTTCAATCTAGGTGTTTCTGCGTGCTGCGCCGGCCCAAAGAGTGCCCGGCGGAAAACGACAACGGAGGCATGTCGGGTGCCAATGTCTGCACCTGCACAGAAAGTTTTGAGCAGATATCTCCTTCCATTCGGCCGGAATTGCAAGAAGTTTGTGCATCTTCTATGTTCGTCGCGGTCAATGGCAAAAGGCGCTTATCTTCAATCTAGGTGTTTCTGCGTGCTGCTCCGGCCCAAAGAGTGCCCGGCGGAAAACGACAAAGCAGGCATGTCGAGTTCCACTGTCTACACCTGCACAGAAAGTTTTGAGCAGATATCTCCTTCTATTCCGCCGGAATTGCAAGAAGTTTGTGCATCTTCTATGTTCGTCGCGGTCAATGGCAAAAGGCGCTTATCTTCAATCTAGGTGTTTCTGCGTGCTGCGCCGGCCCAAAGAGTGCCCGGCAGAAAACGACAACGCAGGCATGTCGGGTGCCACTGTCTGCACCTGCACAGAAAGTTGTGAGCAGATATCTCCTTCCATTCAGCCGGAATTGCAAGACGTTTGTGCATCTTCAATATTGGTCACGATCAATGTCAAAAAGCCCTTATCTGGCATGTCGGGTGCCACTGTCTGCACCTGCACAGAAAGTTGTGAGCAGATATCTCCTTCCATTCGGCTGGAATTGCAAGAAGTTTGTGCATCTTCTATGTTCGTCGCGGTCAATGGCAAAAGGCGCTTATCTTCAATCTAGGTATTTCTGCGTGCTGCTCCGGCCCAAAGAGTGCCCGGCGGAAAACGACAACGCAGGCATGTCGGGTGCCACTGTCTACACTTGCACAGAAAGTTTTGAGCAGATATCTCCTTCCATTCGGCCGGGATTGCAAGAAGTTTGTGCAACTTCTATGTTCGTCGCGGTCAATGGCAAAAGGCGCTTATCTTCAATCTAGGTGTTTCTGCGTGCTGCTCCGGCCCAAAGAGTGCCCGGCGGAAAACGACAACGCAGGCATGTCGAGTGCCACTGTCTACACCTGCACAGAAAGTTTTGAGCAGATATCTCCTTCCATTCGGCCGGAATTGCAAGAAGTTTGTGCATCTTCTATGTTCGTCGCGGTCAATGGCAAAAGGCGCTTATCTTCAATCTAGGTGTTTCTGCGTGCTGCGCCGGCCCAAAGAGTGCCCGGCGGAAAACGACAACGGAGGCATGTCGGGTGCCAATGTCTGCACCTGCACAGAAAGTTTTGAGCAGATATCTCCTTCCATTCGGCCGGAATTGCAAGAAGTTTGTGCATCTTCTATGTTCGTCGCGGTCAATGGCAAAAGGCGCTTATCTTCAATCTAGGTGTTTCTGCGTGCTGCTCCGGCCCAAAGAGTGCCCGGCGGAAAACGACAAAGCAGGCATGTCGAGTTCCACTGTCTACACCTGCACAGAAAGTTTTGAGCAGATATCTCCTTCTATTCCGCCGGAATTGCAAGACGTTTGTGCATCTTCCAAATTGGTCACGGTCAATGTCAAAAAGCCCTTATCTGCAATCTAGGTGTTTCTGCGTGCTGCGCCGGCCCAAAGAGTTCCCGGCTGAAAACGACAACGCAGGCATGTCGGGTGCCACTGTCTGCACCAGCTCAGAAAGTTTTGAGCAGATATCTCCTTCCATTCGGCTGGAATTGCAAGAAGTTTGTGCATCTTCTATGTTCGTCGCGGTCAATGGCAAAAGGCGCTTATCTTCAATCTAGGTGTTTCTGCGTGCTGCGCCGGCCAAAAGAGTGCCCGGCGGAAAACGACAACGCAGGCATGTCGGGTGCCACTGTCTACACTTGCACAGAAAGTTTTGAGCAGATATCTCCTTCCATTCGGCCGGGATTGCAAGAAGTTTGTGCATCTTCTATGTTCGTCGCGGTCAATGGCAAAAGGCGCTTATCTTCAATCTAGGTGTTTCTGCGTGCTGCGCCGGCCCAAAGAGTGCCCGGTGGAAAACGACAAAGCAGGCATGTCGGGTGCCACTGTCTGCACCTGCACAGAAAGTTGTGAGCAGATATCTCCTTCCGTTCGGCCGGAATTAAAATAAGTTTGTGCATCTTCAATGTTGGTCGCGGTCAATGACAAAAAGGCGCTTATCTTCAATCTAGGTGTTTCTGCGTGCTGCTCCGGCCCAAAGAGTGCCCGGCTGAAAACGACAACGCAGGCATGTCGGGTGCCACTGTCTGCACCTGCACAGAAAGTTTTGAGCAGATATCTTCTTTCATTCGGCCGGAATTGCAAGACGTTTGTGCATCTTCAATATTGGTCACGGTCAATGTCAAAAAGCCCTTATCTGCAATCTAGGTGTTTCTGCGTGCTGCGCCGGCCCAAAGAGTGCCCGGCTGAAAACGACAACGCAGGCATGTCGGGTGCCACTGTCTGCACCAGCTCAGAAAGTTTTGAGCAGATATCTCCTTCCATTCGGCCGGAATTGCAAGATGTTTGTGCATCTTCTATGTTCGTCGCGGTCAATGGCAAAAGGCGCTTATCTTCAATCTAGGTGTTTCTGCGTGCTGCGCCGGCCCAAAGAGTGCCCGGCGGAAAACGACAACGCAGGCATGTCGAGTGCCACTGTCTACACCTGCACAGAAAGTTTTGAGCAGATATCTCCTTCCATTCGGCCGGAATTGCAAGAAGTTTGTGCATCTTCTATGTTCGTCGCGGTCAATGGCAAAAGGCGCTTATCTTCAATCTAGGTGTTTCTGCGTGCTGCGCCGGCCCAAAGAGTGCCCGGCGGAAAACGACAACGGAGGCATGTCGGGTGCCAATGTCTGCACCTGCACAGAAAGTTTTGAGCAGATATCTCCTTCCATTCGGCCGGAATTGCAAGAAGTTTGTGCATCTTCTATGTTCGTCGCGGTCAATGGCAAAAGGCGCTTATCTTCAATCTAGGTGTTTCTGCGTGCTGCTCCGGCCCAAAGAGTGCCCGGCTGAAAACGACAATGCAGGCATGTCGGGTGCCACTGTCTGCACCTGCACAGAAAGTTTTGAGCAGATATCTTCTTTCGTTCGGCCGGAATTGCAAGACGTTTGTGCATCTTTAATATTGGTCACGGTCAATGTCAAAAAGCCCTTATCTTCAATCTAGGTGTTTCTGCGTGCTGCGCCGGCCCAAAGAGTGCCCGGCTGAAAACGACAACGCAGGCATGTCGGGTGCCACTCTCTGCACCTGCACAGAAAGTTTTGAGCAGATATCTCCTTTTATTCGGCCGGAATTGCAAGATGTTTGTGCATCTTCTATGTTCGTCGCGGTCAATGGCAAAAGGCGCTTATCTTCAATCTAGGTGTTTCTGCGTGCTGCTCCGGCCCAAAGAGTGCCCGGCGGAAAACGACAACGCAGGCATGTCGAGTGCCACTGTCTACACCTGCACAGAAAGTTTTGAGCAGATATCTCCTTCTATTCGGCCGGAATTGCAAGAAGTTTGTGCATCTTCTATGTTCGTCGCGGTCAATGGCAAAAGGCGCTTATCTTCAATCTAGGTGTTTCTGCGTGCTGCGCCGGCCCAAAGAGTGCCCGGCGGAAAACGACAACGCAGGCATGTCGGGTGCCACTGTCTGCACCTGCACAGAAAGTTGTGAGCAGATATCTCCTTCCGTTCGGCCGGAATTGAAATAAGTTTGTGCATCTTCAATGTTGGTCGCGGTCAATGACAAAAAGGCGCTTATCTTCAATCCAGGTGTTTCTGCGTGCTGCGTCGGCCCAAAGAGTGCCCGGCTGAAAACGACAATGCAGGCATGTCGGGTGCCACTGTCTGCACCTGCACAGAATGTTTTGAGCAGATATCTTCTTTCGTTCGGCCGGAGTTTCAAGACGTTTGTGCATCTTCAATATTGGTCACTCTCAATGTCAAAAAGCCCTTATCTGCAATCTAGGTGTTTCTGCGTGCTGCGCCGGCCCAAAGAGTTCCCGGCTGAAAACGACAACGCAGGCATGTCGGGTGCCACTGTCTACACTTGCACAGAAAGTTTTGAGCAGATATCTCCTTCTATTCGGCCGTTATTGCAAGAAGTTTGTGCATCTTCTATGTTCGTCGCGGTCAATGGCAAAAGGCGCTTATCTTCAATCTAGGTGTTTCTGCGTGCTGCGCCGGCCCAAAGAGTGCCCGGCTGAAAACGACAACGCAGGCATGTCGGGTGCCACTGTCTGCACCAGCTCAGAAAGTTTTGAGCAGATATCTCCTTCCATTCCGCCGGAATTGCAAGATGTTTGTGCATCTTCTATGTTCGTCGCGGTCAATGGCAAAAGGCGCTTATCTTCAATCTAGGTGTTTCTGCGTGCTGCGCCGGCCCAAAGAGTGCCCGGCGGAAAACGACAACGCAGGCATGTCGGGTGCCACTGTCTACACCTGCACAGAAAATTGTGAGCAGATATCTCCTTCCATTCGGCCGGAATTGCAAGACGTTTGTGCATCTTCCAAATTGGTCACGGTCAATGTCAAAAAGCTCTTATCTGCAATCTAGGTGTTTCGGCGTGCTGCGCCGGCCCAAAGAGTGCCCGGCTGAAAACGACAACGCAGGCATGTCGGGTGCCACTGTCTGCACCAGCTCAGAAAGTTTTGAGCAGATATCTCCTTCCATTCGGCCGGAATTGCAAGATGTTTGTGCATCTTCTATGTTCGTCGCGGTCAATGGCAAAAGGCGCTTATCTTCAATCTAGGTGTTTCTGCGTGCTGCGCCGGCCCAAAGAGTGCCCGGCGGAAAACGACAACGCAGGCATGTCGGGTGCCCATGTCTACACCTGCACAGAAAATTGTGAGCAGATATCTCCTTCCGTTCGGCCGGAATTGAAAGAAGTTTGTGCATCTTCAATGTTGGTCGCGGTCAATGACAAAAAGACGCTTATCTTCAATCTAGGTGTTTCTGCGTACTGCTCCGGCCCAAAGAGTGCCCGGCTGAAAACGACAACGCAGGCATGTCGGGTGCCACTGTCTGCACCTGCACAGAATGTTTTGAGCAGATATCTTCTTTCGTTCGGCCGGAATTGCAAGAAGTTTGTGCATCTTCTATGTTCGTCGCGGTCAATGGCAAAAGGCGCTTATCTTCAATCTAGGTGTTTCTGCGTGCTGCTCCGGCCCAAAGAGTGCCCGGCGGAAAACGACAACGCAGGCATGTCGGGTGCCACTGTCTGCACCTGCACAGAAAGTTTTGAGCAGATATCTCCTTCCATTCGGCCGGGATTGCAAGAAGTTTGTGCATCTTCTATGTTCGTCGCGGTCAATGGCAAAAGGCGCTTATCTTCAATCTAGGTGTTTCTGCGTGCTGCGCCGGCCCAAAGAGTGCCCGGCGGAAAACGACAACGCAGGCATGTCGAGTGCCACTGTCTACACCTGCACAGAAAGTTTTGAGAAGATATCTCCTTCTATTCCGCCGGAATTGCAAGAAGTTTGTGCATCTTGTATGTTCGTCGCGGTCAATGGCAAAAGGCGCTTATCTTCAATCCAGGTGTTTCTGCGTGCTGCGCCGGCCCAAAGAGTGCCCGGCGGAAAACGACAACGCAGGCATGTCGGGTGCCACTGTCTGCACCTGCACAGAAAGTTGTGAGCAGATATCTCCTTCCTTTCGGCCGGAATTGAAAGAAGTTTGTGCATCTTCAATGTTGGTCGCGGTCAATGACAAAAAGGCGCTTATCTTCAATCTAGGTGTTTCTGCGTGCTGCTCCGGCCCAAAGAGTGCCCGGCTGAAAACGACAATGCAGGCATGTCGGGTGCCACTGTCTGCACCTGCACAGAATGTTTTGAGCAGATATCTTCTTTCGTTCGGCCGGAATTTCAAGACGTTTGTGCATCTTCAATATTGGTCACTCTCAATGTCAAAAAGCCTTTATCTGCAATCTAGGTGTTTCTGCGTGCTGCGCCGGCCCAAAGAGTGCCCGGCTGAAAACGACAACGCAGTCATGTCGGGTGCCACTGTCTGCCCCAGCTCAGAAAGTTTTGAGCAGATATCTCCTTCCATTCGGCCGGAATTGCAAGAAGTTTGTGCATCTTCTATGTTCGTCGCGGTCAATGGCAAAAGGCGCTTATCTTCAATCTAGGTGTTTCTGCGTGCTGCGCCGGCCCAAAGAGTGCCCGGCGGAAAACGACAACGCAGGCATGTCGGGTGCCACTGTCTACACCTGCACAGAAAACTGTGAGCAGATATCTCCTTCCGTTCGGCCGGAATTGCCAGACGTTTGTGCATCTTCAATATTGGTCACGTTCAATGTCAAAAAGCCCTTATCTGCAATCTAGGTGTTTCTGCGTGCTGCGCCGGCCCAAAGAGTGCCCGGCTGAAAACGACAACGCAGGCATGTCGGGTGCCACTGTCTGCACCAGCTCAGAAAGTTTTGAGCAGATATCTCCTTCCATTCGGCCGGAATTGCAAGAAGTTTGTGCATCTTCTATGTTCGTCGCGGTCAATGGCAAAAGGCGCTTATCTTCAATCTAGGTGTTTCTGCGTGCTGCTCCGGCCCAAAGAGTGCCCGGCGGAAAACGACAACGCAGGCATGTCGGGTGCCACTGTCTACACTTGCACAGAAAGTTTTGAGCAGATATCTCCTTCCATTCGGCCGGGATTGCAAGAAGTTTGTGCAACTTCTATGTTCGTCGCGGTCAATGGCAAAAGGCGCTTATCTTCAATCTAGGTGTTTCTGCGTGCTGCTCCGGCCCAAAGAGTGCCCGGCGGAAAACGACAACGCAGTCATGTCGAGTGCCACTGTCTACACCTGCACAGAAAGTTTTGAGCAGATATCTCCTTCTATTCGGCTGGAATTGCAAGAAGTTTGTGCATCTTCTATGTTCGTCGCGGTCAATGGCAAAAGGCGCTTATCTTCCATCTAGGTGTTTCTGCGTGCTGCGCCGGCCCAAAGAGTGCCCGGCGGAAAACGACAACGCAGGCATGTCGGGTGCCACTGTCTGCACCTGCACAGAAAGTTGTGAGCAGATATCTCCTTCCGTTCGGCCGGAATTGAAATAAGTTTGTGCATCTTCTATGTTCGTCGCGGTCAATGGCAAAAGGCGCTTATCTTCAATCTAGGTGTTTCTGCGTGCTGCGCCGGCCCAAAGAGTGCCCGGCGGAAAACGACAACGCAGGCATGTCGGGTGCCACTGTCTGCACCTGCACAGAAAGTTGTGAGCAGATATCTCCTTCCGTTCGGCCGGAATTGAAAGAAGTTTGTGCATCTTCAATGTTGGTCGCGGTCAATGACAAAAAGGCGCTTATCTTCAATCTAGGTGTTTCTGCGTGCTGCTCCGGCCCAAAGAGTGCCCGGCTGAAAACGACAATGCAGGCATGTCGGGTGCCACTGTCTGCACCTGCACAGAAAGTTTTGAGCAGATATCTTCTTTCGTTCGGCCGGAATTGCAAGACGTTTGTGCATCTTTAATATTGGTCACGGTCAATGTCAAAAAGCCCTTATCTTCAATCTAGGTGTTTCTGCGTGCTGCGCCGGCCAAAAGAGTGCCCGGCTGAAAACGACAACGCAGGCATGTCGGGTGCCACTCTCTGCACCTGCACAGAAAGTTTTGAGCAGATATCTCCTTTTATTCGGCCGGAATTGCAAGATGTTTGTGCATCTTCTATGTTCGTCGCGGTCAATGGCAAAAGGCGCTTATCTTCAATCTAGGTGTTTCTGCGTGCTGCTCCGGCCCAAAGAGTGCCCGGCGGAAAACGACAACGCAGGCATGTCGAGTACCACTGTCTACACCTGCACAGAAAGTTTTGAGCAGATATCTCCTTCTATTCGGCCGGAATTGCAAGAAGTTTGTGCATCTTCTATGTTCGTCGCGGTCAATGGCAAAAGGCGCTTATCTTCAATCTAGGTGTTTCTGCGTGCTGCGCCGGCCCAAAGAGTGCCCGGCGTAAAACGACAACGCAGGCATGTCGGGTGCCACTGTCTGCACCTGCACAGAAAGTTGTGAGCAGATATCTCCTTCCGTTCGGCCGGAATTGAAATAAGTTTGTGCATCTTCAATGTTGGTCGCGGTCAATGACAAAAAGGCCCTTATCTTCAATCTAGGTGTTTCTGCGTGCTGCTCCGGCCCAAAGAGTGCCCGGCTGAAAACGACAACGCAGGCATGTCGGGTGCCACTGTCTGCACCTGCACAGAATGTTTTGAGCAGATATCTTCTTTCGTTCGGCCGGAATTGCAAGACGTTTGTGCATCTCCAATATTGGTCACGGTCAATGTCAAAAAGCTCTTATCTGCAATCTAGGTGTTTCGGCGTGCTGCGCCGGCCCAAAGAGTGCCCGGCTGAAAACGACAACGCAGGCATGTCGGGTGCCACTGTCTGCACCTGCACAGAAAGTTTTGAGCAGATATCTCCTTCCATTCGGCCGGAATTGCAAGAAGTTTGTGCATCTTCTATGTTCGTCGCGGTCAATGGCAAAAGGCGCTTATCTTCAATCTAGGTGTTTCTGCGTGCTGCGCCGGCCCAAAGAGTGCCCGGCGGAAAACGACAACGCAGGCATGTCGGGTGCCACTGTCTGCACTTGCACAGAAAGTTTTGAGCAGATATCTCCTTCCATTCGGCCGGGATTGCAAGAAGTTTGTGCATCTTCTATGTTCGTCGCGGTCAATGGCAAAAGGCGCTTATCTTCAATCTAGGTGTTTCTGCGTGCTGCTCCAGCCCAAAGAGTGCTAGGCGGAAAACGACAACGCAGGCATGTCGGGTGCCACTGTCTACACTTGCACAGAAAGTTTTGAGCAGATATCTCCTTCCATTCGGCCGGGATTGCAAGAAGTTTGTGCATCTTCTATGTTCGTCGCGGTCAATGGCAAAAGGCGCTTATCTTCAATCTAGGTGTTTCTGCGTGCTGCGCCGGCCCAAAGAGTGCCCGGCGGAAAACGACAACGCAGGCATGTCGGGTGCCACTGTCTGCACCTGCACAGAAAGTTGTGAGCAGATATCTCCTTCCATTCGGCCGGGATTGCAAGAAGTTTGTGCATCTTCTATGTTCGTCGCGGTCAATGGCAAAAGGCGCTTATCTTCAATCTAGGTGTTTCTGCGTGCTGCGCCGGCCCAAAGAGTGCCCGGCGGAAAACGACAACGCAGGCATGTCGGGTGCCACTGTCTACACCTGCACAGAAAGTTTTGAGCAGATATCTCCTTCCATTCGGCCGGAATTGCAAGAAGTTTGTGCATCTTCTATGTTCGTCGCGGTCAATGACAAAAAGGCGCTTATCTTCAATCTAGGTGTTTCAGCGTGCTGCTCCGGCCCAAAGAGTGCCCGGCTGAAAACGACAACGCAGGCATGTCGGGTGCCACTCTCTGCACCTGCACAGAAAGTTGTGAGCAGATATCTCCTTCCATTCGGCCGGAATTGCAAGACGTTTGTGCATCTTCCATATTGGTCGCGGTCAATGTCAAAAAGCCCTTATCTGCAATCTAGGTGTTTCTGCGTGCTGCACCGGCCCAAAGAGTGCCCGGCGGAAAACGACAACGCAGGCATGTCGGGTGCCACTGTCTACACCTGCACAGAAAATTGTGAGCAGATATCTCCTTCCGTTCGGCCGGAATTGAAAGAAGTTTGTGCATCTTCAATGTTGTTCGCGGTCAATGACAAAAAGACGCTTATCTTCAATCTAGGTGTTTCTGCGTGCTGATCCGGCCCAAAGAGTGCCCGGCTGAAAACGACAACGCAGGCATGTCGGGTGCCACTGTCTGCACCTGCACAGAATGTTTTGAGCAGATATCTTCTTTCGTTCGGCCGGAATTGCAAGAAGTTTGTGCATCTTCTATGTTCGTCGCGGTCAATGGCAAAAGGCGCTTATCTTCAATCTAGGTGTTTCTGCGTGCTGCTCCGGCCCAAAGAGTGCCCGGCGGAAAACGACAACGCACGCATGTCGGGTGCCACTGTCTACACTTGCACAGAAAGTTTTAAGCAGATATCTCCTTCCATTCGGCCGGGATTGCAAGAAGTTTGTGCATCTTCTATGTTCGTCGCGGTCAATGGCAAAAGGCGCTTATCTTCAATCTAGGTGTTTCTGCGTGCTGCGCCGGCCCAAAGAGTGCCCGGCAGAAAACGACAACGCAGGCATGTCGGGTGCCACTGTCTGCACCTGCACAGAAAGTTGTGAGCAGATATCTCCTTCCATTCAGCCGGAATTGCAAGACGTTTGTGCATCTTCAATATTGGTCACGGTCAATGTCAAAAAGCCCTTATCTGGAATCTAGGTGTTTCTGCGTGCTGCGCCGGCCCAATGAGTGCCCGGCTGAAAACGACAACGCAGGCATGTCGGGTGCCACTGTCTGCACCAGCTCAGAAAGTTTTGAGCAGATATCTCCTTCCATTCGGCCGGAATTGCAAGACGTTTGTGCATCTTCTATGTTCGTCGCGGTCAATGGCAAAAGGCGCTTATCTTCAATCTAGGTGTTTCTGCGTGCTGCTCCGGCCCAAAGAGTGCCCGGCGGAAAACGACAACGCAGGCATGTCGAGTGCCACTGTCTACAACTGCACAGAAAGTTTTGAGCAGATATCTCCTTCTATTCGGCCGGAATTGCAAGAAGTTTGTGCATCTTCTATGTTCGTCGCGGTCAATGGCAAAAGGCGCTTATTTTCAATCTAGGTGTTTCTGCGTGCTGCGCCGGCCCAAAGAGTGCCCGGCGGAAAACGACAACGCAGGCATGTCGGGTGCCACTGTCTACACCTGCACAGAAAATTGTGAGCAGATATCTCCTTCCGTTCGGCCGGAATTGAAAGAAGTTTGTGCATCTTCAATGTTGGTCGCGGTCAATGACAAAAAGACGCTTATCTTCAATCTAGGTGTTTCTGCGTGCTGCTCCGGCCCAAAGAGTGCCCGGCTGAAAACGACAACGCAGGCATGTCGGGTGCCACTGTCTGCACCTGCACAGAATGTTTTGAGCAGATATCTTCTTTCGTTCGGCCGGAATTGCAAGAAGTTTGTGCATCTTCTATGTTCGTCGCGGTCAATGGCAAAAGGCGCTTATCTTCAATCTAGGTGTTTCTGCGTGCTGCTCCGGCCCAAAGAGTGCCCGGCGGAAAACGACAACGCAGGCATGTCGGGTGCCACTGTCTACACTTGCACAGAAAGTTTTAAGCAGATATCTCCTTCCATTCGGCCGGGATTGCAAGAAGTTTGTGCATCTTCTATGTTCGTCGCGGTCAATGGCAAAAGGTGCTTATCTTCAATCTAGGTGTTTCTGCGTGCTGCGCCGGCCCAAAGAGTGCCCGGCGGAAAACGACAACGCAGGCATGTCGAGTGCCACTGTCTACACCTGCACAGAAAGTTTTGAGCAGATATCTCCTTCTATTCCGCCGGAATTGCAAGAAGTTTGTGCATCTTCTATGTTCGTCGCGGTCAATGGCAAAAGGCGCTTATCTTCAATCCAGGTGTTTCTGCGTGCTGCACCGGCCCAAAGAGTGCCCGGCGGAAAACGACAACGCAGGCATGTCGGGTGCCACTGTCTGCACCTGCACAGAAAGTTGTGAGCAGATATCTCCTTCCTTTCGGCCGGAATTGAAAGAAGTTTGTGCATCTTCAATGTTGGTCGCGGTCAATGACAAAAAGGCGCTTATCTTCAATCTAGGTGTTTCTGCGTGCTGCTCCGGCCCAAAGAGTGCCCGGCTGAAAACGACAATGCAGGCATGTCGGGTGCCACTGTCTACACCTGCACAGAAAGCTGTGAGCAGATATCTCCTTCCGTTCGGCCGGAATTGCCAGACGTTTGTGCATCTTCAATATTGGTCACGTTCAATGTCAAAAAGCCCTTATCTGCAATCTAGGTGTTTCTGCGTGCTGCGCCGGCCCAAAGAGTGCCCGGCTGAAAACGACAACGCAGGCATGTCGGGTGCCACTCTCTGCACCTGCACAGAAAGTTGTGAGCAGATATCTCCTTCCATTCGGCCGGAATTGCAAGACGTTTGTGCATCTTCCATATTGGTCACGGTCAATGTCAAAAAGCCCTTATCTGCAATCTAGGTGTTTCTGCGTGCTGCGCCGGCCCAAAGAGTGCCCGGCTGAAAACGACAACGCAGGCATGTCGGGTGCCACTGTCTGCACCAGCTCAGAAAGTTTTGAGCAGATATCTCCTTCCATTCGGCCGGAATTGCAAGATGTTTGTGCATCTTCTATGTTCGTCGCGGTCAATGGCAAAAGGCGCTTATCTTCAATCTAGGTGTTTCTGCGTGCTGCGCCGGCCCAAAGAGTGCCCGGCGGAAAACGACAACGCAGGCATGTCGGGTGCCACTGTCTACACTTGCACAGAAAGTTTTAAGCAGATATCTCCTTCCATTCGGCCGGGATTGCAAGAAGTTTGTGCATCTTCTATGTTCGTCGCGGTCAATGGCAAAAGGCGCTTATCTTCAATCTAGGTGTTTCTGCGTGCTGCGCCGGCCCAAAGAGTGCCCGGCGGAAAACGACAACGCAGGCATGTCGAGTGCCACTGTCTACACCTGCACAGAAAGTTTTGAGCAGATATCTCCTTCTATTCCGCCGGAATTGCAAGAAGTTTGTGCATCTTCTATGTTCGTCGCGGTCAATGGCAAAAGGCGCTTATCTTCAATCTAGGTGTTTCTGCGTGCTGCGCCGGCCCAAAGAGTGCCCGGCGGAAAACGACAACGCAGGCATGTCGGGTGCCACTGTCTGCACCTGCACAGAAAGTTGTGAGCAGATATCTCCTTCCGTTCGGCCGGAATTGAAAGAAGTTTGTGCATCTTCAATGTTGGTCGCGGTCAATGACAAAAAGGCGCTTATCTTCAATCTAGGTGTTTCTGCGTGCTGCTCCGGCCCAAAGAGTGCCCGGCTGAAAACGACAATGCAGGCATGTCGGGTGCCACTGTCTGCACCTGCACAGAAAGTTTTGAGCAGATATCTTCTTTCGTTCGGCCGGAATTGCAAGACGTTTGTGCATCTTTAATATTGGTCACGGTCAATGTCAAAAAGCCCTTATCTTCAATCTAGGTGTTTCTGCGTGCTGCGCCGGCCAAAAGAGTGCCCGGCTGAAAACGACAACGCAGGCATGTCGGGTGCCACTCTCTGCACCTGCACAGAAAGTTTTGAGCAGATATCTCCTTTTATTCGGCCGGAATTGCAAGATGTTTGTGCATCTTCTATGTTCGTCGCGGTCAATGGCAAAAGGCGCTTATCTTCAATCTAGGTGTTTCTGCGTGCTGCTCCGGCCCAAAGAGTGCCCGGCGGAAAACGACAACGCAGGCATGTCGAGTACCACTGTCTACACCTGCACAGAAAGTTTTGAGCAGATATCTCCTTCTATTCGGCCGGAATTGCAAGAAGTTTGTGCATCTTCTATGTTCGTCGCGGTCAATGGCAAAAGGCGCTTATCTTCAATCTAGGTGTTTCTGCGTGCTGCGCCGGCCCAAAGAGTGCCCGGCGTAAAACGACAACGCAGGCATGTCGGGTGCCACTGTCTGCACCTGCACAGAAAGTTGTGAGCAGATATCTCCTTCCGTTCGGCCGGAATTGAAATAAGTTTGTGCATCTTCAATGTTGGTCGCGGTCAATGACAAAAAGGCCCTTATCTTCAATCTAGGTGTTTCTGCGTGCTGCTCCGGCCCAAAGAGTGCCCGGCTGAAAACGACAACGCAGGCATGTCGGGTGCCACTGTCTGCACCTGCACAGAATGTTTTGAGCAGATATCTTCTTTCGTTCGGCCGGAATTGCAAGACGTTTGTGCATCTCCAATATTGGTCACGGTCAATGTCAAAAAGCTCTTATCTGCAATCTAGGTGTTTCGGCGTGCTGCGCCGGCCCAAAGAGTGCCCGGCTGAAAACGACAACGCAGGCATGTCGGGTGCCACTGTCTGCACCTGCACAGAAAGTTTTGAGCAGATATCTCCTTCCATTCGGCCGTAATTGCAAGAAGTTTGTGCATCTTCTATGTTCGTCGCGGTCAATGGCAAAAGGCGCTTATCTTCAATCTAGGTGTTTCTGCGTGCTGCGCCGGCCCAAAGAGTGCCCGGCGGAAAACGACAACGCAGGCATGTCGGGTGCCACTGTCTGCACTTGCACAGAAAGTTTTGAGCAGATATCTCCTTCCATTCGGCCGGGATTGCAAGAAGTTTGTGCATCTTCTATGTTCGTCGCGGTCAATGGCAAAAGGCGCTTATCTTCAATCTAGGTGTTTCTGCGTGCTGCTCCAGCCCAAAGAGTGCTAGGCGGAAAACGACAACGCAGGCATGTCGGGTGCCACTGTCTACACTTGCACAGAAAGTTTTGAGCAGATATCTCCTTCCATTCGGCCGGGATTGCAAGAAGTTTGTGCATCTTCTATGTTCGTCGCGGTCAATGGCAAAAGGCGCTTATCTTCAATCTTGGTGTTTCTGCGTTTCTGGTGTTTCTGCGTGGCCCAAAGAGTGCCCGGCTGAAAACGACAACGCAGGCATGTCGGGTGCCACTGTCTGCACCTGCACAGAAAGTTTTGAGCAGATATCTTCTTTCATTCGGCCGGAATTGCAAGACGTTTGTGCATCTTCAATATTGGTCACGGTCAATGTCAAAAAGCCCTTATCTGCAATCTAGGTGTTTCTGCGTACTGCGCCGGCCCAAAGATTGCCCGGCTGAAAACGACAACGCAGGCATGTCGGGTGCCACTGTCTGCACCAGCTCAGAAAGTTTTGAGCAGATATCTCCTTCCATTCGGCCGGAATTGCAAGATGTTTGTGCATCTTCTATGTTCGTCGCGGTCAATGGCAAAAGGCGCTTATCTTCAATCTAGGTGTTTCTGCGTGCTGCTCCGGCCCAAACAGTGCTCGGCGGAAAACGAAAACGCAGGCATGTCGGGTGCCACTGTCTACACCTGCACAGAAAGTTTTGAGCAGATATCTCCTTCCATTCGGCCGGAATTGCAAGAAGTTTGTGCATCTTCTATGTTCGTCGCGGTCAATGACAAAAAGGCGCTTATCTTCAATCTAGGTGTTTCAGCGTGCTGCTCCGGCCCAAAGAGTGCCCGGCTGAAAACGACAACGCAGACATGTCGGGTGCCACTCTCTGCACCTGCACAGAAAGTTGTGAGCAGATATCTCCTTCCATTCGGCCGGAATTGCAAGACGTTTGTGCATCTTCCATATTGGTCACGGTCAATGTCAAAAAGCCCTTATCTGCAATCTAGGTGTTTCTGCGTGCTGCACCGGCCCAAAGAGTGCCCGGCGGAAAACGACAACGCAGGCATGTCGGGTGCCACTGTCTACACCTGCACAGAAAATTGTGAGCAGATATCTCCTTCCGTTCGGCCGGAATTGAAAGAAGTTTGTGCATCTTCAATGTTGGTCGCGGTCAATGACAAAAAGACGCTTATCTTCAATCTAGGTGTTTCTGCGTGCTGATCCGGCCCAAAGAGTGCCCGGCTGAAAACGACAACGCAGGCATGTCGGGTGCCACTGTCTGCACCTGCACAGAATGTTTTGAGCAGATATCTTCTTTCGTTCGGCCGGAATTGCAAGAAGTTTGTGCATCTTCTATGTTCGTCGCGGTCAATGGCAAAAGGCGCTTATCTTCAATCTAGGTGTTTCTGCGTGCTGCTCCGGCCCAAAGAGTGCCCGGCGGAAAACGACAACGCACGCATGTCGGGTGCCACTGTCTACACTTGCACAGAAAGTTTTAAGCAGATATCTCCTTCCATTCGGCCGGGATTGCAAGAAGTTTGTGCATCTTCTATGTTCGTCGCGGTCAATGGCAAAAGGCGCTTATCTTCAATCTAGGTGTTTCTGCGTGCTGCGCCGGCCCAAAGAGTGCCCGGCAGAAAACGACAACGCAGGCATGTCGGGTGCCACTGTCTGCACCTGCACAGAAAGTTGTGAGCAGATATCTCCTTCCATTCAGCCGGAATTGCAAGACGTTTGTGCATCTTCAATATTGGTCACGGTCAATGTCAAAAAGCCCTTATCTGGAATCTAGGTGTTTCTGCGTGCTGCGCCGGCCCAATGAGTGCCCGGCTGAAAACGACAACGCAGGCATGTCGGGTGCCACTGTCTGCACCAGCTCAGAAAGTTTTGAGCAGATATCTCCTTCCATTCGGCCGGAATTGCAAGACGTTTGTGCATCTTCTATGTTCGTCGCGGTCAATGGCAAAAGGCGCTTATCTTCAATCTAGGTGTTTCTGCGTGCTGCTCCGGCCCAAAGAGTGCCCGGCGGAAAACGACAACGCAGGCATGTCGAGTGCCACTGTCTACAACTGCACAGAAAGTTTTGAGCAGATATCTCCTTCTATTCGGCCGGAATTGCAAGAAGTTTGTGCATCTTCTATGTTCGTCGCGGTCAATGGCAAAAGGCGCTTATCTTCAATCTAGGTGTTTCTGCGTGCTGCGCCGGCCCAAAGAGTGCCCGGCGGAAAACGACAACGCAGGCATGTCGGGTGCCACTGTCTACACCTGCACAGAAAATTGTGAGCAGATATCTCCTTCCGTTCGGCCGGAATTGAAAGAAGTTTGTGCATCTTCAATGTTGGTCGCGGTCAATGACAAAAAGACGCTTATCTTCAATCTAGGTGTTTCTGCGTGCTGCTCCGGCCCAAAGAGTGCCCGGCTGAAAACGACAACGCAGGCATGTCGGGTGCCACTGTCTGCACCTGCACAGAATGTTTAGAGCAGATATCTTCTTTCGTTCGGCCGGAATTGCAAGAAGTTTGTGCATCTTCTATGTTCGTCGCGGTTAATGGCAAAAGGTGCTTATCTTCAATCTAGGTGTTTCTGCGTGCTGCTCCGGCCCAAAGAGTGCCCGGCGGAAAACGACAACGCAGGCATGTCGGGTGCCACTGTCTACACTTGCACAGAAAGTTTTAAGCAGATATCTCCTTCCATTCGGCCGGGATTGCAAGAAGTTTGTGCATCTTCTATGTTCGTCGCGGTCAATGGCAAAAGGTGCTTATCTTCAATCTAGGTGTTTCTGCGTGCTGCGCCGGCCCAAAGAGTGCCCGGCGGAAAACGACAACGCAGGCATGTCGAGTGCCACTGTCTACACCTGCACAGAAAGTTTTGAGCAGATATCTCCTTCTATTCCGCCGGAATTGCAAGAAGTTTGTGCATCTTCTATGTTCGTCGCGGTCAATGGCAAAAGGCGCTTATCTTCAATCTAGGTGTTTCTGCGTGCTGCGCCGGCCCAAAGAGTGCCCGGCGGAAAACGACAACGCAGGCATGTCGGGTGCCACTGTCTGCACCTGCACAGAAAGTTGTGAGCAGATATCTCCTTCCTTTCGGCCGGAATTGAAAGAAGTTTGTGCATCTTCAATGTTGGTCGCGATCAATGACAAAAAGGCGCTTATCTTCAATCTAGGTGTTTCTGCGTGCTGCTCCGGCCCAAAGAGTGCCCGGCTGAAAACGACAATGCAGGCATGTCGGGTGCCACTGTCTACACCTGCACAGAAAGCTGTGAGCAGATATCTCCTTCCGTTCGGCCGGAATTGCCAGACGTTTGTGCATCTTCAATATTGGTCACGTTCAATGTCAAAAAGCCCTTATCTGCAATCTAGGTGTTTCTGCGTGCTGCGCCGGCCCAAAGAGTGCCCGGCTGAAAACGACAACGCAGGCATGTCGGGTGCCACTCTCTGCACCTGCACAGAAAGTTGTGAGCAGATATCTCCTTCCATTCGGCCGGAATTGCAAGACGTTTGTGCATCTTCCATATTGGTCACGGTCAATGTCAAAAAGCCCTTATCTGCAATCTAGGTGTTTCTGCGTGCTGCGCCGGCCCAAAGAGTGCCCGGCTGAAAACGACAACGCAGGCATGTCGGGTGCCACTGTCTGCACCAGCTCAGAAAGTTTTGAGCAGATATCTCCTTCCATTCGGCCGGAATTGCAAGATGTTTGTGCATCTTCTATGTTCGTCGCGGTCAATGGCAAAAGGCGCTTATCTTCAATCTAGGTGTTTCTGCGTGCTGCGCCGGCCCAAAGAGTGCCCGGCGGAAAACGACAACGCAGGCATGTCGGGTGCCACTGTCTACACTTGCACAGAAAGTTTTAAGCAGATATCTCCTTCCATTCGGCCGGGATTGCAAGAAGTTTGTGCATCTTCTATGTTCGTCGCGGTCAATGGCAAAAGGCGCTTATCTTCAATCTAGGTGTTTCTGCGTGCTGCGCCGGCCCAAAGAGTGCCCGGCGGAAAACGACAACGCAGGCATGTCGAGTGCCACTGTCTACACCTGCACAGAAAGTTTTGAGCAGATATCTCCTTCTATTCCGCCGGAATTGCAAGAAGTTTGTGCATCTTCTATGTTCGTCGCGGTCAATGGCAAAAGGCGCTTATCTTCAATCTATGTGTTTCTGCGTGCTGCGCCGGCCCAAAGAGTGCCCGGCGGAAAACGACAACGCAGGCATGTCGGGTGCCACTGTCTGCACCTGCACAGAAAGTTGTGAGCAGATATCTCCTTCCGTTCGGCCGGAATTGAAAGAAGTTTGTGCATCTTCAATGTTGGTCGCGGTCAATGACAAAAAGGCGCTTATCTTCAATCTAGGTGTTTCTGCGTGCTGCTCCGGCCCAAAGAGTGCCCGGCTGAAAACGACAATGCAGGCATGTCGGGTGCCACTGTCTGCACCTGCACAGAAAGTTTTGAGCAGATATCTTCTTTCGTTCGGCCGGAATTGCAAGACGTTTGTGCATCTTTAATATTGGTCACGGTCAATGTCAAAAAGCCCTTATCTTCAATCTAGGTGTTTCTGCGTGCTGCGCCGGCCAAAAGAGTGCCCGGCGGAAAACGACAACGCAGGCATGTCGGGTGCCACTCTCTGCACCTGCACAGAAAGTTTTGAGCAGATATCTCCTTTTATTCGGCCGGAATTGCAAGATGTTTGTGCATCTTCTATGTTCGTCGCGGTCAATGGCAAAAGGCGCTTATCTTCAATCTAGGTGTTTCTGCGTGCTGCTCCGGCCCAAAGAGTGCCCGGCGGAAAACGACAACGCAGGCATGTCGAGTGCCACTGTCTACACCTGCACAGAAAGTTTTGAGCAGATATCTCCTTCTATTCGGCCGGAATTGCAAGAAGTTTGTGCATCTTCTATGTTCGTCGCGGTCAATGGCAAAAGGCGCTTATCTTCAATCTAGGTGTTTCTGCGTGCTGCGCCGGCCCAAAGAGTGCCCGGCGGAAAACGACAACGCAGGCATGTCGGGTGCCACTGTCTGCACTTGCACAGAAAGTTTTGAGCAGATATCTCCTTCCATTCGGCCGGGATTGCAAGAAGTTTGTGCATCTTCTATGTTCGTCGCGGTCAATGGCAAAAGGCGCTTATCTTCAATCTAGGTGTTTCTGCGTGCTGCTCCAGCCCAAAGAGTGCTAGGCGGAAAACGACAACGCAGGCATGTCGGGTGCCACTGTCTACACTTGCACAGAAAGTTTTGAGCAGATATCTCCTTCCATTCGGCCGGGATTGCAAGAAGTTTGTGCATCTTCTATGTTCGTCGCGGTCAATGGCAAAAGGCGCTTATCTTCAATCTAGGTGTTTCTGCGTGCTGCTGCGGCCCAAAGAGTGCCCGGCTGAAAACGACAACGCAGGCATGTCGGGTGCCACTGTCTGCACCTGCACAGAAAGTTTTGAGCAGATATCTTCTTTCATTCGGCCGGAATTGCAAGACGTTTGTGCATCTTCAATATTGGTCACGGTCAATGTCAAAAAGCCCTTATCTGCAATCTAGGTGTTTCTGCGTACTGCGCCGGCCCAAAGAGTGCCCGGCTGAAAACGACAACGCAGGCATGTCGGGTGCCACTGTCTGCACCAGCTCAGAAAGTTTTGAGCAGATATCTCCTTCCATTCGGCCGGAATTGCAAGAAGTTTGTGCATCTTCTATGTTCGTCGCGGTCAATGACAAAAAGGCGCTTATCTTCAATCTAGGTGTTTCAGCGTGCTGCTCCGGCCCAAAGAGTGCCCGGCTGAAAACGACAACGCAGGCATGTCGGGTGCCACTCTCTGCACCTGCACAGAAAGTTGTGAGCAGATATCTCCTTCCATTCGGCCGGAATTGCAAGACGTTTGTGCATCTTCCATATTGGTCACGGTCAATGTCAAAAAGCCCTTATCTGCAATCTAGGTGTTTCTGCGTGCTGCACCGGCCCAAAGAGTGCCCGGCGGAAAACGACAACGCAGGCATGTCGGGTGCCACTGTCTACACCTGCACAGAAAATTGTGAGCAGATATCTCCTTCCGTTCGGCCGGAATTGAAAGAAGTTTGTGCATCTTCAATGTTGGTCGCGGTCAATGACAAAAAGACGCTTATCTTCAATATAGGTGTTTCTGCGTGCTGATCCGGCCCAAAGAGTGCCCGGCTGAAAACGACAACGCAGGCATGTCGGGTGCCACTGTCTACACCTGCACAGAAAGTTTTGAGCAGATATCTCCTTCTATTCGGCCGGAATTGCAAGAAGTTTGTGCATCTTCTATGTTCGTCGCGGTCAATGGCAAAAGGCGCTTATCTTCAATCTAGGTGTTTCTGCGTGCTGCGCCGGCCCAAAGAGTGCCCGGCGGAAAACGACAACGCAGGCATGTCGGGTGCCACTGTCTGCACCTGCACAGAAAGTTGTGAGCAGATATCTCCTTCCGTTCGGCCGGAATTGAAATAAGTTTGTGCATCTTCAATGTTGGTCGCGGTCAATGACAAAAAGGCGCTTATCTTCAATCTAGGTGTTTCTGCGTGCTGCTCCGGCCCAAAGAGTGCCCGGCTGAAAACGACAACGCAGGCATGTCGGGTGCCACTGTCTGCACCTGCACAGAATGTTTTGAGCAGATATCTTCTTTCGTTCGGCCGGAATTGCAAGACGTTTGTGCATCTCCAATATTGGTCACGGTCAATGTCAAAAAGCTCTTATCTGCAATCTAGGTGTTTCGGCGTGCTGCGCCGTCCCAAAGAGTGCCCGGCTGAAAACGACAACGCAGGCATGTCGGGTGCCACTGTCTGCACCTGCACAGAAAGTTTTGAGCAGATATCTCCTTCCATTCGGCCGGAATTGCAAGAAGTTTGTGCATCTTCTATGTTCGTCGCGGTCAATGGCAAAAGGCGCTTATCTTCAATCTAGGTGTTTCTGCGTGCTGCGCCGGCCCAAAGAGTGCCCGGCGGAAAACGACAACGCAGGCATGTCGGGTGCCACTGTCTGCACTTGCACAGAAAGTTTTGAGCAGATATCTCCTTCCATTCGGCCGGGATTGCAAGAAGTTTGTGCATCTTCTATGTTCGTCGCGGTCAATGGCAAAAGGCGCTTATCTTCAATCTAGGTGTTTCTGCGTGCTGCGCCGGCCCAAAGAGTGCCCGGCAGAAAACGACAACGCAGGCATGTCGGGTGCCACTGTCTGCACCTGCACAGAAAGTTGTGAGCAGATATCTCCTTCCATTCAGCCGGAATTGCAAGACGTTTGTGCATCTTCAATATTGGTCACGGTCAATGTCAAAAAGCCCTTATCTGGAATCTAGGTGTTTCTGCGTGCTGCGCCGGCCCAATGAGTGCCCGGCTGAAAACGACAACGCAGGCATGTCGGGTGCCACTGTCTGCACCAGCTCAGAAAGTTTTGAGCAGATATCTCCTTCCATTCGGCCGGAATTGCAAGACGTTTGTGCATCTTCTATGTTCGTCGCGGTCAATGGCAAAAGGCGCTTATCTTCAATCTAGGTGTTTCTGCGTGCTGCTCCGGCCCAAAGAGTGCCCGGCGGAAAACGACAACGCAGGCATGTCGAGTGCCACTGTCTACAACTGCACAGAAAGTTTTGAGCAGATATGTCCTTCTATTCGGCCGGAATTGCAAGAAGTTTGTGCATCTTCTATGTTCGTCGCGGTCAATGGCAAAAGGCGCTTATCTTCAATCTAGGTGTTTCTGCGTGCTGCGCCGGCCCAAAGAGTGCCCGGCGGAAAACGACAACGCAGGCATGTCGGGTGCCACTGTCTACACCTGCACAGAAATATGTGAGCAGATATCTCCTTCCGTTCGGCCGGAATTGAAAGAAGTTTGTGCATCTTCAATGTTGGTCGCGGTCAATGACAAAAAGACGCTTATCTTCAATCTAGGTGTTTCTGCGTGCTGCTCCGGCCCAAAGAGTGCCCGGCTGAAAACGACAACGCAGGCATGTCGGGTGCCACTGTCTGCACCTGCACAGAATGTTTTGAGCAGATATCTTCTTTCGTTCGGCCGGAATTGCAAGAAGTTTGTGCATCTTCTATGTTCGTCGCGGTCAATGGCAAAAGGCGCTTATCTTCAATCTAGGTGTTTCTGCGTGCTGCTCCGGCCCAAAGAGTGCCCGGCGGAAAACGACAACGCAGGCATGTCGGGTGCCACTGTCTACATTTGCACAGAAAGTTTTAAGCAGATATCTCCTTCCATTCGGCCGGGATTGCAAGAAGTTTGTGCATCTTCTATGTTCGTCGCGGTCAATGGCAAAAGGTGCTTATCTTCAATCTAGGTGTTTCTGCGTGCTGCGCCGGCCCAAAGAGTGCCCGGCGGAAAACGACAACGCAGGCATGTCGAGTGCCACTGTCTACACCTGCACAGAAAGTTTTGAGCAGATATCTCCTTCTATTCCGCCGGAATTGCAAGAAGTTTGTGCATCTTCTATGTTCGTCGCGGTCAATGGCAAAAGGCGCTTATCTTCAATCCAGGTGTTTCTGCGTGCTGCGCCGGCCCAAAGAGTGCCCGGCGGAAAACGACAACGCAGGCATGTCGGGTGCCACTGTCTGCACCTGCACAGAAAGTTGTGAGCAGATATCTCCTTCCTTTCGGCCGGAATTGAAAGAAGTTTGTGCATCTTCAATGTTGGTCGCGGTCAATGACAAAAAGGCGCTTATCTTCAATCTAGGTGTTTCTGCGTGCTGCTCCGGCCCAAAGAGTGCCCGGCTGAAAACGACAATGCAGGCATGTCGGGTGCCACTGTCTACACCTGCACAGAAAGCTGTGAGCAGATATCTCCTTCCGTTCGGCCGGAATTGCCAGACGTTTGTGCATCTTCAATATTGGTCACGTTCAATGTCAAAAAGCCCTTATCTGCAATCTAGGTGTTTCTGCGTGCTGCGCCGGCCCAAAGAGTGCCCGGCTGAAAACGACAACGCAGGCATGTCGGGTGCCACTCTCTGCACCTGCACAGAAAGTTGTGAGCAGATATCTCCTTCCATTCGGCCGGAATTGCAAGACGTTTGTGCATCTTCCATATTGGTCACGGTCAATGTCAAAAAGCCCTTTTCTGCAATCTAGGTGTTTCTGCGTGCTGCGCCGGCCCAAAGAGTGCCCGGCTGAAAACGACAACGCAGGCATGTCGGGTGCCACTGTCTGCACCAGCTCAGAAAGTTTTGAGCAGATATCTCCTTCCATTCGGCCGGAATTGCAAGATGTTTGTGCATTTTCTATGTTCGTCGCGGTCAATGGCAAAAGGCGCTTATCTTCAATCTAGGTGTTTCTGCGTGCTGCGCCGGCCCAAAGAGTGCCCGGCGGAAAACGACAACGCAGGCATGTCGGGTGCCACTGTCTACACTTGCACAGAAAGTTTTAAGCAGATATCTCCTTCCATTCGGCCGGGATTGCAAGAAGTTTGTGCATCTTCTATGTTCGTCGCGGTCAATGGCAAAAGGCGCTTATCTTCAATCTAGGTGTTTCTGCGTGCTGCGCCGGCCCAAAGAGTGCCCGGCGGAAAACGACAACGCAGGCATGTCGAGTGCCACTGTCTACACCTGCACAGAAAGTTTTGAGCAGATATCTCCTTCTATTCCGCCGGAATTGCAAGAAGTTTGTGCATCTTCTATGTTCGTCGCGGTCAATGGCAAAAGGCGCTTATCTTCAATCTAGGTGTTTCTGCGTGCTGCGCCGGCCCAAAGAGTGCCCGGCGGAAAACGACAACGCAGGCATGTCGGGTGCCACTGTCTGCACCTGCACAGAAAGTTGTGAGCAGATATCTCCTTCCGTTCGGCCGGAATTGAAAGAAGTTTGTGCATCTTCAATGTTGGTCGCGGTCAATGACAAAAAGGCGCTTATCTTCAATCTAGGTGTTTCTGCGTGCTGCTCCGGCCCAAAGAGTGCCCGGCTGAAAACGACAATGCAGGCATGTCGGGTGCCACTGTCTGCACCTGCACAGAAAGTTTTGAGCAGATATCTTCTTTCGTTCGGCCGGAATTGCAAGACGTTTGTGCATCTTTAATATTGGTCACGGTCAATGTCAAAAAGCCCTTATCTTCAATCTAGGTGTTTCTGCGTGCTGCGCCGGCCAAAAGAGTGCCCGGCTGAAAACGACAACGCAGGCATGTCGGGTGCCACTCTCTGCACCTGCACAGAAAGTTTTGAGCAGATATCTCCTTTTATTCGGCCGGAATTGCAAGATGTTTGTGCATCTTCTATGTTCGTCGCGGTCAATGGCAAAAGGCGCTTATCTTCAATCTAGGTGTTTCTGCGTGCTGCTCCGGCCCAAAGAGTGCCCGGCGGAAAACGACAACGCAGGCATGTCGAGTGCCACTGTCTACACCTGCACAGAAAGTTTTGAGCAGATATCTCCTTCTATTCGGCCGGAATTGCAAGAAGTTTGTTCATCTTCTATGTTCGTCGCGGTCAATGGCAAAAGGCGCTTATCTTCAATCTAGGTGTTTCTGCGTGCTGCGCCGGCCCAAAGAGTGCCCGGCGGAAAACGACAACGCAGGCATGTCGGGTGCCACTGTCTGCACCTGCACAGAAAGTTGTGAGCAGATATCTCCTTCCGTTCGGCCGGAATTGAAATAAGTTTGTGCATCTTCAATGTTGGTCGCGGTCAATGACAAAAAGGCGCTTATCTTCAATCTAGGTGTTTCTGCGTGCTGCTCCGGCCCAAAGAGTGCCCGGCTGAAAACGACAACGCAGGCATGTCGGGTGCCACTGTCTGCACCTGCACAGAATGTTTTGAGCAGATATCTTCTTTCGTTCGGCCGGAATTGCAAGACGTTTGTGCATCTCCAATATTGGTCACGGTCAATGTCAAAAAGCTCTTATCTGCAATCTAGGTGTTTCGGCGTGCTGCGCCGGCCCAAAGAGTGCCCGGCTGAAAACGACAACGCAGGCATGTCGGGTGCCACTGTCTGCACCTGCACAGAAAGTTTTGAGCAGATATCTCCTTCCATTCGGCCGTAATTGCAAGAAGTTTGTGCATCTTCTATGTTCGTCGCGGTCAATGGCAAAAGGCGCTTATCTTCAATCTAGGTGTTTCTGCGTGCTGCGCCGGCCCAAAGAGTGCCCGGCGGAAAACGACAACGCAGGCATGTCGGGTGCCACTGTCTGCACTTGCACAGAAAGTTTTGAGCAGATATCTCCTTCCATTCGGCCGGGATTGCAAGAAGTTTGTGCATCTTCTATGTTCGTCGCGGTCAATGGCAAAAGGCGCTTATCTTCAATCTAGGTGTTTCTGCGTGCTGCTCCAGCCCAAAGAGTGCTAGGCGGAAAACGACAACGCAGGCATGTCGGGTGCCACTGTCTACACTTGCACAGAAAGTTTTGAGCAGATATCTCCTTCCATTCGGCCGGGATTGCAAGAAGTTTGTGCATCTTCTATGTTCGTCGCGGTCAATGGCAAAAGGCGCTTATCTTCAATCTTGGTGTTTCTGCGTTTCTGGTGTTTCTGCGTGGCCCAAAGAGTGCCCGGCTGAAAACGACAACGCAGGCATGTCGGGTGCCACTGTCTGCACCTGCACAGAAAGTTTTGAGCAGATATCTTCTTTCATTCGGCCGGAATTGCAAGACGTTTGTGCATCTTCAATATTGGTCACGGTCAATGTCAAAAAGCCCTTATCTGCAATCTAGGTGTTTCTGCGTACTGCGCCGGCCCAAAGATTGCCCGGCTGAAAACGACAACGCAGGCATGTCGGGTGCCACTGTCTGCACCAGCTCAGAAAGTTTTGAGCAGATATCTCCTTCCATTCGGCCGGAATTGCAAGATGTTTGTGCATCTTCTATGTTCGTCGCGGTCAATGGCAAAAGGCGCTTATCTTCAATCTAGGTGTTTCTGCGTGCTGCTCCGGCCCAAACAGTGCTCGGCGGAAAACGAAAACGCAGGCATGTCGGGTGCCACTGTCTACACCTGCACAGAAAGTTTTGAGCAGATATCTCCTTCCATTCGGCCGGAATTGCAAGAAGTTTGTGCATCTTCTATGTTCGTCGCGGTCAATGACAAAAAGGCGCTTATCTTCAATCTAGGTGTTTCAGCGTGCTGCTCCGGCCCAAAGAGTGCCCGGCTGAAAACGACAACGCAGACATGTCGGGTGCCACTCTCTGCACCTGCACAGAAAGTTGTGAGCAGATATCTCCTTCCATTCGGCCGGAATTGCAAGACGTTTGTGCATCTTCCATATTGGTCACGGTCAATGTCAAAAAGCCCTTATCTGCAATCTAGGTGTTTCTGCGTGCTGCACCGGCCCAAAGAGTGCCCGGCGGAAAACGACAACGCAGGCATGTCGGGTGCCACTGTCTACACCTGCACAGAAAATTGTGAGCAGATATCTCCTTCCGTTCGGCCGGAATTGAAAGAAGTTTGTGCATCTTCAATGTTGGTCGCGGTCAATGACAAAAAGACGCTTATCTTCAATCTAGGTGTTTCTGCGTGCTGATCCGGCCCAAAGAGTGCCCGGCTGAAAACGACAACGCAGGCATGTCGGGTGCCACTGTCTGCACCTGCACAGAATGTTTTGAGCAGATATCTTCTTTCGTTCGGCCGGAATTGCAAGAAGTTTGTGCATCTTCTATGTTCGTCGCGGTCAATGGCAAAAGGCGCTTATCTTCAATCTAGGTGTTTCTGCGTGCTGCTCCGGCCCAAAGAGTGCCCGGCGGAAAACGACAACGCACGCATGTCGGGTGCCACTGTCTACACTTGCACAGAAAGTTTTAAGCAGATATCTCCTTCCATTCGGCCGGGATTGCAAGAAGTTTGTGCATCTTCTATGTTCGTCGCGGTCAATGGCAAAAGGCGCTTATCTTCAATCTAGGTGTTTCTGCGTGCTGCGCCGGCCCAAAGAGTGCCCGGCAGAAAACGACAACGCAGGCATGTCGGGTGCCACTGTCTGCACCTGCACAGAAAGTTGTGAGCAGATATCTCCTTCCATTCAGCCGGAATTGCAAGACGTTTGTGCATCTTCAATATTGGTCACGGTCAATGTCAAAAAGCCCTTATCTGGAATCTAGGTGTTTCTGCGTGCTGCGCCGGCCCAATGAGTGCCCGGCTGAAAACGACAACGCAGGCATGTCGGGTGCCACTGTCTGCACCAGCTCAGAAAGTTTTGAGCAGATATCTCCTTCCATTCGGCCGGAATTGCAAGAAGTTTGTGCATCTTCTATGTTCGTCGCGGTCAATGGCAAAAGGCGCTTATCTTCAATCTAGGTGTTTCTGCGTGCTGCTCCGGCCCAAAGAGTGCCCGGCGGAAAACGACAACGCAGGCATGTCGGGTGCCACTGTCTACACTTGCACAGAAAGTTTTAAGCAGATATCTCCTTCCATTCGGCCGGGATTGCAAGAAGTTTGTGCATCTTCTATGTGCGTCGCGGTCAATGGCAAAAGGCGCTTATCTTCAATCTAGGTGTTTCTGCGTGCTGCGCCGTCCCAAAGAGTGCCCGGCGGAAAACGACAACGCAGGCATGTCGAGTGCCACAGTCTACACCTGCACAGAAAGTTTTGAGCAGATATCTCCTTCTATTCCGCCGGAATTGCAAGAAGTTTGTGCATCTTCTATGTTCGTCGCGGTCAATGGCAAAAGGCGCTTATCTTCAATCCAGGTGTTTCTGCGTGCTGCGCCGGCCCAAAGAGTGCCCGGCGGAAAACGACAACGCAGGCATGTCGGGTGCCACTGTCTGCACCTGCACAGAAAGTTGTGAGCAGATATCTCCTTCCTTTCGGCCGGAATTGAAAGAAGTTTGTGCATCTTCAATGTTGGTCGCGGTCAATGACAAAAAGGCGCTTATCTTCAATCTAGGTGTTTCTGCGTGCTGCTCCGGCCCAAAGAGTGCCCGGCTGAAAACGACAATGCAGGCATTTCGGGTGCCACTGTCTGCACCTGCACAGAATGTTTTGAGCAGATATCTTCTTTCGTTCGGCCGGAATTTCAAGACGTTTGTGCATCTTCAATATTGATCACTCTCAATGTCAAAAAGCCATTATCTGCAATCTAGGTGTTTCTGCGTGCTGCGCCGGCCCAAAGAGTGCCCGGCTGAAAACGACAACGCAGTCATGTCGGGTGCCACTGTCTGCACCAGCTCAGAAAGTTTTGAGCAGATATCTCCTTCCATTCGGCCGGAATTGCAAGAAGTTTGTGCATCTTCTATGTTCGTCGCGGTCAATGGCAAAAGGCGCTTATCTTCAATCTAGGTTTTTCTGCGTGCTGCGCCGGCCCAAAGAGAGCCCGGCGGAAAACGACAACGCAGGCATGTCGGGTGCCACTGTCTACACCTGCACAGAAAACTGTGAGCAGATATCTCCTTCCGTTCGGCCGGAATTGCCAGACGTTTGTGCATCTTCAATATTGGTCACGTTCAATGTCAAAAAGCCCTTATCTGCAATCTAGGTGTTTCTGCGTGCTGCGCCGGCCCAAAGAGTGCCCGGCTGAAAACGACAACGCAGGCATGTCGGGTGCCACTCTCTGCACCTGCACAGAAAGTTGTGAGCAGATATCTCCTTCCATTCGGCCGGAATTGCAAGACGTTTGTGCATCTTCCATATTGGTCAAGGTCAATGTCAAAAAGCCCTTATCTGCAATCTAGGTGTTTCTGCGTGCTGCGCCGGCCCAAAGAGTGCCCGGCTGAAATCGACAACGCAGGCATGTCGGGTGCCACTGTCTGCACCAGCTCAGAAAGTTTTGAGCAGATATCTCCTTCCATTCGGCCGGAATTGCAAGATGTTTGTGCATCTTCTATGTTCGTCGCGGTCAATGGCAAAAGGCGCTTATCTTCAATCTAGGTGTTTCTGCGTGCTGCGCCGGCCCAAAGAGTGCCCGGCGGAAAACGACAACGCTGGCATGTCGAGTGCCACTGTCTACACCTGCACAGAAAGTTTTGAGCAGATATCTCCTTCTATTCCGCCGGAATTGCAAGAAGTTTGTGCATCTTCTATGTTCGTCGCGGTCAATGGCAAAAGGCGCTTATCTTCAATCTAGGTGTTTCTGCGTGCTGCGCCGGCCCAAAGAGTGCCCGGCGGAAAACGACAACGCAGGCATGTCGGGTGCCACTGTCTGCACCTGCACAGAAAGTTGTGAGCAGATATCTCCTTCCGTTCGGCCGGAATTGAAAGAAGTTTGTGCATCTTCAATGTTGGTCGCGGTCAATGACAAAAAGGCGCTTATCTTCAATCTAGGTGTTTCTGCGTGCTGCTCCGGCCCAAAGAGTGCCCGGCTGAAAACGACAATGCAGGCATGTCGGGTGCCACTGTCTGCACCTGCACAGAAAGTTTTGAGCAGATATCTTCTTTCGTTCGGCCGGAATTGCAAGACGTTTGTGCATCTTTAATATTGGTCACGGTCAATGTCAAAAAGCCCTTATCTTCAATCTAGGTGTTTCTGCGTGCTGCGCCGGCCCAAAGAGTGCCCGGCTGAAAACGACAACGCAGGCATGTCGGGTGCCACTCTCTGCACCTGCACAGAAAGTTTTGAGCAGATATCTCCTTTTATTCGGCCGGAATTGCAAGATGTTTGTGCATCTTCTATGTTCGTCGCGGTCAATGGCAAAAGGCGCTTATCTTCAATCTAGGTGTTTCTGCGTGCTGCTCCGGCCCAAAGAGTGCCCGGCGGAAAACGACAACGCAGGCATGTCGAGTGCCACTGTCTACACCTGCACAGAAAGTTTTGAGCAGATATCTCCTTCTATTCGGCCGGAATTGCAAGAAGTTTGTGCATCTTCTATGTTCGTCGCGGTCAATGGCAAAAGGCGCTTATCTTCAATCTAGGTGTTTCTGCGTGCTGCGCCGGCCCAAAGAGTGCCCGGCGGAAAACGACAACGCAGGCATGTCGGGTGCCACTGTCTGCACCTGCACAGAAAGTTGTGAGCAGATATCTCCTTCCGTTCGGCCGGAATTGAAATAAGTTTGTGCATCTTCAATGTTGGTCGCGGTCAATGACAAAAAGGCGCTTATCTTCAATCTAGGTGTTTCTGCGTGCTGCTCCGGCCCAAAGAGTGCCCGGCTGAAAACGACAACGCAGGCATGTCGGGTGCCACTGTCTGCACCTGCACAGAATGTTTTGAGCAGATATCTTCTTTCGTTCGGCCGGAATTGCAAGACGTTTGTGCATCTCCAATATTGGTCACGGTCAATGTCAAAAAGCTCTTATCTGCAATCTAGGTGTTTCGGCGTGCTGCGCCGGCCCAAAGAGTGCCCGGCTGAAAACGACAACGCAGGCATGTCGGGTGCCACTGTCTGCACCTGCACAGAAAGTTTTGAGCAGATATCTCCTTCCATTCGGCCGTAATTGCAAGAAGTTTGTGCATCTTCTATGTTCGTCGCGGTCAATGGCAAAAGGCGCTTATCTTCAATCTAGGTGTTTCTGCGTGCTGCGCCGGCCCAAAGAGTGCCCGGCGGAAAACGACAACGCAGGCATGTCGGGTGCCACTGTCTGCACTTGCACAGAAAGTTTTGAGCAGATATCTCCTTCCATTCGGCCGGGATTGCAAGAAGTTTGTGCATCTTCTATGTTCGTCGCGGTCAATGGCAAAAGGCGCTTATCTTCAATCTAGGTGTTTCTGCGTGCTGCTCCAGCCCAAAGAGTGCTAGGCGGAAAACGACAACGCAGGCATGTCGGGTGCCACTGTCTACACTTGCACAGAAAGTTTTGAGCAGATATCTCCTTCCATTCGGCGGGGATTGCAAGAAGTTTGTGCATCTTCTATGTTCGTCGCGGTCAATGGCAAAAGGCGCTTATCTTCAATCTTGGTGTTTCTGCGTGCTGCTCCGGCCCAAAGAGTGCCCGGCTGAAAACGACAACGCAGGCATGTCGGGTGCCACTGTCTGCACCTGCACAGAAAGTTTTGAGCAGATATCTTCTTTCATTCGGCCGGAATTGCAAGACGTTTGTGCATCTTCAATATTGGTCACGGTCAATGTCAAAAAGCCCTTATCTGCAATCTAGGTGTTTCTGCGTACTGCGCCGGCTCAAAGAGTGCCCGGCTGAAAACGACAACGCAGGCATGTCGGGTGCCACTGTCTGCACCAGCTCAGAAAGTTTTGAGCAGATATCTCCTTCCATTCGGCCGGAATTGCAAGATGTTTGTGCATCTTCTATGTTCGTCGCGGTCAATGGCAAAAGGCGCTTATCTTCAATCTAGGTGTTTCTGCGTGCTGCTCCGGCCCAAACAGTGCTCGGCGGAAAACGAAAACGCAGGCATGTCGGGTGCCACTGTCTACACCTGCACAGAAAGTTTTGAGCAGATATCTCCTTCCATTCGGCCGGAATTGCAAGAAGTTTGTGCATCTTCTATGTTCGTCGCGGTCAATGACAAAAAGGCGCTTATCTTCAATCTAGGTGTTTCAGCGTGCTGCTCCGGCCCAAAGAGTGCCCGGCTGAAAACGACAACGCAGGCATGTCGGGTGCCACTCTCTGCACCTGCACAGAAAGTTGTGAGCAGATATCTCCTTCCATTCGGCCGGAATTGCAAGACGTTTGTGCATCTTCCATATTGGTCACGGTCAATGTCAAAAAGCCCTTATCTGCAATCTAGGTGTTTCTGCGTGCTGCACCGGCCCAAAGAGTGCCCGGCGGAAAACGACAACGCAGGCATGTCGGGTGCCACTGTCTACACCTGCACAGAAAATTGTGAGCAGATATCTCCTTCCGTTCGGCCGGAATTGAAAGAAGTTTGTGCATCTTCAATGTTGGTCGCGGTCAATGACAAAAAGACGCTTATCTTCAATATAGGTGTTTCTGCGTGCTGATCCGGCCCAAAGAGTGCCCGGCTGAAAACGACAACGCAGGCATGTCGGGTGCCACTGTCTACACCTGCACAGAAAGTTTTGAGCAGATATCTCCTTCTATTCGGCCGGAATTGCAAGAAGTTTGTGCATCTTCTATGTTCGTCGCGGTCAATGGCAAAAGGCGCTTATCTTCAATCTAGGTGTTTCTGCGTGCTGCGCCGGCCCAAAGAGTGCCCGGCGGAAAACGACAACGCAGGCATGTCGGGTGCCACTGTCTGCACCTGCACAGAAAGTTGTGAGCAGATATCTCCTTCCGTTCGGCCGGAATTGAAATAAGTTTGTGCATCATCAATGTTGGTCGCGGTCAATGACAAAAAGGCGCTTATCTTCAATCTAGGTGTTTCTGCGTGCTGCTCCGGCCCAAAGAGTGCCCGGCTGAAAACGACAACGCAGGCATGTCGGGTGCCACTGTCTGCACCTGCACAGAATGTTTTGAGCAGATATCTTCTTTCGTTCGGCCGGAATTGCAAGACGTTTGTGCATCTCCAATATTGGTCACGGTCAATGTCAAAAAGCTCTTATCTGCAATCTAGGTGTTTCGGCGTGCTGCGCCGTCCCAAAGAGTGCCCGGCTGAAAACGACAACGCAGGCATGTCGGGTGCCACTGTCTGCACCTGCACAGAAAGTTTTGAGCAGATATCTCCTTCCATTCGGCCGGAATTGCAAGATGTTTGTGCATCTTCTATGTTCGTCGCGGTCAATGGCAAAAGGCGCTTATCTTCAATCTAGGTGTTTCTGCGTGCTGCGCCGGCCCAAAGAGTGCCCGGCGGAAAACGACAACGCAGGCATGTCGGGTGCCACTGTCTACACCTGCACAGAAAATTGTGAGCAGATATCTCCTTCCATTCGGCCGGAATTGCAAGACGTTTGTTCATCTTCCAAATTGGTCACGGTCAATGTCAAAAAGCCCTTATCTGCAATCTAGGTGTTTCTGCGTGCTGCGCCGGCCCAAAGAGTTCCCGGCTGAAAACGACAACGCAGGCATGTCGGGTGCCACTGTCTGCACCAGCTCAGAAAGTTTTGAGCAGATATCTCCTTCCATTCGGCTGGAATTGCAAGAAGTTTGTGCATCTTCTATGTTCGTCGCGGTCAATGGCAAAAGGCGCTAATCTTCAATCTAGGTGTTTCTGCGTGCTGCTCCGGCCCAAAGAGTGCCCGGCGGAAAACGACAACGCAGGCATGTCGGGTGCCACTGTCTACACTTGCACAGAAAGTTTTGAGCAGATATCTCCTTCCATTCGGCCGGGATTGCAAGAAGTTTGTGCATCTTCTATGTTCGTCGCGGTCAATGGCAAAAGGCGCTTATCTTCAATCTAGGTGTTTCTGCGTGCTGCGCCGGCCCAAAGAGTGCCCGGCGGAAAACGACAACGCAGGCATGTCGGGTGCCACTGTCTGCACCTGCACAGAAAGTTGTGAGCAGATATCTCCTTCCGTTCGGCCGGAATTAAAATAAGTTTGTGCATCTTCTATGTTCGTCGCGGTCAATGGCGAAAGGCGCTTATCTTCAATCTAGGTGTTTCTGCGTGCTGCTCCGGCCCAAAGAGTGCCCGGCGGAAAACGACAACGCAGGCATGTCGGGTGCCACTGTCTGCACCTGCACAGAAAGTTTTGAGCAGATATCTTCTTTCATTCGGCCGGAATTGCAAGACGTTTGCGCATCTTCAATATTGGTCACGGTCAATGTCAAAAAGCCCTTATCTGCAATCTAGGTGTTTCTGCGTGCTGCGCCGGCCCAAAGAGTGCCCGGCTGAAAACGACAACGCAGGCATGTCGGGTGCCACTGTCTGCACCAGCTCAGAAAGTTTTGAGCAGATATCTCCTTCCATTCGGCCGGAATTGCAAGAAGTTTGTGCATCTTCTATGTTCGTCGCGGTCAATGGCAAAAGGCGCTTATCTTCAATCTAGGTGTTTCTGCGTGCTGCGCCGGCCCAAAGAGTGCCCGGCGGAAAACGACAACGCAGGCATGTCGGGTGCCACTGTCTGCACCTGCACAGAAAGTTGTGAGCAGATATCTCCTTCCGTTCGGCCGGAATTGAAAGAAGTTTGTGCATCTTCAATGTTGGTCGCGGTCAATGACAAAAAGACGCTTATCTTCAATCTAGGTGTTTCTGCGTGCTGCTCCGGCCCAAAGAGTGCCCGGCTGAAAACGACAACGCAGGCATGTCGGGTGCCACTGTCTGCACCTGCACAGAATGTTTTGAGCAGATATCTTCTTTCGTTCGGCCGGAATTGCAAGAAGTTTGTGCATCTTCTATGTTCGTCGCGGTCAATGGCAAAAGGCGCTTATCTTCAATCTAGGTGTTTCTGCGTGCTGCTCCGGCCCAAAGAGTGCCCGGCGGAAAACGACAACGCAGGCATGTCGGGTGCCACTGTCTACACTTGCACAGAAAGTTTTAAGCAGATATCTCCTTCCATTCGGCCGGGATTGCAAGAAGTTTGTGCATCTTCTATGTTCGTCGCGGTCAATGGCAAAAGGCGCTTATCTTCAATCTAGGTGTTTCTGCGTGCTGCGCCGTCCCAAAGAGTGCCCGGCGGAAAACGACAACGCAGGCATGTCGAGTGCCACAGTCTACACCTGCACAGAAAGTTTTGAGCAGATATCTCCTTCTATTCCGCCGGAATTGCAAGAAGTTTGTGCATCTTCTATGTTCGTCGCGGTCAATGGCAAAAGGCGCTTATCTTCAATCCAGGTGTTTCTGCGTGCTGCGCCGGTCCAAAGAGTGCCCGGCGGAAAACGACAACGCAGGCATGTCGGGTGCCACTGTCTACACCTGCACAGAAAACTGTGAGCAGATATCTCCTTCCGTTCGGCCGGAATTGCCAGACGTTTGTGCATCTTCAATATTGGTCACGGTCAATGTCAAAAAGCCCTTATCTGCAATCTAGGTGTTTCTGCGTGCTGCGCCGGCCCAAAGAGTGCCCGGCTGAAAACGACAACGCAGGCATGTCGGGTGCCACTGTCTGCACCAGCTCAGAAAGTTTTGAGAAGATATCTCCTTCCATTCGGCCGGGATTGCAAGAAGTTTGTGCATCTTCTATGTTCGTCGCGGTCAATGGCAAAAGGCGCTTATCTTCAATCTAGGTGTTTCTGCGTGCTGCTCCGGCCCAAAGAGTGCTCGGCGGAAAACGACAACGCAGGCATGTCGGGTGCCACTGTCTACACCTGCACAGAAAGTTTTGAGCAGATATCTCCTTCCATTCGGCCGGAATTGCAAGAAGTTTGTGCATCTTCTATGTTCGTCGCGGTCAATGGCAAAAGGCGCTTATCTTCAATCTAGGTGTTTCTGCGTGCTGCGCCGGCCCAAAGAGTGCCCGGCGGAAAACGACAACGCAGGCATGTCGGGTACCACTGTCTACACCTGCACAGAAAATTGTGAGCAGATATCTCCTTCCGTTCGGCCGGAATTGCAAGACGTTTGTGCATCTTCAATATTGGTCACGGTCAATGTCAAAAAGCCCTTATCTGCAATCTAGGTGTTTCTGCGTGCTGCGCCAGCCCAAAGAGTGCCCGGCTGAAAACGACAACGCAGGCAAGTCGGGTGCCACTGTCTGCACCAGCTCAGAAAGTTTTGAGCAGATATCTCCTTCCATTCGGCCGGAATTGCAAGAAGTTTGTGCATCTTCTATGTTCGACGCGGTCAATGGCAAAAGGCGCTTATCTTCAATCTAGGTGTTTCTGCGTGCTGCTCCGGCCCAAAGAGTGCTCGGCGGAAAACGACAACGCAGGCATGTCGGGTGCCACTGTCTACACCTGCACAGAAAGTTTTGAGCAGATATCTCCTTCCATTCGGCCGGAATTGCAAGAAGTTTGTGCATCTTCTATGTTCGTCGCGGTCAATGGCAAAAGGCGCTTATCTTCAATCTAGGTGTTTCTGCGTGCTGCTCCGGCCCAAAGAGTGCCCGGCGGAAAACGACAAAGCAGGCATGTCGAGTTCCACTGTCTACACCTGCACAGAAAGTTTTGAGCAGATATCTCCTTCTATTCCGCCGGAATTGCAAGAAGTTTGTGCATCTTCTATGTTCGTCGCGGTCAATGGCAAAAGGCGCTTATCTTCAATCTAGGTGTTTCTGCGTGCTGCTCCAGCCCAAAGAGTGCCCGGCGGAAAACGACAACGCAGGCATGTCGGGTGCCACTGTCTACACTTGCACAGAAAGTTTTGAGCAGATATCTCCTTCCATTCGGCCGGGATTGCAAGAAGTTTGTGCATCTTCTATGTTCGTCGCGGTCAATGGCAAAAGGCGCTTATCTTCAATCTAGGTGTTTCTGCGTGCTGCTCCGGCCCAAAGAGTGCCCGGCTGAAAACGACAACGCAGGCATGTCGGGTGCCACTGTCTGCACCAGCTCAGAAAGTTTTGAGCAGATATCTCCTTCCATTCGGCCGGAATTGCAAGATGTTTGTGCATCTTCTATGTTCGTCGCGGTCAATGGCAAAAGGCGCTTATCTTCAATCTAGGTGTTTCTGCGTGCTGCTCCGGCCCAAAGAGTGCTCGGCGGAAAACGACAACGCAGGCATGTCGGGTGCCACTGTCTACACCTGCACAGAAAGTTTTGAGCAGATATCTCCTTCCATTCGGCCGGAATTGCAAGAAGTTTGTGCATCTTCTATGTTCGTCGCGGTCAATGGCAAAAGGCGCTTATCTTCAATCTAGGTGTTTCTGCGTGCTGCGCCGGCCCAAAGAGTGCCCGGCGGAAAACGACAACGGAGGCATGTCGGGTGCCAATGTCTGCACCTGCACAGAAAGTTTTGAGCAGATATCTCCTTCCATTCGGCCGGAATTGCAAGAAGTTTGTGCATCTTCTATGTTCGTCGCGGTCAATGGCAAAAGGCGCTTATCTTCAATCTAGGTGTTTCTGCGTGCTGCTCCGGCCCAAAGAGTGCCCGGCGGAAAACGACAAAGCAGGCATGTCGAGTTCCACTGTCTACACCTGCACAGAAAGTTTTGAGCAGATATCTCCTTCTATTCCGCCGGAATTGCAAGAAGTTTGTGCATCTTCTATGTTCGTCGCGGTCAATGGCAAAAGGCGCTTATCTTCAATCTAGGTGTTTCTGCGTGCTGCGCCGGCCCAAAGAGTGCCCGGCAGAAAACGACAACGCAGGCATGTCGGGTGCCACTGTCTGCACCTGCACAGAAAGTTGTGAGCAGATATCTCCTTCCATTCAGCCGGAATTGCAAGACGTTTGTGCATCTTCAATATTGGTCACGATCAATGTCAAAAAGCCCTTATCTGGCATGTCGGGTGCCACTGTCTGCACCTGCACAGAAAGTTGTGAGCAGATATCTCCTTCCATTCGGCTGGAATTGCAAGAAGTTTGTGCATCTTCTATGTTCGTCGCGGTCAATGGCAAAAGGCGCTTATCTTCAATCTAGGTATTTCTGCGTGCTGCTCCGGCCCAAAGAGTGCCCGGCGGAAAACGACAACGCAGGCATGTCGGGTGCCACTGTCTACACTTGCACAGAAAGTTTTGAGCAGATATCTCCTTCCATTCGGCCGGGATTGCAAGAAGTTTGTGCAACTTCTATGTTCGTCGCGGTCAATGGCAAAAGGCGCTTATCTTCAATCTAGGTGTTTCTGCGTGCTGCTCCGGCCCAAAGAGTGCCCGGCGGAAAACGACAACGCAGGCATGTCGAGTGCCACTGTCTACACCTGCACAGAAAGTTTTGAGCAGATATCTCCTTCCATTCGGCCGGAATTGCAAGAAGTTTGTGCATCTTCTATGTTCGTCGCGGTCAATGGCAAAAGGCGCTTATCTTCAATCTAGGTGTTTCTGCGTGCTGCGCCGGCCCAAAGAGTGCCCGGCGGAAAACGACAACGGAGGCATGTCGGGTGCCAATGTCTGCACCTGCACAGAAAGTTTTGAGCAGATATCTCCTTCCATTCGGCCGGAATTGCAAGAAGTTTGTGCATCTTCTATGTTCGTCGCGGTCAATGGCAAAAGGCGCTTATCTTCAATCTAGGTGTTTCTGCGTGCTGCTCCGGCCCAAAGAGTGCCCGGCGGAAAACGACAAAGCAGGCATGTCGAGTTCCACTGTCTACACCTGCACAGAAAGTTTTGAGCAGATATCTCCTTCTATTCCGCCGGAATTGCAAGACGTTTGTGCATCTTCCAAATTGGTCAAGGTCAATGTCAAAAAGCCCTTATCTGCAATCTAGGTGTTTCTGCGTGCTGCGCCGGCCCAAAGAGTTCCCGGCTGAAAACGACAACGCAGGCATGTCGGGTGCCACTGTCTGCACCAGCTCAGAAAGTTTTGAGCAGATATCTCCTTCCATTCGGCTGGAATTGCAAGAAGTTTGTGCATCTTCTATGTTCGTCGCGGTCAATGGCAAAAGGCGCTTATCTTCAATCTAGGTGTTTCTGCGTGCTGCGCCGGCCAAAAGAGTGCCCGGCGGAAAACGACAACGCAGGCATGTCGGGTGCCACTGTCTACACTTGCACAGAAAGTTTTGAGCAGATATCTCCTTCCATTCGGCCGGGATTGCAAGAAGTTTGTGCATCTTCTATGTTCGTCGCGGTCAATGGCAAAAGGCGCTTATCTTCAATCTAGGTGTTTCTGCGTGCTGCGCCGGCCCAAAGAGTGCCCGGTGGAAAACGACAACGCAGGCATGTCGGGTGCCACTGTCTGCACCTGCACAGAAAGTTGTGAGCAGATATCTCCTTCCGTTCGGCCGGAATTAAAATAAGTTTGTGCATCTTCAATGTTGGTCGCGGTCAATGACAAAAAGGCGCTTATCTTCAATCTAGGTGTTTCTGCGTGCTGCTCCGGCCCAAAGAGTGCCCGGCTGAAAACGACAACGCAGGCATGTCGGGTGCCACTGTCTGCACCTGCACAGAAAGTTTTGAGCAGATATCTTCTTTCATTCGGCCGGAATTGCAAGACGTTTGTGCATCTTCAATATTGGTCACGGTCAATGTCAAAAAGCCCTTATCTGCAATCTAGGTGTTTCTGCGTGCTGCGCCGGCCCAAAGAGTGCCCGGCTGAAAACGACAACGCAGGCATGTCGGGTGCCACTGTCTGCACCAGCTCAGAAAGTTTTGAGCAGATATCTCCTTCCATTCGGCCGGAATTGCAAGATGTTTGTGCATCTTCTATGTTCGTCGCGGTCAATGGCAAAAGGCGCTTATCTTCAATCTAGGTGTTTCTGCGTGCTGCGCCGGCCCAAAGAGTGCCCGGCGGAAAACGACAACGCAGGCATGTCGTGTGCCCATGTCTACACCTGCACAGAAAATTGTGAGCAGATATCTCCTTCCGTTCGGCCGGAATTGAAAGAAGTTTGTGCATCTTCAATGTTGGTCGCGGTCAATGACAAAAAGACGCTTATCTTCAATCTAGGTGTTTCTGCGTGCTGCTCCGGCCCAAAGAGTGCCCGGCTGAAAACGACAACGCAGGCATGTCGGGTGCCACTGTCTGCACCTGCACAGAATGTTTTGCGCAGATATCTTCTTTCGTTCGGCCGGAATTGCAAGAAGTTTGTGCATCTTCTATGTTCGTCGCGGTCAATGGCAAAAGGCGCTTATCTTCAATCTAGGTGTTTCTGCGTGCTGCTCCGGCCCAAAGAGTGCCCGGCGGAAAACGACAACGCAGGCATGTCGGGTGCCACTGTCTACACTTGCAGAGAAAGTTTTAAGCAGATATCTCCTTCCATTCGGCCGGGATTGCAAGAAGTTTGTGCATCTTCTATGTTCGTCGCGGTCACTGGCAAAAGGCGCTTATCTTCAATCTAGGTGTTTCTGCGTGCTGCGCCGGCCCAAAGAGTGCCCGGCGGAAAACGACAACGCAGGCATGTCGAGTGCCACTGTCTACACCTGCACAGAAAGTTTTGAGCAGATATCTCCTTCTATTCCGCCGGAATTGCAAGAAGTTTGTGCATCTTCTATGTTCGTCGCGGTCAATGGCAAAAGGCGCTTATCTTCAATCCAGGTGTTTCTGCGTGCTGCTCCGGCCCAAAGAGTGCCCGGCTGAAAACGACAACGCAGGCATGTCGGGTGCCACTGTCTGCACCTGCACAGAATGTTTTGAGCAGATATCTTCTTTCGTTCGGCCGGAATTGCAAGAAGTTTGTGCATCTTCTATGTTCGTCGCGGTCAATGGCAAAAGGCGCTTATCTTCAATCTAGGTGTTTCTGCGTGCTGCTCCGGCCCAAAGAGTGCCCGGCGGAAAACGACAACGCAGGCATGTCGGGTGCCACTGTCTACACTTGCACAGAAAGTTTTAAGCAGATATCTCCTTCCATTCGGCCGGGATTGCAAGAAGTTTGTGCATCTTCTATGTTCGTCGCGGTCAATGGCAAAAGGCGCTTATCTTCAATCTAGGTGTTTCTGCGTGCTGCGCCGGCCCAAAGAGTGCCCGGCGGAAAACGACAACGCAGGCATGTCGAGTGCCACTGTCTACACCTGCACAGAAAGTTTTGAGCAGATATCTCCTTCTATTCCGCCGGAATTGCAAGAAGTTTGTGCATCTTCTATGTTCGTCGCGGTCAATGGCAAAAGGCGCTTATCTTCAATCCAGGTGTTTCTGCGTGCTGCGTCGGCCCAAAGAGTGCCCGGCTGAAAACGACAATGCAGGCATGTCGGGTGCCACTGTCTGCACCTGCACAGAATGTTTTGAGCAGATATCTTCTTTCGTTCGGCCGGAGTTTCAAGACGTTTGTGCATCTTCAATATTGGTCACTCTCAATGTCAAAAAGCCCTTATCTGCAATCTAGGTGTTTCTGCGTGCTGCGCCGGCCCAAAGAGTTCCCGGCTGAAAACGACAACGCAGGCATGTCGGGTGCCACTGTCTGCACCAGCTCAGAAAGTTTTGAGCAGATATCTCCTTCCATTCGGCTGGAATTGCAAGAAGTTTGTGCATCTTCTATGTTCGTCGCGGTCAATGGCAAAAGGCGCTTATCTTCAATCTAGGTGTTTCTGCGTGCTGCTCCGGCCCAAAGAGTGCCCGGCGGAAAACGACAACGCAGGCATGTCGGGTGCCACTGTCTACACTTGCACAGAAAGTTTTGAGCAGATATCTCCTTCCATTCGGCCGGGATTGCAAGAAGTTTGTGCAACTTCTATGTTCGTCGCGGTCAATGGCAAAAGGCGCTTATCTTCAATCTAGGTGTTTCTGCGTGCTGCTCCGGCCCAAAGAGTGCCCGGCGGAAAACGACAACGCAGGCATGTCGAGTGCCACTGTCTACACCTGCACAGAAAGTTTTGAGCAGATATCTCCTTCTATTCGGCCGGAATTGCAAGAAGTTTGTGCATCTTCTATGTTCGTCGCGGTCAATGGCAAAAGGCGCTTATCTTCAATCTAGGTGTTTCTGCGTGCTGCGCCGGCCCAAAGAGTGCCCGGCGGAAAACGACAACGCAGGCATGTCGGGTGCCACTGTCTGCACCTGCACAGAAAGTTGTGAGCAGATATCTCCTTCCATTCGGCCGGAATTGCAAGACGTTTGTGCATCTTCCATATTGGTCACGGTCAATGTCAAAAAGCCCTTATCTGCAATCTAGGTGTTTCTGCGTGCTGCGCCGGCCCAAAGAGTTCCCGGCTGAAAACGACAACGCAGGCATGTCGGGTGCCACTGTCTGCACCAGCTCAGAAAGTTTTGAGCAGATATCTCCTTCCATTCGGCTGGAATTGCAAGAAGTTTGTGCATCTTCTATGTTCGTCGCGGTCAATGGCAAAAGGCGCTTATCTTCAATCTAGGTGTTTCTGCGTGCTGCGCCGGCCCAAAGAGTGCCCGGCGGAAAACGACAACGCAGGCATGTCGGGTGCCACTGTCTACACCTGCACAGAAAATTGTGAGCAGATATCTCCTTCCATTCGGCCGGAATTGCAAGACGTTTGTGCATCTTCCAAATTGGTCACGGTCAATGTCAAAAAGCCCTTATCTGCAATCTAGGTGTTTCTGCGTGCTGCGCCGGCCCAAAGAGTTCCCGGCTGAAAACGACAACGCAAACATGTCGGGTGCCACTGTCTGCACCAGCTCAGAAAGTTGTGAGCAGATATCTCCTTCCATTCGGCTGGAATTGCAAGAAGTTTGTGCATCTTCTATGTTCGTCGCGGTCAATGGCAAAAGGCGCTTATCTTCAATCTAGGTGTTTCTGCGTGCTGCTCCGGCCCAAAGAGTGCCCGGCGGAAAACGACAACGCAGGCATGTCGGGTGCCACTGTCTACACTTGCACAGAAAGTTTTGAGCAGATATCTCCTTCTATTCGGCCGTTATTGCAAGAAGTTTGTGCATCTTCTATGTTCGTCGCGGTCAATGGCAAAAGGCGCTTATCTTCAATCTAGGTGTTTCTGCGTGCTGCGCCGGCCCAAAGAGTGCCCGGCTGAAAACGACAACGCAGGCATGTCGGGTGCCACTGTCTGCACCAGCTCAGAAAGTTTTGAGCAGATATCTCCTTCCATTCGGCCGGAATTGCAAGATGTTTGTGCATCTTCTATGTTCGTCGCGGTCAATGGCAAAAGGCGCTTATCTTCAATCTAGGTGTTTCTGCGTGCTGCGCCGGCCCAAAGAGTGCCCGGCGGAAAACGACAACGCAGGCATGTCGGGTGCCACTGTCTACACCTGCACAGAAAATTGTGAGCAGATATCTCCTTCCATTCGGCCGGAATTGCAAGACGTTTGTGCATCTTCCAAATTGGTCACGGTCAATGTCAAAAAGCCCTTATCTGCAATCTAGGTGTTTCTGCGTGCTGCGCCGGCCCAAAGAGTTCCCGGCTGAAAACGACAACGCAGGCATGTCGGGTGCCACTGTCTGCACCAGCTCAGAAAGTTTTGAGCAGATATCTCCTTCCATTCGGCTGGAATTGCAAGAAGTTTGTGCATCTTCTATGTTCGTCGCGGTCAATGGCAAAAGGCGCTTATCTTCAATCTAGGTGTTTCTGCGTGCTGCGCCGGCCAAAAGAGTGCCCGGCGGAAAACGACAACGCAGGCATGTCGGGTGCCACTGTCTACACTTGCACAGAAAGTTGTGAGCAGATATCTCCTTCCGTTCGGCCGGAATTAAAATAAGTTTGTGCATCTTCAATGTTGGTCGCGGTCAATGACAAAAAGGCGCTTATCTTCAATCTAGGTGTTTCTGCGTGCTGCTCCGGCCCAAAGAGTGCCCGGCTGAAAACGACAACGCAGGCATGTCGGGTGCCACTGTCTGCACCTGCACAGAAAGTTTTGAGCAGATATCTTCTTTCATTCGGCCGGAATTGCAAGACGTTTGTGCATCTTCAATATTGGTCACGGTCAATGTCAAAAAGCCCTTATCTGCAATCTAGGTGTTTCTGCGTGCTGCGCCGGCCCAAAGAGTGCCCGGCTGAAAACGACAACGCAGGCATGTCGGGTGCCACTGTCTGCACCAGCTCAGAAAGTTTTGAGCAGATATCTCCTTCCATTCGGCCGGAATTGCAAGATGTTTGTGCATCTTCTATGTTCGTCGCGGTCAATGGCAAAAGGCGCTTATCTTCAATCTAGGTGTTTCTGCGTGCTGCGCCGGCCCAAAGAGTGCCCGGCGGAAAACGACAACGCAGGCATGTCGGGTGCCCATGTCTACACCTGCACAGAAAATTGTGAGCAGATATCTCCTTCCGTTCGGCCGGAATTGAAAGAAGTTTGTGCATCTTCAATGTTGGTCGCGGTCAATGACAAAAAGACGCTTATCTTCAATCTAGGTGTTTCTGCGTACTGCTCCGGCCCAAAGAGTGCCCGGCTGAAAACGACAACGCAGGCATGTCGGGTGCCACTGTCTGCACCTGCACAGAATGTTTTGAGCAGATATCTTCTTTCGTTCGGCCGGAATTGCAAGAAGTTTGTGCATCTTCTATGTTCGTCGCGGTCAATGGCAAAAGGCGCTTATCTTCAATCTAGGTGTTTCTGCGTGCTGCTCCGGCCCAAAGAGTGCCCGGCGGAAAACGACAACGCAGGCATGTCGGGTGCCACTGTCTGCACCTGCACAGAAAGTTTTGAGCAGATATCTCCTTCCATTCGGCCGGGATTGCAAGAAGTTTGTGCATCTTCTATGTTCGTCGCGGTCAATGGCAAAAGGCGCTTATCTTCAATCTAGGTGTTTCTGCGTGCTGCGCCGGCCCAAAGAGTGCCCGGCGGAAAACGACAACGCAGGCATGTCGAGTGCCACTGTCTACACCTGCACAGAAAGTTTTGAGCAGATATCTCCTTCTATTCCGCCGGAATTGCAAGAAGTTTGTGCATCTTCTATGTTCGTCGCGGTCAATGGCAAAAGGCGCTTATCTTCAATCCAGGTGTTTCTGCGTGCTGCGCCGGCCCAAAGAGTGCCCGGCGGAAAACGACAACGCAGGCATGTCGGGTGCCACTGTCTGCACCTGCACAGAAAGTTGTGAGCAGATATCTCCTTCCTTTCGGCCGGAATTGAAAGAAGTTTGTGCATCTTCAATGTTGGTCGCGGTCAATGACAAAAAGGCGCTTATCTTCAATCTAGGTGTTTCTGCGTGCTGCTCCGGCCCAAAGAGTGCCCGGCTGAAAACGACAATGCAGGCATGTCGGGTGCCACTGTCTGCACCTGCACAGAATGTTTTGAGCAGATATCTTCTTTCGTTCGGCCGGAATTTCAAGACGTTTGTGCATCTTCAATATTGGTCACTCTCAATGTCAAAAAGCCTTTATCTGCAATCTAGGTGTTTCTGCGTGCTGCGCCGGCCCAAAGAGTGCCCGGCTGAAAACGACAACGCAGTCATGTCGGGTGCCACTGTCTGCCCCAGCTCAGAAAGTTTTGAGCAGATATCTCCTTCCATTCGGCCGGAATTGCAAGAAGTTTGTGCATCTTCTATGTTCGTCGCGGTCAATGGCAAAAGGCGCTTATCTTCAATCTAGGTGTTTCTGCGTGCTGCGCCGGCCCAAAGAGTGCCCGGCGGAAAACGACAACGCAGGCATGTCGGGTGCCACTGTCTACACCTGCACAGAAAACTGTGAGCAGATATCTCCTTCCGTTCGGCCGGAATTGCCAGACGTTTGTGCATCTTCAATATTGGTCACGTTCAATGTCAAAAAGCCCTTATCTGCAATCTAGGTGTTTCTGCGTGCTGCGCCGGCCCAAAGAGTGCCCGGCTGAAAACGACAACGCAGGCATGTCGGGTGCCACTGTCTGCACCAGCTCAGAAAGTTTTGAGCAGATATCTCCTTCCATTCGGCCGGAATTGCAAGAAGTTTGTGCATCTTCTATGTTCGTCGCGGTCAATGGCAAAAGGCGCTTATCTTCAATCTAGGTGTTTCTGCGTGCTGCTCCGGCCCAAAGAGTGCCCGGCGGAAAACGACAACGCAGGCATGTCGGGTGCCACTGTCTACACTTGCACAGAAAGTTTTGAGCAGATATCTCCTTCCATTCGGCCGGAATTGCAAGAAGTTTGTGCATCTTCTATGTTCGTCGCGGTCAATGGCAAAAGGCGCTTATCTTCAATCTAGGTGTTTCTGCGTGCTGCTCCGGCCCAAAGAGTGCCCGGCGGAAAACGACAACGCAGGCATGTCGGGTGCCACTGTCTACACTTGCACAGAAAGTTTTGAGCAGATATCTCCTTCTATTCGGCCGGAATTGCAAGAAGTTTGTGCATCTTCTATGTTCGTCGCGGTCAATGGCAAAAGGCGCTTATCTTCAATCTAGGTGTTTCTGCGTGCTGCGCCGGCCCAAAGAGTGCCCGGCTGAAAACGACAACGCAGGCATGTCGGGTGCCACTGTCTGCACCAGCTCAGAAAGTTTTGAGCAGATATCTCCTTCCATTCGGCCGGAATTGCAAGATGTTTGTGCATCTTCTATGTTCGTCGCGGTCAATGGCAAAAGGCGCTTATCTTCAATCTAGGTGTTTCTGCGTGCTGCGCCGGCCCAAAGAGTGCCCGGCGGAAAACGACAACGCAGGCATGTCGGGTGCCACTGTCTACACCTGCACAGAAAATTGTGAGCAGATATCTCCTTCCATTCGGCCGGAATTGCAAGACGTTTGTGCATCTTCCAAATTGGTCACGGTCAATGTCAAAAAGCCCTTATCTGCAATCTAGGTGTTTCTGCGTGCTGCGCCGGCCCAAAGAGTTCCCGGCTGAAAACGACAACACAGGCATGTCGGGTGCCACTGTCTGCACCAGCTCAGAAAGTTTTGAGCAGATATCTCCTTCCATTCGGCTGGAATTGCAAGAAGTTTGTGCATCTTCTATGTTCGTCGCGGTCAATGGCAAAAGGCGCTTATCTTCAATCTAGGTGTTTCTGCGTGCTGCTCCGGCCCAAAGAGTGCCCGGCGGAAAACGACAACGCAGGCATGTCGGGTGCCACTGTCTACACTTGCACAGAAAGTTTTGAGCAGATATCTCCTTCCATTCGGCCGGGATTGCAAGAAGTTTGTGCATCTTCTATGTTCGTCGCGGTCAATGGCAAAAGGCGCTTATCTTCAATCTAGGTGTTTCTGCGTGCTGCGCCGGCCCAAAGAGTGCCCGGCGGAAAACGACAACGCAGGCATGTCGGGTGCCACTGTCTGCACCTGCACAGAAAGTTGTGAGCAGATATCTCCTTCCGTTCGGCCGGAATTAAAATAAGTTTGTGCATCTTCAATGTTGGTCGCGGTCAATGACAAAAAGGCGCTTATCTTCAATCTAGGTGTTTCTGCGTGCTGCTCCGGCCCAAAGAGTGCCCGGCTTAAAACGACAACGCAGGCATGTCGGGTGCCACTGTCTGCACCAGCTCAGAAAGTTTTGAGCAGATATCTCCTTCCATTCGGCCGGAATTGCAAGAAGTTTGTGCATCTTCTATGTTCGTCGCGGTCAATGGCAAAAGGCGCTTATCTTCAATCTAGGTGTTTCTGCGTGCTGCTCCGGCCAAAAGAGTGCCCGGCGGAAAACGACAACGCAGGCATGTCGGGTGCCACTGTCTACACTTGCACAGAAAATTTTGAGCAGATATCTCCTTCCATTCGGCCGGGATTGCAAGAAGTTTGTGCAACTTCTATGTTCGTCGCGGTCAATGGCAAAAGGCGCTTATCTTCAATCTAGGTGTTTCTGCGTGCTGCTCCGGCCCAAAGAGTGCCCGGCGGAAAACGACAACGCAGTCATGTCGAGTGCCACTGTCTACACCTGCACAGAAAGTTTTGAGCAGATATCTCCTTCTATTCGGCCGGAATTGCAAGAAGTTTGTGCATCTTCTATGTTCGTCGCGGTCAATGGCAAAAGGCGCTTATCTTCAATCTAGGTGTTTCTGCGTGCTGCGCTGGCCCAAAGAGTGCCCGGCGGAAAACGACAACGCAGGCATGTCGGGTGCCACTGTCTGCACCTGCACAGAAAGTTGTGAGCAGATATCTCCTTCCGTTCGGCCGGAATTGAAATAAGTTTGTGCATCTTCAATGTTGGTCGCGGTCAATGACAAAAAGGCGCTTATCTTCAATCTAGGTGTTTCAGCGTGCTGCTCCGGCCCAAAGAGTGCCCGGCTGAAAACGACAACGCAGGCATGTCGGGTGCCACTCTCTGCACCTGCACAGAAAGTTGTGAGCAGATATCTCCTTCCATTCGGCCGGAATTGCAAGACGTTTGTGCATCTTCCATATTGGTCACGGTCAATGTCAAAAAGCCCTTATCTGCAATCTAGGTGTTTCTGCGTGCTGCACAGAAAGTTTTGAGCAGATATCTTCTTTCATTCGGCCGGAATTGCAAGACGTTTGTGCATCTTTAATATTGGTCACGGTCAATGTCAAAAAGCCCTTATCTGCAATCTAGGTGTTTCTGCGTGCTGCGCCGGCCCAAAGAGTGCCCGGCTGAAAACGACAACGCAGGCATGTCGGGTGCCACTGTCTGCACCAGCTCAGAAAGTTTTGAGCAGATATCTCCTTCCATTCGGCCGGAATTGCAAGATGTTTGTGCATCTTCTATGTTCGTCGCGGTCAATGGCAAAAGGCGCTTATCTTCAATCTAGGTGTTTCTGCGTGCTGCTCCGGCCCAAAGAGTGCTCGGCGGAAAACGACAACGCAGGCATGTCGGGTGCCACTGTCTACACCTGCACAGAAAGTTTTGAGCAGATATCTCCTTCCATTCGGCCGGAATTGCAAGAAGTTTGTGCATCTTCTATGTTCGTCGCGGTCAAAGGCAAAAGGCGCTTATCTTCAATCTAGGTGTTTCTGCGTGCTGCGCCGGCCCAAAGAGTGCCCGGCGGAAAACGACAACGGAGGCATGTCGGGTGCCAATGTCTGCACCTGCACAGAAAGTTTTGAGCAGATATCTCCTTCCATTCGGCCGGAATTGCAAGAAGTTTGTGCATCTTCTATGTTCGTCGCGGTCAATGGCAAAAGGCGCTTATCTTCAATCTAGGTGTTTCTGCGTGCTGCTCCGGCCCAAAGAGTGCCCGGCGGAAAACGACAAAGCAGGCATGTCGAGTTCCACTGTCTGCACCAGCTCAGAAAGTTTTGAGCAGATATCTCCTTCCATTCGGCCGGAATTGCAAGATGTTTGTGCATCTTCTATGTTCGTCGCGGTCAATGGCAAAAGGCGCTTATCTTCAATCTAGGTGTTTCTGCGTGCTGCGCCGGCCCAAAGAGTGCCCGGCGGAAAACGACAACGCAGGCATGTCGGTTGCCACTGTCTGCACCTGCACAGAAAGTTGTGAGCAGATATCTCCTTCCGTTCGGCCGGAATTGAAAGAAGTTTGTGCATCTTCAATGTTGGTCGCGGTCAATGACAAAAAGGCGCTTATCTTCAATCTAGGTGTTTCTGCGTGCTGCTCCGGCCCAAAGAGTGCCCGGCTGAAAACGACAATGCAGGCATGTCGGGTGCCACTGTCTGCACCTGCACAGAAAGTTTTGAGCAGATATCTTCTTTCGTTCGGCCGGAATTGCAAGACGTTTGTGCATCTTTAATATTGGTCACGGTCAATGTCAAAAAGCCCTTATCTTCAATCTAGGTGTTTCTGCGTGCTGCGCCGGCCCAAAGAGTGCCCGGCTGAAAACGACAACGCAGGCATGTCGGGTGCCACTCTCTGCACCTGCACAGAAAGTTTTGAGCAGATATCTCCTTTTATTCGGCCGGAATTGCAAGATGTTTGTGCATCTTCTATGTTCGTCGCGGTCAATGGCAAAAGGCGCTTATCTTCAATCTAGGTGTTTCTGCGTGCTGCTCCGGCCCAAAGAGTGCCCGGCGGAAAACGACAACGCAGGCATGTCGAGTGCCACTGTCTACACCTGCACAGAAAGTTTTGAGCAGATATCTCCTTCTATTCGGCCGGAATTGCAAGAAGTTTGTGCATCTTCTATGTTCGTCGCGGTCAATGGCAAAAGGCGCTTATCTTCAATCTAGGTGTTTCTGCGTGCTGCGCCGGCCCAAAGAGTGCCCGGCGGAAAACGACAACGCAGGCATGTCGGGTGCCACTCTCTGCACCTGCACAGAAAGTTTTGAGCAGATATCTCCTTTTATTCGGCCGGAATTGCAAGATGTTTGTGCATCTTCTATGTTCGTCGCGGTCAATGGCAAAAGGCGCTTATCTTCAATCTAGGTGTTTCTGCGTGCTGCTCCGGCCCAAAGAGTGCCCGGCGGAAAACGACAACGCAGGCATGTCGAGTGCCACTGTCTACACCTGCACAGAAAGTTTTGAGCAGATATCTCCTTCTATTCGGCCGGAATTGCAAGAAGTTTGTGCATCTTCTATGTTCGTCGCGGTCAATGGCAAAAGGCGCTTATCTTCAATCTAGGTGTTTCTGCGTGCTGCGCCGGCCCAAAGAGTGCCCGGCGGAAAACGACAACGCAGGCATTTCGGGTGCCACTGTCTGCACTTGCACAGAAAGTTTTGAGCAGATATCTCCTTCCATTCGGCCGGGATTGCAAGAAGTTTGTGCATCTTCTATGTTCGTTGAGGTTAATGGCAAAAGGCGCTTATCTTCAATCTAGGTGTTTCTGCGTGCTGCTCCAGCCCAAAGAGTGCTAGGCGGAAAACGACAACGCAGGCATGTCGGGTGCCACTGTCTACACTTGCACAGAAAGTTTTGAGCAGATATCTCCTTCCATTCGGCCGGGATTGCAAGAAGTTTGTGCATCTTCTATGTTCGTCGCGGTCAATGGCAAAAGGCGCTTATCTTCAATCTAGGTGTTTCTGCGTGCTGCTCCGGCCCAAAGAGTGCCCGGCTGAAAACGACAACGCAGGCATGTCGGGTGCCACTGTCTGCACCTGCACAGAAAGTTTTGAGCAGATATCTTCTTTCATTCGGCCGGAATTGCAAGACGTTTGTGCATCTTCAATATTGGTCACGGTCAATGTCAAAAAGCCCTTATCTGCAATCTAGGTGTTTCTGCGTGCTGCGCCGGCCCAAAGAGTGCCCGGCTGAAAACGACAACGCAGGCATGTCGGGTGCCACTGTCTGCACCAGCTCAGAAAGTTTTGAGCAGATATCTCCTTCCATTCGGCCGGAATTGCAAGATGTTTGTGCATCTTCTATGTTCGTCGCGGTCAATGGCAAAAGGCGCTTATCTTCAATCTAGGTGTTTCTGCGTGCTGCTCCGGCCCAAAGAGTGCCCGGCGGAAAACGACAACGCAGGCATGTCGGGTGCCACTGTCTACACTTGCACAGAAAGTTTTGAGCAGATATCTCCTTCCATTCGGCCGGGATTGCAAGAAGTTTGTGCATCTTCAATGTTCGTCGCGGTCAATGGCAAAAGACGCTTATCTTCAATCTAGGTGTTTCTGCGTGCTGCGCCGGCCCAAAGAGTGCCTAGCGGAAAACGACAACGCAGGCATGTCGGGTGCCACTGTCTGCACCTGCACAGAAAGTTGTGAGCAGATATCTCCTTCCGTTCGGCCGGAATTAAAATAAGTTTGTGCATCTTCTATGTTCGTCGCGGTCAATGGCAAAAGGCGCTTATCTTCAATCTAGGTGTTTCTGCGTGCTGCTCCGTCCCAAAGAGTGCCCGGCGGAAAACGACAACGCAGGCATGTCGGGTGCCACTGTCTGCACCTGCACAGAAAGTTTTGAGCAGATATCTTCTTTCATTCGGCCGGAATTGCAAGACGTTTGTGCATCTTCAATATTGGTCACGGTCAATGTCAAAAAGCCCTTATCTGCAATCTAGGTGTCTCTGCGTGCTGCGCCGGCCCAAAGAGTGCCCGGCTGAAAACGACAACGCAGGCATGTCGGGTGCCACTGTCTGCACCTGCACAGAAAGTTTTGAGCAGATATCTCCTTCCGTTCGGCCGGAATTGAAAGAAGTTTGTGCATCTTCAATGTTGGTCGCGGTCAATGGCAAAAGGCGCTTATCTTCAATCTAGGTGTTTCTGCGTGCTGCGCCGGCCCAAAGAGTGCCCGGCGGAAAACGACAACGCAGGCATGTCGGGTGCCACTGTCTGCACCTGCACAGAAAGTTGTGAGCAGATATCTCCTTCCGTTCGGCCGGAATTAAAATAAGTTTGTGCATCTTCAATGTTGGTCGCGGTCAATGACAAAAAGGCGCTTATCTTCAATCTAGGTGTTTCTGCGTGCTGCTCCGGCCCAAAGAGTGCCCGGCTGAAAACGACAACGCAGGCATGTCGGGTGCCACTGTCTGCACCTGCACAGAAAGTTTTGAGCAGATATCTCCTTCTATTCGGCCGGAATTGCAAGACGTTTGTGCATCTTCAATATTGGTCACGGTCAATGTCAAAAAGCCCTTATCTGCAATCTAGGTGTTTCTGCGTGCTGCGCCGGCCCAAAGAGTGCCCGGCTGAAAACGACAACGCAGGCATGTCGGGTGCCACTGTCTGCACCAGCTCAGAAAGTTTTGAGCAGATATCTCCTTCCATTCGGCCGGAATTGCAAGATGTTTGTGCATCTTCTATGTTCGTCGCGGTCAATGGCAAAAGGCGCTTATCTTCAATCTAGGTGTTTCTGCGTGCTGCGCCGGCCCAAAGAGTGCCCGGCGGAAAACGACAACGCAGGCATGTCGGGTGCCCATGTCTACACCTGCACAGAAAATTGTGAGCAGATATCTCCTTCCGTTCGGCCGGAATTGAAAGAAGTTTGTGCATCTTCAATGTTGGTCGCGGTCAATGAAAAAAAGACGCTTATCTTCAATCTAGGTGTTTCTGCGTGCTGCTCCGGCCCAAAGAGTGCCCGGCTGAAAACGACAACGCAGGCATGTCGGGTGCCACTGTCTGCACCTGCACAGAATGTTTTGAGCAGATATCTTCTTTCGTTCGGCCGGAATTGCAAGAAGTTTGTGCATCTTCTATGTTCGTCGCGGTCAATGGCAAAAGGCGCTTATCTTCAATCTAGGTGTTTCTGCGTGCTGCTCCGGCCCAAAGAGTGCCCGGCGGAAAACGACAACGCAGGCATGTCGGGTGCCACTGTCTACACTTGCACAGAAAGTTTTAAGCAGATATCTCCTTCCATTCGGCCGGGATTGCAAGAAGTTTGTGCATCTTCTATGTTCGTCGCGGTCAATGGCAAAAGGCGCTTATCTTCAATCTAGGTGTTTCTGCGTGCTGCGCCGGCCCAAAGAGTGCCCGGCGGAAAACGACAACGCAGGCATGTCGAGTGCCACTGTCTACACCTGCACAGAAAGTTTTGAGCAGATATCTCCTTCTATTCCGCCGGAATTGCAAGAAGTTTGTGCATCTTCTATGTTCGTCGCGGTCAATGGCAACAGGCGCTTATCTTCAATCCAGGTGTTTCTGCGTGCTGCGCCGGCCCAAAGAGTGCCCGGCGGAAAACGACAACGCAGGCATGTCGGGTGCCACTGTCTGCACCTGCACAGAAAGTTGTGAGCAGATATCTCCTTCCTTTCGGCCGGAATTGAAAGAAGTTTGTGCATCTTCAATGTTGGTCGCGGTCAATGACAAAAAGGCGCTTATCTTCAATCTAGGTGTTTCTGCGTGCTGCTCCGGCCCAAAGAGTGCCCGGCTGAAAACGACAATGCAGGCATGTCGGGTGCCACTGTCTGCACCTGCACAGAATGTTTTGAGCAGATATCTTCTTTCGTTCGGCCGGAATTTCAAGACGTTTGTGCATCTTCAATATTGGTCACTCTCAATGTCAAAAAGCCTTTATCTGCAATCTAGGTGTTTCTGCGTGCTGCGCCGGCCCAAAGAGTGCCCGGCTGAAAACGACAACGCAGTCATGTCGGGTGCCACTGTCTGCCCCAGCTCAGAAAGTTTTGAGCAGATATCTCCTTCCATTCGGCCGGAATTGCAAGAAGTTTGTGCATCTTCTATGTTCGTCGCGGTCAATGGCAAAAGGCGCTTATCTTCAATCTAGGTGTTTCTGCGTGCTGCGCCGGCCCAAAGAGTGCCCGGCGGAAAACGACAACGCAGGCATGTCGGGTGCCACTGTCTACACCTGCACAGAAAACTGTGAGCAGATATCTCCTTCCGTTCGGCCGGAATTGCCAGACGTTTGTGCATCTTCAATATTGGTCACGTTCAATGTCAAAAAGCCCTTATCTGCAATCTAGGTGTTTCTGCGTGCTGCGCCGGCCCAAAGAGTGCCCGGCTGAAAACGACAACGCAGGCATGTCGGGTGCCACTGTCTGCACCAGCTCAGAAAGTTTTGAGCAGATATCTCCTTCCATTCGGCCGGGATTGCAAGAAGTTTGTGCAACTTCTATGTTCGTCGCGGTCAATGGCAAAAGGCGCTTATCTTCAATCTAGGTGTTTCTGCGTGCTGCGCCGGCCCAAAGAGTGCCCGGCGGAAAACGACAACGCAGGCATGTCGGGTGCCACTGTCTGCACCTGCACAGAAAGTTGTGAGCAGATATCTCCTTCCGTTCGGCCGGAATTGAAATAAGTTTGTGCATCTTCAATGTTGGTCGCGGTCAATGACAAAAAGGCGCTTATCTTCAATCTAGGTGTTTCAGCGTGCTGCTCCGGCCCAAAGAGTGCCCGGCTGAAAACGACAACGCAGGCATGTCGGGTGCCACTCTCTGCACCTGCACAGAAAGTTGTGAGCAGATATCTCCTTCCATTCGGCCGGAATTGCAAGACGTTTGTGCATCTTCTATGTTCGTCGCGGTCAAAGGCAAAAGGCGCTTATCTTCAATCTAGGTGTTTCTGCGTGCTGCGCCGGCCCAAAGAGTGCCCGGCGGAAAACGACAACGGAGGCATGTCGGGTGCCAATGTCTGCACCTGCACAGAAAGTTTTGAGCAGATATCTCCTTCCATTCGGCCGGAATTGCAAGAAGTTTGTGCATCTTCTATGTTCGTCGCGGTCAATGGCAAAAGGCGCTTATCTTCAATCTAGGTGTTTCTGCGTGCTGCTCCGGCCCAAAGAGTGCCCGGCGGAAAACGACAAAGCAGGCATGTCGAGTTCCACTGTCTGCACCAGCTCAGAAAGTTTTGAGCAGATATCTCCTTCCATTCGGCCGGAATTGCAAGATGTTTGTGCATCTTCTATGTTCGTCGCGGTCAATGGCAAAAGGCGCTTATCTTCAATCTAGGTGTTTCTGCGTGCTGCGCCGGCCCAAAGAGTGCCCGGCGGAAAACGACAACGCAGGCATGTCGGTTGCCACTGTCTGCACCTGCACAGAAAGTTGTGAGCAGATATCTCCTTCCGTTCGGCCGGAATTGAAAGAAGTTTGTGCATCTTCAATGTTGGTCGCGGTCAATGACAAAAAGGCGCTTATCTTCAATCTAGGTGTTTCTGCGTGCTGCTCCGGCCCAAAGAGTGCCCGGCTGAAAACGACAATGCAGGCATGTCGGGTGCCACTGTCTGCACCTGCACAGAAAGTTTTGAGCAGATATCTTCTTTCGTTCGGCCGGAATTGCAAGACGTTTGTGCATCTTTAATATTGGTCACGGTCAATGTCAAAAAGCCCTTATCTTCAATCTAGGTGTTTCTGCGTGCTGCGCCGGCCCAAAGAGTGCCCGGCTGAAAACGACAACGCAGGCATGTCGGGTGCCACTCTCTGCACCTGCACAGAAAGTTTTGAGCAGATATCTCCTTTTATTCGGCCGGAATTGCAAGATGTTTGTGCATCTTCTATGTTCGTCGCGGTCAATGGCAAAAGGCGCTTATCTTCAATCTAGGTGTTTCTGCGTGCTGCTCCGGCCCAAAGAGTGCCCGGCGGAAAACGACAACGCAGGCATGTCGAGTGCCACTGTCTACACCTGCACAGAAAGTTTTGAGCAGATATCTCCTTCTATTCGGCCGGAATTGCAAGAAGTTTGTGCATCTTCTATGTTCGTCGCGGTCAATGGCAAAAGGCGCTTATCTTCAATCTAGGTGTTTCTGCGTGCTGCGCCGGCCCAAAGAGTGCCCGGCGGAAAACGACAACGCAGGCATTTCGGGTGCCACTGTCTGCACTTGCACAGAAAGTTTTGAGCAGATATCTCCTTCCATTCGGCCGGGATTGCAAGAAGTTTGTGCATCTTCTATGTTCGTTGAGGTTAATGGCAAAAGGCGCTTATCTTCAATCTAGGTGTTTCTGCGTGCTGCTCCAGCCCAAAGAGTGCCCGGCGGAAAACGACAACGCAGGCATGTCGGTTGCCACTGTCTGCACCTGCACAGAAAGTTGTGAGCAGATATCTCCTTCCGTTCGGCCGGAATTGAAAGAAGTTTGTGCATCTTCAATGTTGGTCGCGGTCAATGACAAAAAGGCGCTTATCTTCAATCTAGGTGTTTCTGCGTGCTGCTCCGGCCCAAAGAGTGCCCGGCTGAAAACGACAATGCAGGCATGTCGGGTGCCACTGTCTGCACCTGCACAGAAAGTTTTGAGCAGATATCTTCTTTCGTTCGGCCGGAATTGCAAGACGTTTGTGCATCTTTAATATTGGTCACGGTCAATGTCAAAAAGCCCTTATCTTCAATCTAGGTGTTTCTGCGTGCTGCGCCGGCCCAAAGAGTGCCCGGCTGAAAACGACAACGCAGGCATGTCGGGTGCCACTGTCTGCACCAGCTCAGAAAGTTTTGAGAAGATATCTCCTTCCATTCGGCCGGGATTGCAAGAAGTTTGTGCATCTTCTATGTTCGTCGCGGTCAATGGCAAAAGGCGCTTATCTTCAATCTAGGTGTTTCTGCGTGCTGCTCCGGCCCAAAGAGTGCTCGGCGGAAAACGACAACGCAGGCATGTCGGGTGCCACTGTCTACACCTGCACAGAAAGTTTTGAGCAGATATCTCCTTCCATTCGGCCGGAATTGCAAGAAGTTTGTGCATCTTCTATGTTCGTCGCGGTCAATGGCAAAAGGCGCTTATCTTCAATCTAGGTGTTTCTGCGTGCTGCGCCGGCCCAAAGAGTGCCCGGCGGAAAACGACAACGCAGGCATGTCGGGTACCACTGTCTACACCTGCACAGAAAATTGTGAGCAGATATCTCCTTCCGTTCGGCCGGAATTGCAAGACGTTTGTGCATCTTCAATATTGGTCACGGTCAATGTCAAAAAGCCCTTATCTGCAATCTAGGTGTTTCTGCGTGCTGCGCCAGCCCAAAGAGTGCCCGGCTGAAAACGACAACGCAGGCAAGTCGGGTGCCACTGTCTGCACCAGCTCAGAAAGTTTTGAGCAGATATCTCCTTCCATTCGGCCGGAATTGCAAGAAGTTTGTGCATCTTCTATGTTCGACGCGGTCAATGGCAAAAGGCGCTTATCTTCAATCTAGGTGTTTCTGCGTGCTGCTCCGGCCCAAAGAGTGCTCGGCGGAAAACGACAACGCAGGCATGTCGGGTGCCACTGTCTACACTTGCACAGAAAGTTTTGAGCAGATATCTCCTTCCATTCGGCCGGGATTGCAAGAAGTTTGTGCATCTTCTATGTTCGTCGCGGTCAATGGCAAAAGGCGCTTATCTTCAATCTAGGTGTTTCTGCGTGCTGCTCCAGCCCAAAGAGTGCCCGGCGGAAAACGACAACGCAGGCATGTCGGGTGCCACTGTCTACACTTGCACAGAAAGTTTTGAGCAGATATCTCCTTCCATTCGGCCGGGATTGCAAGAAGTTTGTGCATCTTCTATGTTCGTCGCGGTCAATGGCAAAAGGCGCTTATCTTCAATCTAGGTGTTTCTGCGTGCTGCTCCGGCCCAAAGAGTGCCCGGCTGAAAACGACAACGCATGCATGTCGGGTGCCACTGTCTGCACCTGCACAGAAAGTTTTGAGCAGATATCTTCTTTCATTCGGCCGGAATTGCAAGACGTTTGTGCATCTTCAATATTGGTCACGGTCAATGTCAAAAAGCCCTTATCTGCAATCTAGGTGTTTCTGCGTGCTGCGCCGGCCCAAAGAGTGCCCGGCTGAAAACGACAACGCAGGCATGTCGGGTGCCACTGTCTGCACCAGCTCAGAAAGTTTTGAGCAGATATCTCCTTCCATTCGGCCGGAATTGCAAGATGTTTGTGCATCTTCTATGTTCGTCGCGGTCAATGGCAAAAGGCGCTTATCTTCAATCTAGGTGTTTCTGCGTGCTGCTCCGGCCCAAAGAGTGCTCGGCGGAAAACGACAACGCAGGCATGTCGGGTGCCACTGTCTACACCTGCACAGAAAGTTTTGAGCAGATATCTCCTTCCATTCGGCCGGAATTGCAAGAAGTTTGTGCATCTTCTATGTTCGTCGCGGTCAATGGCAAAAGGCGCTTATCTTCAATCTAGGTGTTTCTGCGTGCTGCTCCGGCCCAAAGAGTGCCCGGCGGAAAACGACAAAGCAGGCATGTCGAGTTCCACTGTCTACACCTGCACAGAAAGTTTTGAGCAGATATCTCCTTCTATTCCGCCGGAATTGCAAGAAGTTTGTGCATCTTCTATGTTCGTCGCGGTCAATGGCAAAAGGCGCTTATCTTCAATCTAGGTGTTTCTGCGTGCTGCTCCAGCCCAAAGAGTGCCCGGCGGAAAACGACAACGCAGGCATGTCGGGTGCCACTGTCTACACTTGCACAGAAAGTTTTGAGCAGATATCTCCTTCCATTCGGCCGGGATTGCAAGAAGTTTGTGCATCTTCTATGTTCTTCGCGGTCAATGGCAAAAGGCGCTTATCTTCAATCTAGGTGTTTCTGCGTGCTGCTCCGGCCCAAAGAGTGCCCGGCTGAAAACGACAACGCAGGCATGTCGGGTGCCACTGTCTGCACCAGCTCAGAAAGTTTTGAGCAGATATCTCCTTCCATTCGGCCGGAATTGCAAGATGTTTGTGCATCTTCTATGTTCGTCGCGGTCAATGGCAAAAGGCGCTTATCTTCAATCTAGGTGTTTCTGCGTGCTGCTCCGGCCCAAAGAGTGCTCGGCGGAAAACGACAACGCAGGCATGTCGGGTGCCACTGTCTACACCTGCACAGAAAGTTTTGAGCAGATATCTCCTTCCATTCGGCCGGAATTGCAAGAAGTTTGTGCATCTTCTATGTTCGTCGCGGTCAATGGCAAAAGGCGCTTATCTTCAATCTAGGTGTTTCTGCGTGCTGCGCCGGCCCAAAGAGTGCCCGGCGGAAAACGACAACGGAGGCATGTCGGGTGCCAATGTCTGCACCTGCACAGAAAGTTTTGAGCAGATATCTCCTTCCATTCGGCCGGAATTGCAAGAAGTTTGTGCATCTTCTATGTTCGTCGCGGTCAATGGCAAAAGGCGCTTATCTTCAATCTAGGTGTTTCTGCGTGCTGCTCCGGCCCAAAGAGTGCCCGGCGGAAAACGACAAAGCAGGCATGTCGAGTTCCACTGTCTACACCTGCACAGAAAGTTTTGAGCAGATATCTCCTTCTATTCCGCCGGAATTGCAAGAAGTTTGTGCATCTTCTATGTTCGTCGCGGTCAATGGCAAAAGGCGCTTATCTTCAATCTAGGTGTTTCTGCGTGCTGCGCCGGCCCAAAGAGTGCCCGGCAGAAAACGACAACGCAGGCATGTCGGGTGCCACTGTCTGCACCTGCACAGAAAGTTGTGAGCAGATATCTCCTTCCATTCAGCCGGAATTGCAAGACGTTTGTGCATCTTCAATATTGGTCACGATCAATGTCAAAAAGCCCTTATCTGGCATGTCGGGTGCCACTGTCTGCACCTGCACAGAAAGTTGTGAGCAGATATCTCCTTCCATTCGGCTGGAATTGCAAGAAGTTTGTGCATCTTCTATGTTCGTCGCGGTCAATGGCAAAAGGCGCTTATCTTCAATCTAGGTATTTCTGCGTGCTGCTCCGGCCCAAAGAGTGCCCGGCGGAAAACGACAACGCAGGCATGTCGGGTGCCACTGTCTACACTTGCACAGAAAGTTTTGAGCAGATATCTCCTTCCATTCGGCCGGGATTGCAAGAAGTTTGTGCAACTTCTATGTTCGTCGCGGTCAATGGCAAAAGGCGCTTATCTTCAATCTAGGTGTTTCTGCGTGCTGCTCCGGCCCAAAGAGTGCCCGGCGGAAAACGACAACGCAGGCATGTCGAGTGCCACTGTCTACACCTGCACAGAAAGTTTTGAGCAGATATCTCCTTCCATTCGGCCGGAATTGCAAGAAGTTTGTGCATCTTCTATGTTCGTCGCGGTCAATGGCAAAAGGCGCTTATCTTCAATCTAGGTGTTTCTGCGTGCTGCGCCGGCCCAAAGAGTGCCCGGCGGAAAACGACAACGGAGGCATGTCGGGTGCCAATGTCTGCACCTGCACAGAAAGTTTTGAGCAGATATCTCCTTCCATTCGGCCGGAATTGCAAGAAGTTTGTGCATCTTCTATGTTCGTCGCGGTCAATGGCAAAAGGCGCTTATCTTCAATCTAGGTGTTTCTGCGTGCTGCTCCGGCCCAAAGAGTGCCCGGCGGAAAACGACAAAGCAGGCATGTCGAGTTCCACTGTCTACACCTGCACAGAAAGTTTTGAGCAGATATCTCCTTCTATTCCGCCGGAATTGCAAGACGTTTGTGCATCTTCCAAATTGGTCACGGTCAATGTCAAAAAGCCCTTATCTGCAATCTAGGTGTTTCTGCGTGCTGCGCCGGCCCAAAGAGTTCCCGGCTGAAAACGACAACGCAGGCATGTCGGGTGCCACTGTCTGCACCAGCTCAGAAAGTTTTGAGCAGATATCTCCTTCCATTCGGCTGGAATTGCAAGAAGTTTGTGCATCTTCTATGTTCGTCGCGGTCAATGGCAAAAGGCGCTTATCTTCAATCTAGGTGTTTCTGCGTGCTGCGCCGGCCAAAAGAGTGCCCGGCGGAAAACGACAACGCAGGCATGTCGGGTGCCACTGTCTACACTTGCACAGAAAGTTTTGAGCAGATATCTCCTTCCATTCGGCCGGGATTGCAAGAAGTTTGTGCATCTTCTATGTTCGTCGCGGTCAATGGCAAAAGGCGCTTATCTTCAATCTAGGTGTTTCTGCGTGCTGCGCCGGCCCAAAGAGTGCCCGGTGGAAAACGACAACGCAGGCATGTCGGGTGCCACTGTCTGCACCTGCACAGAAAGTTGTGAGCAGATATCTCCTTCCGTTCGGCCGGAATTAAAATAAGTTTGTGCATCTTCAATGTTGGTCGCGGTCAATGACAAAAAGGCGCTTATCTTCAATCTAGGTGTTTCTGCGTGCTGCTCCGGCCCAAAGAGTGCCCGGCTGAAAACGACAACGCAGGCATGTCGGGTGCCACTGTCTGCACCTGCACAGAAAGTTTTGAGCAGATATCTTCTTTCATTCGGCCGGAATTGCAAGACGTTTGTGCATCTTCAATATTGGTCACGGTCAATGTCAAAAAGCCCTTATCTGCAATCTAGGTGTTTCTGCGTGCTGCGCCGGCCCAAAGAGTGCCCGGCTGAAAACGACAACGCAGGCATGTCGGGTGCCACTGTCTGCACCAGCTCAGAAAGTTTTGAGCAGATATCTCCTTCCATTCGGCCGGAATTGCAAGATGTTTGTGCATCTTCTATGTTCGTCGCGGTCAATGGCAAAAGGCGCTTATCTTCAATCTAGGTGTTTCTGCGTGCTGCGCCGGCCCAAAGAGTGCCCGGCGGAAAACGACAACGCAGGCATGTCGGGTGCCCATGTCTACACCTGCACAGAAAATTGTGAGCAGATATCTCCTTCCGTTCGGCCGGAATTGAAAGAAGTTTGTGCATCTTCAATGTTGGTCGCGGTCAATGACAAAAAGACGCTTATCTTCAATCTAGGTGTTTCTGCGTGCTGCTCCGGCCCAAAGAGTGCCCGGCTGAAAACGACAACGCAGGCATGTCGGGTGCCACTGTCTGCACCTGCACAGAATGTTTTGAGCAGATATCTTCTTTCGTTCGGCCGGAATTGCAAGAAGTTTGTGCATCTTCTATGTTCGTCGCGGTCAATGGCAAAAGGCGCTTATCTTCAATCTAGGTGTTTCTGCGTGCTGCTCCGGCCCAAAGAGTGCCCGGCGGAAAACGACAACGCAGGCATGTCGGGTGCCACTGTCTACACTTGCACAGAAAGTTTTAAGCAGATATCTCCTTCCATTCGGCCGGGATTGCAAGAAGTTTGTGCATCTTCTATGTTCGTCGCGGTCACTGGCAAAAGGCGCTTATCTTCAATCTAGGTGTTTCTGCGTGCTGCGCCGGCCCAAAGAGTGCCCGGCGGAAAACGACAACGCAGGCATGTCGAGTGCCACTGTCTACACCTGCACAGAAAGTTTTGAGCAGATATCTCCTTCTATTCCGCCGGAATTGCAAGAAGTTTGTGCATCTTCTATGTTCGTCGCGGTCAATGGCAAAAGGCGCTTATCTTCAATCCAGGTGTTTCTGCGTGCTGCTCCGGCCCAAAGAGTGCCCGGCTGAAAACAACAACGCAGGCATGTCGGGTGCCACTGTCTGCACCTGCACAGAATGTTTTGAGCAGATATCTTCTTTCGTTCGGCCGGAATTGCAAGAAGTTTGTGCATCTTCTATGTTCGTCGCGGTCAATGGCAAAAGGCGCTTATCTTCAATCTAGGTGTTTCTGCGTGCTGCTCCGGCCCAAAGAGTGCCCGGCGGAAAACGACAACGCAGGCATGTCGGGTGCCACTGTCTACACTTGCACAGAAAGTTTTAAGCAGATATCTCCTTCCATTCGGCCGGGATTGCAAGAAGTTTGTGCATCTTCTATGTTCGTCGCGGTCAATGGCAAAAGGCGCTTATCTTCAATCTAGGTGTTTCTGCGTGCTGCGCCGGCCCAAAGAGTGCCCGGCGGAAAACGACAACGCAGGCATGTCGAGTGCCACTGTCTACACCTGCACAGAAAGTTTTGAGCAGATATCTCCTTCTATTCCGCCGGAATTGCAAGAAGTTTGTGCATCTTCTATGTTCGTCGCGGTCAATGGCAAAAGGCGCTTATCTTCAATCCAGGTGTTTCTGCGTGCTGCGTCGGCCCAAAGAGTGCCCGGCTGAAAACGACAATGCAGGCATGTCGGGTGCCACTGTCTGCACCTGCACAGAATGTTTTGAGCAGATATCTTCTTTCGTTCGGCCGGAGTTTCAAGACGTTTGTGCATCTTCAATATTGGTCACTCTCAATGTCAAAAAGCCCTTATCTGCAATCTAGGTGTTTCTGCGTGCTGCGCCGGCCCAAAGAGTTCCCGGCTGAAAACGACAACGCAGGCATGTCGGGTGCCACTGTCTGCACCAGCTCAGAAAGTTTTGAGCAGATATCTCCTTCCATTCGGCTGGAATTGCAAGAAGTTTGTGCATCTTCTATGTTCGTCGCGGTCAATGGCAAAAGGCGCTTATCTTCAATCTAGGTGTTTCTGCGTGCTGCTCCGGCCCAAAGAGTGCCCGGCGGAAAACGACAACGCAGGCATGTCGGGTGCCACTGTCTACACTTGCACAGAAAGTTTTGAGCAGATATCTCCTTCCATTCGGCCGGGATTGCAAGAAGTTTGTGCAACTTCTATGTTCGTCGCGGTCAATGGCAAAAGGCGCTTATCTTCAATCTAGGTGTTTCTGCGTGCTGCTCCGGCCCAAAGAGTGCCCGGCGGAAAACGACAACGCAGGCATGTCGAGTGCCACTGTCTACACCTGCACAGAAAGTTTTGAGCAGATATCTCCTTCTATTCGGCCGGAATTGCAAGAAGTTTGTGCATCTTCTATGTTCGTCGCGGTCAATGGCAAAAGGCGCTTATCTTCAATCTAGGTGTTTCTGCGTGCTGCGCCGGCCCAAAGAGTGCCCGGCGGAAAACGACAACGCAGGCATGTCGGGTGCCACTGTCTGCACCTGCACAGAAAGTTGTGAGCAGATATCTCCTTCCATTCGGCCGGAATTGCAAGACGTTTGTGCATCTTCCATATTGGTCACGGTCAATGTCAAAAAGCCCTTATCTGCAATCTAGGTGTTTCTGCGTGCTGCGCCGGCCCAAAGAGTTCCCGGCTGAAAACGACAACGCAGGCATGTCGGGTGCCACTGTCTGCACCAGCTCAGAAAGTTTTGAGCAGATATCTCCTTCCATTCGGCTGGAATTGCAAGAAGTTTGTGCATCTTCTATGTTCGTCGCGGTCAATGGCAAAAGGCGCTTATCTTCAATCTAGGTGTTTCTGCGTGCTGCGCCGGCCCAAAGAGTGCCCGGCGGAAAACGACAACGCAGGCATGTCGGGTGCCACTGTCTACACCTGCACAGAAAATTGTGAGCAGATATCTCCTTCCATTCGGCCGGAATTGCAAGACGTTTGTGCATCTTCCAAATTGGTCACGGTCAATGTCAAAAAGCCCTTATCTGCAATCTAGGTGTTTCTGCGTGCTGCGCCGGCCCAAAGAGTTCCCGGCTGAAAACGACAACGCAAACATGTCGGGTGCCACTGTCTGCACCAGCTCAGAAAGTTGTGAGCAGATATCTCCTTCCATTCGGCTGGAATTGCAAGAAGTTTGTGCATCTTCTATGTTCGTCGCGGTCAATGGCAAAAGGCGCTTATCTTCAATCTAGGTGTTTCTGCGTGCTGCTCCGGCCCAAAGAGTGCCCGGCGGAAAACGACAACGCAGGCATGTCGGGTGCCACTGTCTACACTTGCACAGAAAGTTTTGAGCAGATATCTCCTTCTATTCGGCCGTTATTGCAAGAAGTTTGTGCATCTTCTATGTTCGTCGCGGTCAATGGCAAAAGGCGCTTATCTTCAATCTAGGTGTTTCTGCGTGCTGCGCCGGCCCAAAGAGTGCCCGGCTGAAAACGACAACGCAGGCATGTCGGGTGCCACTGTCTGCACCAGCTCAGAAAGTTTTGAGCAGATATCTCCTTCCATTCGGCCGGAATTGCAAGATGTTTGTGCATCTTCTATGTTCGTCGCGGTCAATGGCAAAAGGCGCTTATCTTCAATCTAGGTGTTTCTGCGTGCTGCGCCGGCCCAAAGAGTGCCCGGCGGAAAACGACAACGCAGGCATGTCGGGTGCCACTGTCTACACCTGCACAGAAAATTGTGAGCAGATATCTCCTTCCATTCGGCCGGAATTGCAAGACGTTTGTGCATCTTCCAAATTGGTCACGGTCAATGTCAAAAAGCCCTTATCTGCAATCTAGGTGTTTCTGCGTGCTGCGCCGGCCCAAAGAGTTCCCGGCTGAAAACGACAACGCAGGCATGTCGGGTGCCACTGTCTGCACCAGCTCAGAAAGTTTTGAGCAGATATCTCCTTCCATTCGGCTGGAATTGCAAGAAGTTTGTGCATCTTCTATGTTCGTCGCGGTCAATGGCAAAAGGCGCTTATCTTCAATCTAGGTGTTTCTGCGTGCTGCGCCGGCCAAAAGAGTGCCCGGCGGAAAACGACAACGCAGGCATGTCGGGTGCCACTGTCTACACTTGCACAGAAAGTTGTGAGCAGATATCTCCTTCCGTTCGGCCGGAATTAAAATAAGTTTGTGCATCTTCAATGTTGGTCGCGGTCAATGACAAAAAGGCGCTTATCTTCAATCTAGGTGTTTCTGCGTGCTGCTCCGGCCCAAAGAGTGCCCGGCTGAAAACGACAACGCAGGCATGTCGGGTGCCACTGTCTGCACCTGCACAGAAAGTTTTGAGCAGATATCTTCTTTCATTCGGCCGGAATTGCAAGACGTTTGTGCATCTTCAATATTGGTCACGGTCAATGTCAAAAAGCCCTTATCTGCAATCTAGGTGTTTCTGCGTGCTGCGCCGGCCCAAAGAGTGCCCGGCTGAAAACGACAACGCAGGCATGTCGGGTGCCACTGTCTGCACCAGCTCAGAAAGTTTTGAGCAGATATCTCCTTCCATTCGGCCGGAATTGCAAGATGTTTGTGCATCTTCTATGTTCGTCGCGGTCAATGGCAAAAGGCGCTTATCTTCAATCTAGGTGTTTCTGCGTGCTGCGCCGGCCCAAAGAGTGCCCGGCGGAAAACGATAACGCAGGCATGTCGGGTGCCCATGTCTACACCTGCACAGAAAATTGTGAGCAGATATCTCCTTCCGTTCGGCCGGAATTGAAAGAAGTTTGTGCATCTTCAATGTTGGTCGCGGTCAATGACAAAAAGACGCTTATCTTCAATCTAGGTGTTTCTGCGTACTGCTCCGGCCCAAAGAGTGCCCGGCTGAAAACGACAACGCAGGCATGTCGGGTGCCACTGTCTGCACCTGCACAGAATGTTTTGAGCAGATATCTTCTTTCGTTCGGCCGGAATTGCAAGAAGTTTGTGCATCTTCTATGTTCGTCGCGGTCAATGGCAAAAGGCGCTTATCTTCAATCTAGGTGTTTCTGCGTGCTGCTCCGGCCCAAAGAGTGCCCGGCGGAAAACGACAACGCAGGCATGTCGGGTGCCACTGTCTGCACCTGCACAGAAAGTTTTGAGCAGATATCTCCTTCCATTCGGCCGGGATTGCAAGAAGTTTGTGCATCTTCTATGTTCGTCGCGGTCAATGGCAAAAGGCGCTTATCTTCAATCTAGGTGTTTCTGCGTGCTGCGCCGGCCCAAAGAGTGCCCGGCGGAAAACGACAACGCAGGCATGTCGAGTGCCACTGTCTACACCTGCACAGAAAGTTTTGAGCAGATATCTCCTTCTATTCCGCCGGAATTGCAAGAAGTTTGTGCATCTTCTATGTTCGTCGCGGTCAATGGCAAAAGGCGCTTATCTTCAATCCAGGTGTTTCTGCGTGCTGCGCCGGCCCAAAGAGTGCCCGGCGGAAAACGACAACGCAGGCATGTCGGGTGCCACTGTCTGCACCTGCACAGAAAGTTGTGAGCAGATATCTCCTTCCTTTCGGCCGGAATTGAAAGAAGTTTGTGCATCTTCAATGTTGGTCGCGGTCAATGACAAAAAGGCGCTTATCTTCAATCTAGGTGTTTCTGCGTGCTGCTCCGGCCCAAAGAGTGCCCGGCTGAAAACGACAATGCAGGCATGTCGGGTGCCACTGTCTGCACCTGCACAGAATGTTTTGAGCAGATATCTTCTTTCGTTCGGCCGGAATTTCAAGACGTTTGTGCATCTTCAATATTGGTCACTCTCAATGTCAAAAAGCCTTTATCTGCAATCTAGGTGTTTCTGCGTGCTGCGCCGGCCCAAAGAGTGCCCGGCTGAAAACGACAACGCAGTCATGTCGGGTGCCACTGTCTGCCCCAGCTCAGAAAGTTTTGAGCAGATATCTCCTTCCATTCGGCCGGAATTGCAAGAAGTTTGTGCATCTTCTATGTTCGTCGCGGTCAATGGCAAAAGGCGCTTATCTTCAATCTAGGTGTTTCTGCGTGCTGCGCCGGCCCAAAGAGTGCCCGGCGGAAAACGACAACGCAGGCATGTCGGGTGCCACTGTCTACACCTGCACAGAAAACTGTGAGCAGATATCTCCTTCCGTTCGGCCGGAATTGCCAGACGTTTGTGCATCTTCAATATTGGTCACGTTCAATGTCAAAAAGCCCTTATCTGCAATCTAGGTGTTTCTGCGTGCTGCGCCGGCCCAAAGAGTGCCCGGCTGAAAACGACAACGCAGGCATGTCGGGTGCCACTGTCTGCACCAGCTCAGAAAGTTTTGAGCAGATATCTCCTTCCATTCGGCCGGAATTGCAAGAAGTTTGTGCATCTTCTATGTTCGTCGCGGTCAATGGCAAAAGGCGCTTATCTTCAATCTAGGTGTTTCTGCGTGCTGCTCCGGCCCAAAGAGTGCCCGGCGGAAAACGACAACGCAGGCATGTCGGGTGCCACTGTCTACACTTGCACAGAAAGTTTTGAGCAGATATCTCCTTCCATTCGGCCGGAATTGCAAGAAGTTTGTGCATCTTCTATGTTCGTCGCGGTCAATGGCAAAAGGCGCTTATCTTCAATCTAGGTGTTTCTGCGTGCTGCTCCGGCCCAAAGAGTGCCCGGCGGAAAACGACAACGCAGGCATGTCGGGTGCCACTGTCTACACTTGCACAGAAAGTTTTGAGCAGATATCTCCTTCTATTCGGCCGGAATTGCAAGAAGTTTGTGCATCTTCTATGTTCGTCGCGGTCAATGGCAAAAGGCGCTTATCTTCAATCTAGGTGTTTCTGCGTGCTGCGCCGGCCCAAAGAGTGCCCGGCTGAAAACGACAACGCAGGCATGTCGGGTGCCACTGTCTGCACCAGCTCAGAAAGTTTTGAGCAGATATCTCCTTCCATTCGGCCGGAATTGCAAGATGTTTGTGCATCTTCTATGTTCGTCGCGGTCAATGGCAAAAGGCGCTTATCTTCAATCTAGGTGTTTCTGCGTGCTGCGCCGGCCCAAAGAGTGCCCGGCGGAAAACGACAACGCAGGCATGTCGGGTGCCACTGTCTACACCTGCACAGAAAATTGTGAGCAGATATCTCCTTCCATTCGGCCGGAATTGCAAGACGTTTGTGCATCTTCCAAATTGGTCACGGTCAATGTCAAAAAGCCCTTATCTGCAATCTAGGTGTTTCTGCGTGCTGCGCCGGCCCAAAGAGTTCCCGGCTGAAAACGACAACACAGGCATGTCGGGTGCCACTGTCTGCACCAGCTCAGAAAGTTTTGAGCAGATATCTCCTTCCATTCGGCTGGAATTGCAAGAAGTTTGTGCATCTTCTATGTTCGTCGCGGTCAATGGCAAAAGGCGCTTATCTTCAATCTAGGTGTTTCTGCGTGCTGCTCCGGCCCAAAGAGTGCCCGGCGGAAAACGACAACGCAGGCATGTCGGGTGCCACTGTCTACACTTGCACAGAAAGTTTTGAGCAGATATCTCCTTCCATTCGGCCGGGATTGCAAGAAGTTTGTGCATCTTCTATGTTCGTCGCGGTCAATGGCAAAAGGCGCTTATCTTCAATCTAGGTGTTTCTGCGTGCTGCGCCGGCCCAAAGAGTGCCCGGCGGAAAACGACAACGCAGGCATGTCGGGTGCCACTGTCTGCACCTGCACAGAAAGTTGTGAGCAGATATCTCCTTCCGTTCGGCCGGAATTAAAATAAGTTTGTGCATCTTCAATGTTGGTCGCGGTCAATGACAAAAAGGCGCTTATCTTCAATCTAGGTGTTTCTGCGTGCTGCTCCGGCCCAAAGAGTGCCCGGCTTAAAACGACAACGCAGGCATGTCGGGTGCCACTGTCTGCACCAGCTCAGAAAGTTTTGAGCAGATATCTCCTTCCATTCGGCCGGAATTGCAAGAAGTTTGTGCATCTTCTATGTTCGTCGCGGTCAATGGCAAAAGGCGCTTATCTTCAATCTAGGTGTTTCTGCGTGCTGCTCCGGCCAAAAGAGTGCCCGGCGGAAAACGACAACGCAGGCATGTCGGGTGCCACTGTCTACACTTGCACAGAAAATTTTGAGCAGATATCTCCTTCCATTCGGCCGGGATTGCAAGAAGTTTGTGCAACTTCTATGTTCGTCGCGGTCAATGGCAAAAGGCGCTTATCTTCAATCTAGGTGTTTCTGCGTGCTGCTCCGGCCCAAAGAGTGCCCGGCGGAAAACGACAACGCAGTCATGTCGAGTGCCACTGTCTACACCTGCACAGAAAGTTTTGAGCAGATATCTCCTTCTATTCGGCCGGAATTGCAAGAAGTTTGTGCATCTTCTATGTTCGTCGCGGTCAATGGCAAAAGGCGCTTATCTTCAATCTAGGTGTTTCTGCGTGCTGCGCTGGCCCAAAGAGTGCCCGGCGGAAAACGACAACGCAGGCATGTCGGGTGCCACTGTCTGCACCTGCACAGAAAGTTGTGAGCAGATATCTCCTTCCGTTCGGCCGGAATTGAAATAAGTTTGTGCATCTTCAATGTTGGTCGCGGTCAATGACAAAAAGGCGCTTATCTTCAATCTAGGTGTTTCAGCGTGCTGCTCCGGCCCAAAGAGTGCCCGGCTGAAAACGACAACGCAGGCATGTCGGGTGCCACTCTCTGCACCTGCACAGAAAGTTGTGAGCAGATATCTCCTTCCATTCGGCCGGAATTGCAAGACGTTTGTGCATCTTCCATATTGGTCACGGTCAATGTCAAAAAGCCCTTATCTGCAATCTAGGTGTTTCTGCGTGCTGCACAGAAAGTTTTGAGCAGATATCTTCTTTCATTCGGCCGGAATTGCAAGACGTTTGTGCATCTTTAATATTGGTCACGGTCAATGTCAAAAAGCCCTTATCTGCAATCTAGGTGTTTCTGCGTGCTGCGCCGGCCCAAAGAGTGCCCGGCTGAAAACGACAACGCAGGCATGTCGGGTGCCACTGTCTGCACCAGCTCAGAAAGTTTTGAGCAGATATCTCCTTCCATTCGGCCGGAATTGCAAGATGTTTGTGCATCTTCTATGTTCGTCGCGGTCAATGGCAAAAGGCGCTTATCTTCAATCTAGGTGTTTCTGCGTGCTGCTCCGGCCCAAAGAGTGCTCGGCGGAAAACGACAACGCAGGCATGTCGGGTGCCACTGTCTACACCTGCACAGAAAGTTTTGAGCAGATATCTCCTTCCATTCGGCCGGAATTGCAAGAAGTTTGTGCATCTTCTATGTTCGTCGCGGTCAAAGGCAAAAGGCGCTTATCTTCAATCTAGGTGTTTCTGCGTGCTGCGCCGGCCCAAAGAGTGCCCGGCGGAAAACGACAACGGAGGCATGTCGGGTGCCAATGTCTGCACCTGCACAGAAAGTTTTGAGCAGATATCTCCTTCCATTCGGCCGGAATTGCAAGAAGTTTGTGCATCTTCTATGTTCGTCGCGGTCAATGGCAAAAGGCGCTTATCTTCAATCTAGGTGTTTCTGCGTGCTGCTCCGGCCCAAAGAGTGCCCGGCGGAAAACGACAAAGCAGGCATGTCGAGTTCCACTGTCTGCACCAGCTCAGAAAGTTTTGAGCAGATATCTCCTTCCATTCGGCCGGAATTGCAAGATGTTTGTGCATCTTCTATGTTCGTCGCGGTCAATGGCAAAAGGCGCTTATCTTCAATCTAGGTGTTTCTGCGTGCTGCGCCGGCCCAAAGAGTGCCCGGCGGAAAACGACAACGCAGGCATGTCGGTTGCCACTGTCTGCACCTGCACAGAAAGTTGTGAGCAGATATCTCCTTCCGTTCGGCCGGAATTGAAAGAAGTTTGTGCATCTTCAATGTTGGTCGCGGTCAATGACAAAAAGGCGCTTATCTTCAATCTAGGTGTTTCTGCGTGCTGCTCCGGCCCAAAGAGTGCCCGGCTGAAAACGACAATGCAGGCATGTCGGGTGCCACTGTCTGCACCTGCACAGAAAGTTTTGAGCAGATATCTTCTTTCGTTCGGCCGGAATTGCAAGACGTTTGTGCATCTTTAATATTGGTCACGGTCAATGTCAAAAAGCCCTTATCTTAAATCTAGGTGTTTCTGCGTGCTGCGCCGGCCCAAAGAGTGCCCGGCTGAAAACGACAACGCAGGCATGTCGGGTGCCACTCTCTGCACCTGCACAGAAAGTTTTGAGCAGATATCTCCTTTTATTCGGCCGGAATTGCAAGATGTTTGTGCATCTTCTATGTTCGTCGCGGTCAATGGCAAAAGGCGCTTATCTTCAATCTAGGTGTTTCTGCGTGCTGCTCCGGCCCAAAGAGTGCCCGGCGGAAAACGACAACGCAGGCATGTCGAGTGCCACTGTCTACACCTGCACAGAAAGTTTTGAGCAGATATCTCCTTCTATTCGGCCGGAATTGCAAGAAGTTTGTGCATCTTCTATGTTCGTCGCGGTCAATGGCAAAAGGCGCTTATCTTCAATCTAGGTGTTTCTGCGTGCTGCGCCGGCCCAAAGAGTGCCCGGCGGAAAACGACAACGCAGGCATTTCGGGTGCCACTGTCTGCACTTGCACAGAAAGTTTTGAGCAGATATCTCCTTCCATTCGGCCGGGATTGCAAGAAGTTTGTGCATCTTCTATGTTCGTTGAGGTTAATGGCAAAAGGCGCTTATCTTCAATCTAGGTGTTTCTGCGTGCTGCTCCAGCCCAAAGAGTGCTAGGCGGAAAACGACAACGCAGGCATGTCGGGTGCCACTGTCTACACTTGCACAGAAAGTTTTGAGCAGATATCTCCTTCCATTCGGCCGGGATTGCAAGAAGTTTGTGCATCTTCTATGTTCGTCGCGGTCAATGGCAAAAGGCGCTTATCTTCAATCTAGGTGTTTCTGCGTGCTGCTCCGGCCCAAAGAGTGCCCGGCTGAAAACGACAACGCAGGCATGTCGGGTGCCACTGTCTGCACCTGCACAGAAAGTTTTGAGCAGATATCTTCTTTCATTCGGCCGGAATTGCAAGACGTTTGTGCATCTTCAATATTGGTCACGGTCAATGTCAAAAAGCCCTTATCTGCAATCTAGGTGTTTCTGCGTGCTGCGCCGGCCCAAAGAGTGCCCGGCTGAAAACGACAACGCAGGCATGTCGGGTGCCACTGTCTGCACCAGCTCAGAAAGTTTTGAGCAGATATCTCCTTCCATTCGGCCGGAATTGCAAGATGTTTGTGCATCTTCTATGTTCGTCGCGGTCAATGGCAAAAGGCGCTTATCTTCAATCTAGGTGTTTCTGCGTGCTGCTCCGGCCCAAAGAGTGCCCGGCGGAAAACGACAACGCAGGCATGTCGGGTGCCACTGTCTACACTTGCACAGAAAGTTTTGAGCAGATATCTCCTTCCATTCGGCCGGGATTGCAAGAAGTTTGTGCATCTTCAATGTTCGTCGCGGTCAATGGCAAAAGACGCTTATCTTCAATCTAGGTGTTTCTGCGTGCTGCGCCGGCCCAAAGAGTGCCTAGCGGAAAACGACAACGCAGGCATGTCGGGTGCCACTGTCTGCACCTGCACAGAAAGTTGTGAGCAGATATCTCCTTCCGTTCGGCCGGAATTAAAATAAGTTTGTGCATCTTCTATGTTCGTCGCGGTCAATGGCAAAAGGCGCTTATCTTCAATCTAGGTGTTTCTGCGTGCTGCTCCGTCCCAAAGAGTGCCCGGCGGAAAACGACAACGCAGGCATGTCGGGTGCCACTGTCTGCACCTGCACAGAAAGTTTTGAGCAGATATCTTCTTTCATTCGGCCGGAATTGCAAGACGTTTGTGCATCTTCAATATTGGTCACGGTCAATGTCAAAAAGCCCTTATCTGCAATCTAGGTGTCTCTGCGTGCTGCGCCGGCCCAAAGAGTGCCCGGCTGAAAACGACAACGCAGGCATGTCGGGTGCCACTGTCTGCACCTGCACAGAAAGTTTTGAGCAGATATCTCCTTCCGTTCGGCCGGAATTGAAAGAAGTTTGTGCATCTTCAATGTTGGTCGCGGTCAATGGCAAAAGGCGCTTATCTTCAATCTAGGTGTTTCTGCGTGCTGCGCCGGCCCAAAGAGTGCCCGGCGGAAAACGACAACGCAGGCATGTCGGGTGCCACTGTCTGCACCTGCACAGAAAGTTGTGAGCAGATATCTCCTTCCGTTCGGCCGGAATTAAAATAAGTTTGTGCATCTTCAATGTTGGTCGCGGTCAATGACAAAAAGGCGCTTATCTTCAATCTAGGTGTTTCTGCGTGCTGCTCCGGCCCAAAGAGTGCCCGGCTGAAAACGACAACGCAGGCATGTCGGGTGCCACTGTCTGCACCTGCACAGAAAGTTTTGAGCAGATATCTTCTTTCATTCGGCCGGAATTGCAAGACGTTTGTGCATCTTCAATATTGGTCACGGTCAATGTCAAAAAGCCCTTATCTGCAATCTAGGTGTTTCTGCGTGCTGCGCCGGCCCAAAGAGTGCCCGGCTGAAAACGACAACGCAGGCATGTCGGGTGCCACTGTCTGCACCAGCTCAGAAAGTTTTGAGCAGATATCTCCTTCCATTCGGCCGGAATTGCAAGATGTTTGTGCATCTTCTATGTTCGTCGCGGTCAATGGCAAAAGGCGCTTATCTTCAATCTAGGTGTTTCTGCGTGCTGCGCCGGCCCAAAGAGTGCCCGGCGGAAAACGACAACGCAGGCATGTCGGGTGCCCATGTCTACACCTGCACAGAAAATTGTGAGCAGATATCTCCTTCCGTTCGGCCGGAATTGAAAGAAGTTTGTGCATCTTCAATGTTGGTCGCGGTCAATGACAAAAAGACGCTTATCTTCAATCTAGGTGTTTCTGCGTGCTGCTCCGGCCCAAAGAGTGCCCGGCTGAAAACGACAACGCAGGCATGTCGGGTGCCACTGTCTGCACCTGCACAGAATGTTTTGAGCAGATATCTTCTTTCGTTCGGCCGGAATTGCAAGAAGTTTGTGCATCTTCTATGTTCGTCGCGGTCAATGGCAAAAGGCGCTTATCTTCAATCTAGGTGTTTCTGCGTGCTGCTCCGGCCCAAAGAGTGCCCGGCGGAAAACGACAACGCAGGCATGTCGGGTGCCACTGTCTACACTTGCACAGAAAGTTTTAAGCAGATATCTCCTTCCATTCGGCCGGGATTGCAAGAAGTTTGTGCATCTTCTATGTTCGTCGCGGTCAATGGCAAAAGGCGCTTATCTTCAATCTAGGTGTTTCTGCGTGCTGCGCCGGCCCAAAGAGTGCCCGGCGGAAAACGACAACGCAGGCATGTCGGGTGCCACTGTCTGCACCTGCACAGAAAGTTGTGAGCAGATATCTCCTTCCTTTCGGCCGGAATTGAAAGAAGTTTGTGCATCTTCAATGTTGGTCGCGGTCAATGACAAAAAGGCGCTTATCTTCAATCTAGGTGTTTCTGCGTGCTGCTCCGGCCCAAAGAGTGCCCGGCTGAAAACGACAATGCAGGCATGTCGGGTGCCACTGTCTGCACCTGCACAGAATGTTTTGAGCAGATATCTTCTTTCGTTCGGCCGGAATTTCAAGACGTTTGTGCATCTTCAATATTGGTCACTCTCAATGTCAAAAAGCCTTTATCTGCAATCTAGGTGTTTCTGCGTGCTGCGCCGGCCCAAAGAGTGCCCGGCTGAAAACGACAACGCAGTCATGTCGGGTGCCACTGTCTGCCCCAGCTCAGAAAGTTTTGAGCAGATATCTCCTTCCATTCGGCCGGAATTGCAAGAAGTTTGTGCATCTTCTATGTTCGTCGCGGTCAATGGCAAAAGGCGCTTATCTTCAATCTAGGTGTTTCTGCGTGCTGCGCCGGCCCAAAGAGTGCCCGGCGGAAAACGACAACGCAGGCATGTCGGGTGCCACTGTCTACACCTGCACAGAAAACTGTGAGCAGATATCTCCTTCCGTTCGGCCGGAATTGCCAGACGTTTGTGCATCTTCAATATTGGTCACGTTCAATGTCAAAAAGCCCTTATCTGCAATCTAGGTGTTTCTGCGTGCTGCGCCGGCCCAAAGAGTGCCCGGCTGAAAACGACAACGCAGGCATGTCGGGTGCCACTGTCTGCACCAGCTCAGAAAGTTTTGAGCAGATATCTCCTTCCATTCGGCCGGGATTGCAAGAAGTTTGTGCAACTTCTATGTTCGTCGCGGTCAATGGCAAAAGGCGCTTATCTTCAATCTAGGTGTTTCCTCGTGCTGCGCCGGCCCAAAGAGTGCCCGGCGGAAAACGACAACGCAGGCATGTCGGGTGCCACTGTCTGCACCTGCACAGAAAGTTGTGAGCAGATATCTCCTTCCGTTCGGCCGGAATTGAAATAAGTTTGTGCATCTTCAATGTTGGTCGCGGTCAATGACAAAAAGGCGCTTATCTTCAATCTAGGTGTTTCAGCGTGCTGCTCCGGCCCAAAGAGTGCCCGGCTGAAAACGACAACGCAGGCATGTCGGGTGCCACTCTCTGCACCTGCACAGAAAGTTGTGAGCAGATATCTCCTTCCATTCGGCCGGAATTGCAAGACGTTTGTGCATCTTCTATGTTCGTCGCGGTCAAAGGCAAAAGGCGCTTATCTTCAATCTAGGTGTTTCTGCGTGCTGCGCCGGCCCAAAGAGTGCCCGGCGGAAAACGACAACGGAGGCATGTCGGGTGCCAATGTCTGCACCTGCACAGAAAGTTTTGAGCAGATATCTCCTTCCATTCGGCCGGAATTGCAAGAAGTTTGTGCATCTTCTATGTTCGTCGCGGTCAATGGCAAAAGGCGCTTATCTTCAATCTAGGTGTTTCTGCGTGCTGCTCCGGCCCAAAGAGTGCCCGGCGGAAAACGACAAAGCAGGCATGTCGAGTTCCACTGTCTGCACCAGCTCAGAAAGTTTTGAGCAGATATCTCCTTCCATTCGGCCGGAATTGCAAGATGTTTGTGCATCTTCTATGTTCGTCGCGGTCAATGGCAAAAGGCGCTTATCTTCAATCTAGGTGTTTCTGCGTGCTGCGCCGGCCCAAAGAGTGCCCGGCGGAAAACGACAACGCAGGCATGTCGGTTGCCACTGTCTGCACCTGCACAGAAAGTTGTGAGCAGATATCTCCTTCCGTTCGGCCGGAATTGAAAGAAGTTTGTGCATCTTCAATGTTGGTCGCGGTCAATGACAAAAAGGCGCTTATCTTCAATCTAGGTGTTTCTGCGTGCTGCTCCGGCCCAAAGAGTGCCCGGCTGAAAACGACAATGCAGGCATGTCGGGTGCCACTGTCTGCACCTGCACAGAAAGTTTTGAGCAGATATCTTCTTTCGTTCGGCCGGAATTGCAAGACGTTTGTGCATCTTTAATATTGGTCACGGTCAATGTCAAAAAGCCCTTATCTTCAATCTAGGTGTTTCTGCGTGCTGCGCCGGCCCAAAGAGTGCCCGGCTGAAAACGACAACGCAGGCATGTCGGGTGCCACTGTCTGCACCAGCTCAGAAAGTTTTGAGCAGATATCTCCTTCCATTCGGCCGGAATTGCAAGATGTTTGTGCATCTTCTATGTTCGTCGCGGTCAATGGCAAAAGGCGCTTATCTTCAATCTAGGTGTTTCTGCGTGCTGCTCCGGCCCAAAGAGTGCTCGGCGGAAAACGACAACGCAGGCATGTCGGGTGCCACTGTCTACACCTGCACAGAAAGTTTTGAGCAGATATCTCCTTCCATTCGGCCGGAATTGCAAGAAGTTTGTGCATCTTCTATGTTCGTCGCGGTCAATGGCAAAAGGCGCTTATCTTCAATCTAGGTGTTTCTGCGTGCTGCGCCGGCCCAAAGAGTGCCCGGCGGAAAACGACAACGGAGGCATGTCGGGTGCCAATGTCTGCACCTGCACAGAAAGTTTTGAGCAGATATCTCCTTCCATTCGGCCGGAATTGCAAGAAGTTTGTGCATCTTCTATGTTCGTCGCGGTCAATGGCAAAAGGCGCTTATCTTCAATCTAGGTGTTTCTGCGTGCTGCTCCGGCCCAAAGAGTGCCCGGCGGAAAACGACAAAGCAGGCATGTCGAGTTCCACTGTCTACACCTGCACAGAAAGTTTTGAGCAGATATCTCCTTCTATTCCGCCGGAATTGCAAGAAGTTTGTGCATCTTCTATGTTCGTCGCGGTCAATGGCAAAAGGCGCTTATCTTCAATCTAGGTGTTTCTGCGTGCTGCGCCGGCCCAAAGAGTGCCCGGCAGAAAACGACAACGCAGGCATGTCGGGTGCCACTGTCTGCACCTGCACAGAAAGTTGTGAGCAGATATCTCCTTCCATTCAGCCGGAATTGCAAGACGTTTGTGCATCTTCAATATTGGTCACGATCAATGTCAAAAAGCCCTTATCTGGCATGTCGGGTGCCACTGTCTGCACCTGCACAGAAAGTTGTGAGCAGATATCTCCTTCCATTCGGCTGGAATTGCAAGAAGTTTGTGCATCTTCTATGTTCGTCGCGGTCAATGGCAAAAGGCGCTTATCTTCAATCTAGGTATTTCTGCGTGCTGCTCCGGCCCAAAGAGTGCCCGGCGGAAAACGACAACGCAGGCATGTCGGGTGCCACTGTCTACACTTGCACAGAAAGTTTTGAGCAGATATCTCCTTCCATTCGGCCGGGATTGCAAGAAGTTTGTGCAACTTCTATGTTCGTCGCGGTCAATGGCAAAAGGCGCTTATCTTCAATCTAGGTGTTTCTGCGTGCTGCTCCGGCCCAAAGAGTGCCCGGCGGAAAACGACAACGCAGGCATGTCGAGTGCCACTGTCTACACCTGCACAGAAAGTTTTGAGCAGATATCTCCTTCCATTCGGCCGGAATTGCAAGAAGTTTGTGCATCTTCTATGTTCGTCGCGGTCAATGGCAAAAGGCGCTTATCTTCAATCTAGGTGTTTCTGCGTGCTGCGCCGGCCCAAAGAGTGCCCGGCGGAAAACGACAACGGAGGCATGTCGGGTGCCAATGTCTGCACCTGCACAGAAAGTTTTGAGCAGATATCTCCTTCCATTCGGCCGGAATTGCAAGAAGTTTGTGCATCTTCTATGTTCGTCGCGGTCAATGGCAAAAGGCGCTTATCTTCAATCTAGGTGTTTCTGCGTGCTGCTCCGGCCCAAAGAGTGCCCGGCGGAAAACGACAAAGCAGGCATGTCGAGTTCCACTGTCTACACCTGCACAGAAAGTTTTGAGCAGATATCTCCTTCTATTCCGCCGGAATTGCAAGACGTTTGTGCATCTTCCAAATTGGTCACGGTCAATGTCAAAAAGCCCTTATCTGCAATCTAGGTGTTTCTGCGTGCTGCGCCGGCCCAAAGAGTTCCCGGCTGAAAACGACAACGCAGGCATGTCGGGTGCCACTGTCTGCACCAGCTCAGAAAGTTTTGAGCAGATATCTCCTTCCATTCGGCTGGAATTGCAAGAAGTTTGTGCATCTTCTATGTTCGTCGCGGTCAATGGCAAAAGGCGCTTATCTTCAATCTAGGTGTTTCTGCGTGCTGCGCCGGCCAAAAGAGTGCCCGGCGGAAAACGACAACGCAGGCATGTCGGGTGCCACTGTCTACACTTGCACAGAAAGTTTTGAGCAGATATCTCCTTCCATTCGGCCGGGATTGCAAGAAGTTTGTGCATCTTCTATGTTCGTCGCGGTCAATGGCAAAAGGCGCTTATCTTCAATCTAGGTGTTTCTGCGTGCTGCGCCGGCCCAAAGAGTGCCCGGTGGAAAACGACAAAGCAGGCATGTCGGGTGCCACTGTCTGCACCTGCACAGAAAGTTGTGAGCAGATATCTCCTTCCGTTCGGCCGGAATTAAAATAAGTTTGTGCATCTTCAATGTTGGTCGCGGTCAATGACAAAAAGGCGCTTATCTTCAATCTAGGTGTTTCTGCGTGCTGCTCCGGCCCAAAGAGTGCCCGGCTGAAAACGACAACGCAGGCATGTCGGGTGCCACTGTCTGCACCTGCACAGAAAGTTTTGAGCAGATATCTTCTTTCATTCGGCCGGAATTGCAAGACGTTTGTGCATCTTCAATATTGGTCACGGTCAATGTCAAAAAGCCCTTATCTGCAATCTAGGTGTTTCTGCGTGCTGCGCCGGCCCAAAGAGTGCCCGGCTGAAAACGACAACGCAGGCATGTCGGGTGCCACTGTCTGCACCAGCTCAGAAAGTTTTGAGCAGATATCTCCTTCCATTCGGCCGGAATTGCAAGATGTTTGTGCATCTTCTATGTTCGTCGCGGTCAATGGCAAAAGGCGCTTATCTTCAATCTAGGTGTTTCTGCGTGCTGCGCCGGCCCAAAGAGTGCCCGGCGGAAAACGACAACGCAGGCATGTCGAGTGCCACTGTCTACACCTGCACAGAAAGTTTTGAGCAGATATCTCCTTCCATTCGGCCGGAATTGCAAGAAGTTTGTGCATCTTCTATGTTCGTCGCGGTCAATGGCAAAAGGCGCTTATCTTCAATCTAGGTGTTTCTGCGTGCTGCGCCGGCCCAAAGAGTGCCCGGCGGAAAACGACAACGGAGGCATGTCGGGTGCCAATGTCTGCACCTGCACAGAAAGTTTTGAGCAGATATCTCCTTCCATTCGGCCGGAATTGCAAGAAGTTTGTGCATCTTCTATGTTCGTCGCGGTCAATGGCAAAAGGCGCTTATCTTCAATCTAGGTGTTTCTGCGTGCTGCTCCGGCCCAAAGAGTGCCCGGCTGAAAACGACAATGCAGGCATGTCGGGTGCCACTGTCTGCACCTGCACAGAAAGTTTTGAGCAGATATCTTCTTTCGTTCGGCCGGAATTGCAAGACGTTTGTGCATCTTTAATATTGGTCACGGTCAATGTCAAAAAGCCCTTATCTTCAATCTAGGTGTTTCTGCGTGCTGCGCCGGCCCAAAGAGTGCCCGGCTGAAAACGACAACGCAGGCATGTCGGGTGCCACTCTCTGCACCTGCACAGAAAGTTTTGAGCAGATATCTCCTTTTATTCGGCCGGAATTGCAAGATGTTTGTGCATCTTCTATGTTCGTCGCGGTCAATGGCAAAAGGCGCTTATCTTCAATCTAGGTGTTTCTGCGTGCTGCTCCGGCCCAAAGAGTGCCCGGCGGAAAACGACAACGCAGGCATGTCGAGTGCCACTGTCTACACCTGCACAGAAAGTTTTGAGCAGATATCTCCTTCTATTCGGCCGGAATTGCAAGAAGTTTGTGCATCTTCTATGTTCGTCGCGGTCAATGGCAAAAGGCGCTTATCTTCAATCTAGGTGTTTCTGCGTGCTGCGCCGGCCCAAAGAGTGCCCGGCGGAAAACGACAACGCAGGCATGTCGGGTGCCACTGTCTGCACCTGCACAGAAAGTTGTGAGCAGATATCTCCTTCCGTTCGGCCGGAATTGAAATAAGTTTGTGCATCTTCAATGTTGGTCGCGGTCAATGACAAAAAGGCGCTTATCTTCAATCCAGGTGTTTCTGCGTGCTGCGTCGGCCCAAAGAGTGCCCGGCTGAAAACGACAATGCAGGCATGTCGGGTGCCACTGTCTGCACCTGCACAGAATGTTTTGAGCAGATATCTTCTTTCGTTCGGCCGGAGTTTCAAGACGTTTGTGCATCTTCAATATTGGTCACTCTCAATGTCAAAAAGCCCTTATCTGCAATCTAGGTGTTTCTGCGTGCTGCGCCGGCCCAAAGAGTTCCCGGCTGAAAACGACAACGCAGGCATGTCGGGTGCCACTGTCTACACTTGCACAGAAAGTTTTGAGCAGATATCTCCTTCTATTCGGCCGTTATTGCAAGAAGTTTGTGCATCTTCTATGTTCGTCGCGGTCAATGGCAAAAGGCGCTTATCTTCAATCTAGGTGTTTCTGCGTGCTGCGCCGGCCCAAAGAGTGCCCGGCTGAAAACGACAACGCAGGCATGTCGGGTGCCACTGTCTGCACCAGCTCAGAAAGTTTTGAGCAGATATCTCCTTCCATTCCGCCGGAATTGCAAGATGTTTGTGCATCTTCTATGTTCGTCGCGGTCAATGGCAAAAGGCGCTTATCTTCAATCTAGGTGTTTCTGCGTGCTGCGCCGGCCCAAAGAGTGCCCGGCGGAAAACGACAACGCAGGCATGTCGGGTGCCACTGTCTACACCTGCACAGAAAATTGTGAGCAGATATCTCCTTCCATTCGGCCGGAATTGCAAGACGTTTGTGCATCTTCCAAATTGGTCACGGTCAATGTCAAAAAGCTCTTATCTGCAATCTAGGTGTTTCGGCGTGCTGCGCCGGCCCAAAGAGTGCCCGGCTGAAAACGACAACGCAGGCATGTCGGGTGCCACTGTCTGCACCAGCTCAGAAAGTTTTGAGCAGATATCTCCTT